>NW_027181715.1:14200000-14667500 GCF_028537555.1 Battus philenor
TAGACATCCTATGGCTGAGATGATGATGATCAGTGAATATGTGATGGAGTTTAACAGGTTAGGTAGGCAATGTTGGACACAACACCTAGCGAGCTGGAGCACAAAATTTAAAACGCTTGGAAGATAGTTTCTTTTTAAAGTCATCCGCCTACAACTCCAAATACACCATCGCCGTAATAAATTATTTGTCATTCGAATGAAATAATTTTTATATAAAACTTTCATCACTCATTTGTGGGTAATTCTCATGGAATCTCGAAATTCTTGTCCTTTTAGTTTTTACACAGTTCGAAACTATTCATGGTGGTATTTTTTTTTTTTTTTAAAGAACATCACTTAGGCTAATAATTTTGGTAATAACCTTAAAACTTTATGTATATCTGTAAGGAATAATAAATATATAATACCCTTAAAATCATTCCCTCACTATGTCCCAAACTTTAAAATAAAACATGTTATAATTTTTTAACTAGAAATTGCTTAAAATTTATGTTTGCGCGTGTGACTATTTTAATAAAAATACATCAAAATTTTAAAAATTCTTCGAATTTAGGATTATAGATCGTAAATAAATGAGGAAATGTTGATTTGACATGTGTCCCTTAAAAAATAGTCATTCCCTCACACCATTACCGACAGTCGATAAGTTAGCGTACTTGAGATTTTTTATTGGAACTTCTATTAATTTTTGATAGTTGGTGACACTAACAATTGCTCAGAATGGCGAAGTTGTATTAAAATTGTAGGAGTACTTGTTGGAAGAAGATTAAATTACAATTTTTCAAAGATTACATTTCAGACAGTCATTCCATCACTGAGAAGAAAACAAAGAGGTAATTACTATATTCGAATATAAATTTAAAAATAAAGTATGTTTTTAGAAGCAGTAAAATCACCGAAAAATTTACATACAGCAGTTTACTACATTTGGAGATTTTTGAGGTTATGTTTTATTTTGTCATTCCCTCATTTCATTTCAAAATGAGGGAATGACAACTAATGAGGTAATGACGTCTAGACTATTTTAACTTAGTTTTTTAATGAACTTGCTTATGTCAACCTTAAATTTACTATTCTGTTTTGTTTTAGAGCTAAAAAATGGCACGAGGAAAGAAACTGTCTGATGCAGAAGCAAAATTGAAAAAAAAAGAATATGATCGAAAACGTAGAGAAAAAATGAAATCTAATCCTGAAGTGTTAGCAAAACTTCGCGAGAAAGAACGAATTTCATATCTTAAAAAAAAAACAGAAGGGCCAAATAAAATCTGTAACTGCCATGAGTTCCAGAGAAAGAAGATTAAAGAGAAAAAATTGGAAAAAAAACAGTCAATCGTACAGACACCGAAAGGCACAAGTCCGTAAGAATCTGACAAGTCTCCTCAATAAAGTATCACCTTCAAGTTCTAGACTTGCAGCAGACCCTGTTCTTCAAAATAATAATAAGCGTGAAAGTATGATAGCTGTTTTGAGAAGGAAGCAATTAAGAAAACGTAGAGCAATACAATATGCAAAAATTGCTAAATTACAAAAAGAATTAAAAGAGCAAATTCGACAAAAAGAGAAGTACAAGAAGAGATCTCAAAGGCGAAATAAAAAGGTTTTATCCTCTCCTGAAGCTAAAGTATCAGCACTTTTGAAAAACGTTCAAGGTGTCACTGTTACGCCTTTCCGTGGAACGCAAAAAATTCGCCAATTTGTGTTCGCTAGTGATATATTAGAGTTTAGAAGCCTTTCTTGCTGTCAATGTATTGGAGAATGTAGCCATTTTCACCTGGGATACTACTTATCTTCGAAAACTCCTCATGTTGAAAAAAGACTTGGAAAAGTACAAACGCGGTCTTGTGGTAGACAATCTGCGAATAATTTTTTCAATGATAATGATTCCCAAATTGATGAATCTTATGATATAGGCGATTTCGTTCTCATCAAGTGGAACGACGCAATTTATCCCGGAAAAATAACTTCAGTTTCTGATGATGCCGCTGTGGTAGATTGTATGGAAAGAGTAATTAAATCCTGGAGATGGCCTACACCCAAGGATGAAGCATTGTATCCCTGGACTGATGTTGTGCAGAAAATTGAACCTCCAAAATTTATCAGAAAAGGATATTTTTCCGTAAAGGAAATAAATCAGCTTAAATTGTAAAAGTTAAGACTTGACTGCAAGGTATTCTATTGTAGACTGATTCGGAAAAGACTATTATATTATTATATTCTAACTTGTGTGATATAATATTGTTTACTTTAAGACTAAATGTTGATATTAATGGTTTTAAACAATATTTTAGGATTTATATAAGAGATTTTGAAAATTTCTAAATGAGTTGAATATTTTTAGTCATTATTAATTAAGTTTCATGTTGCAAAGAAAATGCAATTAATATAAAAATGAAAGCAAGTTTTGCTGTAAGCAATTTGAGTCACTTTCAGAGCTGTGTTATTAGATAACTCCAGAATTTTCATATATATATTACCTACTAAAGTTATACATGTGTTCAAAAAATAAATAATTAAATTTTTCATAATAAACTAACATAAACATCATTTCCTCACCACAGTCATCATTCCCTCACTTTTAAAGTTTATCAATATTGATTTACTTCATTTAAAACTCGTTTATTCTGGGGACCACTATATTCCCTAAAGTTACTAACACATATAGTACAAATTTAAGATAAATTTAATAGATATTAACTAAAATAATTCTGAATAATTTAATTTACATTTTTTCGAGATTTCATGAGAATTACCCTTGTACATATTAAACATTGATTTAAAATTAATATAAGATAGTCTTTAATTCTATATTTCATCCACTACTAAAGATTTAATACAAATTCACAAACAACAACAGACATGTCATATATACGAGTATATATAGAAATGATGACGATTAAATAATGGGTGAGTGTCCTCTTAGGTTTATTCAATGTCGAAAAGCTCGCGATATATATATATATATATCAAAACGATTCATTATCGTGGAATATTAGATAAGGTTGGTAAGTTCTAATCTAGTCTGTTCTAGCCGAAAATTATAATTATTAATAATAGTATATCGTTGTACATTTCGCCATAATATTTATTGCAGTAATATTTTTCTAAGCAAGGGATATACTTATGCGAAAAGTCCTACATTCAAGATAATTAATATCTCGTGGAGAATGATATGACATATACACATTAAACAATTGTTAATACACTCGATAGCAAAAGTAGAGAGCCGCTAAAAATTTTGTAAAGTTTAATACCATAACAGTATTTCTTGAAAACTTTACCAACTATACAGTTTTACAACATAGAATATAATATATAAAGGATGATTGATTATTTTCTCCTCTATAAAAAGTTATTTCTTACCTGCAGCCTTCAGATTTGTGTAAGCACTCCATAATTAATCCGAAATAATCATGAATCAGTCACAGACTGTTTTTTTGGTATATTATTTAGGCACATAAAGGTACAGCTAATATTTTAGCAGATACGTTGATTTGTTTCCTTTTTCATATTAATTGTCTAATATTTTTAGACTCTGTTGACGATAACATGATTTTGTTATGTGCTGTATGTAATAATCAAATATTTTTGTTAGAAATTCATTTTGTTTTCTGTTAAAATTCTGAATTATTTATTGTAACTTGTAAAAATCAATAATTCTTTAGATCTAAAATAGTTATACGTATTTACACGGCGTGGTAAAATGAAAAAGTTATAAATGACCCGATTTTATTGCCGTCGAATATAATTATTTACATGTAGTGTTCACTCGATTATTTCACGTTATAAACAACACTCGCAAGCCAATCGAACGCAGTTTCTGTTTACCTTTAAACGATGTTATTCATAATTTTAATTCTCTCAACTATAGTGTTATACGCTGTTTTAGAATTGGTAATAAAAAACAGGAATTACTGGCTGAAAAGAAATATACCAGAGGTGAATGGTGTAACATGGAATTTTGTAAGTGGAAAAAGATCACTGCCTGAGGTAGTAAAAGAAATTTACTACGCCCATCCCAATGAAGAATACATAGGATTTTATCTTGGAATACAGCCGGCATTGATAATTAAAAATTTGGAAAATGTACAAGCTGTTTTATCTGGAGATTTTCAAAGCTTTCACAGTCGCGGAATGATCGTAAATCAGAGTGACGCAGTCAGCGACAGTGTGCCCCTTATAGACGAATATGAGAAATGGAGATTGATCAGGCATAAAATCACACCAGTTTTTACAATGAAAAAACTTAAAAACATGTTCTACATTGTTGAACATTGCGCTCGCGATTTCGTTAAGTTCATTGAAAATAATGAAGGTAATTTGAATAAATCTTTTGATGCCGTGTACACATATACAACCGCTTCGATTGTAGCATCAGTTTTTGGAATAAACGCAGACAATGAAAACACAATGTACTCACCTTTTATAAAAGTGGCGTGGAAGACTCTAGAAGCAACTCATTGGTCTAAATTAAAATTTGGTCTATCCGTAACATGTCCGAAGCTTTTTGAAACGTTACAATTAAAAATGTTTGGCACTGAGCAGGACTTTTTTCTAAATGCTATAAAAAAGGCGCTACACGATCGACGACGTAGTAATAATAAGAGACACGATTTCATTGACACCTGCATAGAGTTACAAAACGAAGGCCTCATGCAAAACCCAACGTCGGGATATAAACTTGAGCCTACAGATGATCTGATGGCGGCACAGGCTTTCTTCTTCTTTATAGCCGGAACTGACACATCTGGCCACTCCATGCATTTCACTTTGCTAGAACTTGCTGCTAACTCTGTTATACTTAAACGACTGCACGAAGAAATAGACAATGTATTTGAAAGATGTAATGAAAAGATTACTGTAAACGAAATAGAGGAATTGAAGTATCTGGATATGGTTATCAATGAAGCCTTCCGAAAGTATCCAAATATAGGCTTTTTTCAGAGGAAATGCACTAGACGTACCACGTTACCTGCCGGAAAAATTACAATCGATAAAGACGTGCTTGTAATTATTCCGACGTACGCTATACATCGCGACGAAAAATACTATTCGAATCCTGATGTTTTTGATCCGGAAAGATTTTCAGCTGAAAATATTTCGAAAATTCAAAAACATAGTTTTCTGCCGTTTGGGGAAGGGAATCGTATTTGTATCGGTGAGTTTTCAATTTGTCAAATATTTTTTTTATCGTAGTTATCAAATCATTTATTCTCCTTATATTTATAAAATTATTTAAAACATATGTTACATATCAATGAAATTTTAAAATTGTATTCGAAATTAATTTTCTATATTTACCCATTCAATTATACCAAAAGGAAGATCAAAGGCTATATTATTAAACTAGCAATTCAGATAACTCTTTGGAACAAAATCGTTCTTATATTATCGTATTTGTAAACATTTCATTAACAGTGCAATAACTATTTGACTCTTAATTACTTTTTTATCTTCTCCTTCAAGTATTTTAAAAATATTTATATATATTTATACATTTCATATGTAGAGACAGATTAAAGATAAATATTATTAACTCATTTCTTCTCTGATATACATATATTACTGTCTTAAACTTTCCTATAAATTACTTTTTATTTTATTCTTTTAAATTTTATTGCCTAATTAACTGCACTGAATTGAAAACGAGAAAGTTACATCTCCGCTTAAGTCAATTAAGAATATTTATCATCATTATCACCATTATTTCAGCCGTAAGACGTCCAATGCTGAATATAAGCTTGAACAAAAGATTTCCCATGAGACCGATTAAAAGTTGCCTGCAGTAAGGTTTATCTTAAGGAGTAAACTGTCTACCTTGCGAATGGACCTCCTGCGTTCCGCTCGCAGGTTTGTGGTTTCCACTTCAGAATCCTAAGGCTCAAACGACGAATAGTCCAGAGCGCTATGTAACCTGCCCAATGCCACTTATTGCAACTTCTTTTTCTGCTTCTTAATTTCTTTCTATTCTTAATATTGATTTAATTGACAAATATCAAATAGTGGCCCCCTACGAGATGCGATTTAATTGATTTTACAAAATATTAAATAAGTAAAATATATCCAGGTGCAAGATTTGCTCGGCTTCAAATGAAAGTTGGACTGGCGTGGCTGCTAAAGCGATACACTCTCAAGGAACGAGAGTACAAACCGGATCACTTCGAGCCGAGTTTCTTCAGTCTGCGTGACACGAATGCCTCAGTTCATATTATACCTCGTGGAAAATAATTCTGTGTTTCAATAATCATAATTTTTCTTTCGAGTTTAATTATAACAATGTTTAATTTTTACTTTATTACACCTAAAACCTTCAAACCTTTTCACTAATAAATATTTATATTCGCATATTTAAAGCTTTTATACCTATAATCAAGCACCCTGTATCTATATTTCTCACTTTAACAGTGTAACTTATGTTTTATGTGGACTTATGTTTGAAATACATAAATTATAAGTTTTTAATATTTTAATATGTGTTAATATTGAACCTCCGGTCTGTTTTATCACTTAGTTGTTATAAAATCGCCATTTGCAATAAATCCTTTAGTACAATATCTATTCATTGTTAACATTTCAACCCATAGACGCTCATTGAAAGGTATAGATCACCCCCATCTTCTTCTTTCCTCGTCTTGCGCAGTCCGCATTCAGCGACTTCACGTAACCTCAACTATGTCGTCGGATCACCTGGTCTACCTGCGATGCGTCTACCGTCTCGTCGCTGCCACTCGGAATTCTTTCAGACCCAACGGCCGTTGGTTTCACGAGATCACTGCCACTCGAAACAAGCAATTTATTTGCAAGTAATTTCTCATTTTTCTTCCGAGTTTATGTATAATGAAAGTAAATAAATAATAAGATACAGTATTAACATCTTCCAAACAAATATTTATTTACAACAACGTTGCATCTAGCACTATGTGTAAAGTACAAAGCTAGTGTACCAGGCTATATCGCATTTTGCAATCTACCGGGAATCCTAATTAGATTGGACAGATTAATTGCTTTCCTATGTTACACGCGCCCCTCGAGATTTTGCATTAACCAATTAACATGATATCGGTCACCGTTTTAAAACTTACTGCAATACTATTTGGTTCCGTAATAAAAATAAAGCTCTATAGATTTCTAAACCGGTTCCAACCGATCATATATGTCTCCGCGAAACACATGAGAGATCTACGAGATCATCAGAGAATCTGAAATTAAAAAAAAACCGGCGCATACTACTTCGTTTATGGCCAAATGTTACCACATAAACCGTTCCATTGTGGAATGTTTTACCGATGAGTATAAGACGTGCTACGTCACTGCCTATTTTATGAAAATTGGTTAAGGAAGAAAAGGACCAATATTTAGCCACTTCCGCACATGCAGTGGTTTGGTTTTCAGATGAACTCCTGAAGGTGCCCCGTGGAGGGGTGAAACACGTGTTGAGTAATTTGGCGGTGGCGGTTGTGTGATTCGCATTGTTTGCCGCATACGCATTTATCAGCGAGCTGGCGGGCGGTGCATTTCATTGCACGGCTACCACTGCATTTGCGGAAGTGGCTAAATATTTGTCCTTTTCTTACTTAGGATGGACTTCCGCGAGGTAACGCCTGATTCCATTAAATAATTGATTATGAAATATTTACTAGACCTATAATTATTTATACTTTCTCTTTTTCTTTATTCTTTCTGAGGCAAGTGTGATGCAAGTCAGGGTTTATAAAATCATACCGTATTTATTATAAGTATATATGCAAAAGATCCAAGATCTCCGACGTAGCTCTAAGAATTGTCTGTGTGAAGTGAGCGGGGCTCATCGATCGTACAACTGATTGCCGTTGGAGCCGAGTGGTGACCAAGAGCCGATGGACGCGGCGTGGACAGCCCTTCCCCCCCACCTCCAGGTGTACTAAAGGCATAGTTGAGGTCGCGGGAGATCTCTAGATGCGTGCAGCGCAGATGGTGAGGCCTATGCCTTATAGTGGGCCGATAAGAAGATATGTGTCTTATGAGTGCATTGTGAGCAATAAAAAACAATTTAGTAAATAAATTTTGAAATCCGTATAAATAGAAGCTATTTATACCGAAGCATTAAATGTTATTAGTGAGATAGTTATAAGGTAACAATTGTAACTAATTTTATATTTCTACTCTTTTAAGTTTATACTTTCTTACTGTCTTTTGTTACTGTTTATCTCCAGTAAAGTAAATAAAGAAATAATAAATAAATAAACATGTCCTTTTTATTATTATTATAAATAGATGCACATTTCGATATATTTTTGATTATATAGGTTAGACAGTATTTTGGAGAGTGTGTTGCGGAATAACAACAAAAATTACTTCCGCCATCTTCACGACATCCGTATATGGCGTTGCAGAGGACGTCAGTCGGCTGAAAAGAAGATATATGCTATACAGATATATATGTATATCTGTGTATGTTTTGTACACTTTAACTATCCGTTATTTATACTTGTACCGTTTTCAAAATATGATTGTTTCGAAGAAATTGCGACATGTTGCAAGACCGCCCATTGTACTATTTGTTTACTCTTATGCAACTATATATTTTCTATCGTGTAAAATAAAAACTATTAACATATCACCGCAAGTTGAATCTTCTGATGACTTTAACAAAGTAGACGGGCCACCTGAAAGTGGAAGTCGTATTGCGCATGCCCATCCGTGGTCTCCAGTCTTACCTTAACATGTTTCAGCGGTCATTTGTTCTGCATATGTGACCTGCCCACTGTCACTTTTTAATTCGCTTAGCCAATTACCTACGAAAAATAATGTAAAAAATCGTATTCCTTGTAAAAACGACTTAGCTGGGTTCAGTATATTCACTATTAAAAGTACGAAAGAATTCTTTCGACATCAAAGCAATAGTGTTAGAGGTAATGAGACACTTCCTAAGTATCGTTAGAAGATCGAAGACAACCTTAAGGCTTTTATCTATTTATTTACACTTTTAGATAAATGCTATTTTTAGTTTTTTTTTTTTATATGGCCCTCGTTATTGGCATGTCTAGTAGTAAGGCAGGGTTCGATATTCTTTAATGATTTTCTTTTATTTCTGTACACTTCTATCATTCTTCGTATCATTTTTCATTTTCGTTCTTTCATTCTATAATTTTCTATCATTATTTTTCATACGTTTTCCGTTCATTCATCGCCTCACTTTCTTCGCTTCGTTCTTCAAATATCACAGATCCAGGCTTTATAATATTTCTTTACTTTAATTTATATTTGTTTTGAACTATTTGATATTCTTTTTTAATATGCTAATTTATTATAAATTATTAAAATTTATCACATTTTCCAGTTTAATAAGAGTAAAGAAATAGTATAATGGGCGGTCTTGCTACATGTCGCAATTTCTTCGAAACAATCATATTTTGAAAACGGTACAAGTATAAATAAAGGATAGTTAAAGTGTACAAAACATACACAGATATACATATATATCTGTATAGCATATATCTTCTTTTCAGCCCACTGACGTCCTCTGCAACGCCATATACGGATGTCGTGAAGATGGCGCAATTATTTGTTGTAATTCCGCAACACACTCTCCAAAATACTGTCTAACCTATATAATCAAAAATATATCGAAATGTGCATCTATTTATAATAATAATGATAAGGACATGTTTATTTATTTATTATTTGTTTATTTACTTTATTGGAAATAAACAGTAACAAAAAGCAGTAAGAAAGTATAAACTTAAAAGAGTAGAAATATAAAATTAGTTACAATTGTTACCTTATAACCATCTCACTAAAAACATTTAATGCTTCGGTATAAATAGCTTCTATTTATACGGATTTCAAAAATTATTTACTAAATTGTTTTTTATTGCACACAATGAACTCATAAGACACATATCTTCTTCTAATCGGCCCACTATAAGGCATAGGCCTCACCATCTGCACTGCACGCATCTAGAGAACTCCTGCGACCTCAACTTTGCCATTGGTACACCTAAAGGAGAGGGGGGGGGGGTCTATCCACGCCACGTCTACCTGCTCGCGGTCACCACTCGGCCCCAACGGCAATCAGTTGCACGATCGATGTGCCCCGCCCACTTTAGACAGACAATTCTTAGAGCTACGTCGGAGATCTTGGTTCTTTTGCATATATACTTATAATAAACGAACGGTATGATTTTATGTATCTGACTTGCATCACACTTGCCTCGGAAAGAATAAAGAAACAGAGAAAGAGAAAGTATAAATAATCATAGGTCTAGTAAATATTTCTTAACCAATTATTTAATGGAATCCGGCGTTACCTCGCGGAAGTCCATCCTAAGTAAGAAAAGGACCAATATTTAGTCACTTCCACAAATGCAGTGGTAGCCGTGCAATGAAATGCAATTTTCAGATGAACTCCTGAAGATGCCCCATGGAGGGATGAAACACGTGTTGAGTAGTTTGGCGGTGGCGGTTGTGTGATTCGCATTGTTTGCCGCATTCGCATTTATCAGCGGGCTGGCGGGCGGTGCATTTCATTGCACGGCTACCACTGCATGTGCGGAAGTGGCTAAATATTGGTCCTTTTCTTTCTTAACCAATTTTTATAAAATAGGCAGTGACGTAGCACCTCTTATACACAGCGGTAAGTCATTCCACGATAGAACGGTTTGTGTGGTAAGATTTGGCCATAAACAAAGTAGAATGCGCCGGTTTTTTTTTTAATTTCAGATTCTCTGATGATCTCGTAGATCTCTCATGTGTTTCGCGGAGAAATATATGATCGGTTGGAATCGGTTTAGAAATCTATAGAGCTTTGTTTTTATTACGGAACCAAATAGTGTTGTAGCAAGTTTTAAAACGGTGGCCGATATCATGTTAATTGGTTAATGCAGAATCTCGAGGGGCGCGTGTAACATGGGAAAGCAATTAATCTGTCCAATCTAATTAGAATTCCCCGGTAGATTGCAAAATGCGATATAGCCTGGTACACTAGCTTTATACTACACGCATAGTGCTAGATATAATGTTGTTATAAATAAATATTTGTTTGGAAGATGTTAATACTGTATTTATTTATTTATCTACTTTTATTATGTATAAACACAGAAGAAAAAAAAAGAAATTACTTGCAAATCAATTATTTGTTTAGAGTGGCAGTGATCTCGTGAAACCAACGGCCGTTGGGTCTGAAAGAATTCCGAGTGGCAGCGACGAGACGGTAGACGCATCGCAGGTAGACCAGGTGATCCGACGACATAGCTGAGGTCGCGTGAAGTCGCTGAATGAGGAAAGCGCAAGACGAGGAAAGAAGAAGACAGGGGTGATCTATACCTTTCAATGAGCGTCTATCGGCTGAAATGTTAACAATGAATAGATATTGTACAAAAGGATTTATTGCAAATGGCGATTTTATAATAACTAAGTGATAAAACAGACCAGAGATTCAATAATAACACATATTAAATTACTAAGAACTTATGATATATATATTTTAAACATAAGTCCATATAAAACATAAGTTACACTGTTAAAGTGAGAAATACATATGTAGGTGTAAAATCTTTAAATGTGCGAATGTATGTATTTATTAGTGAAAAGCTTTAAAGGTTTTTGGTGTAATAAATTAAACAATAAATATTGTCATAATTAATCTTTGATGAAATATTATGATTATTGAAATACAGAATTATTTTCCACGAGGTATAATATGAACTGAGGCATTCGTGTCACGCAGACTGAAGAAACTCGGCTCGAAGTGATCCGGTTTGTACTCTCGTTCCTTGAGAGTGTATCGCTTTAGCAGCCACGCCAGTCCAACTTTCATTTGAAGCCGAGCGAATCTTGCACCTGGATATATTTTATTTAGTTAATATTTTGTAAAATCAATTAAATCTCATCACTAAGGGAGCCACTATTTTATATTTCTCAATTAAATCAAATTAAGAATAGAATAAAAATTAAGAAGCGGAAAAAGAGGTTGCAATAAGTGTCATTGGGCAGGTTACATAGCGCTCAGGACTATTCGTCGTTTGGACCTTAGGATTCTGAAGTGGAAACCACAAACCTGCGAGCGGAACGCAGGAGGTCCATTCGCAAGGTAAACAGTTTACTCGTTAATATAAACCTTAATGCGCAGTTAATTAGGCAATAAAGTTTAAAAGAATAAAATTAAAAAAAAAATTAAGAAAATTTTAAGACAGTTTACACATAAAGTATAGTAATGAGTTTCGTAAATTAAATTTATTTTAGTCTATCTCTACATATGAATTGTATATGTATACATACATATATATATATATATATATATATATATGTATACATACATATATATATATACATATATATATACATATGAACTTTGAAGTACTCTAAGGTGGAGATAAAAAATATTATTAAAAGTCGGATAGGTAATGACCTATTAATGTACGCGTGATGTTTGTAAATACGATAATACAAGAACGATTTTGTTTAATGAGTTATCTGAATTGCTAGTTTAATAATAGCCTTTTTAATTAGCCTTTGATCTTCCTTTCTCATTACTTAATTCGTAAACATAGGAAATTTAGTACAAATACATGTTTAAAATTTCATTACTGTACTAGTTATTGCTATCATCTATTTTAAGTAATTGAATAAAACTACGATAAAAAAATATTTGACAAATTGAAAACTCACCGATACAAATACGATTCCCTTCCCCAAACGGTAGAAAACTAAGTTTTTGAATTTTCGAAATATTTTCAGCTGAAAATCTTTCCGGATCAAAAACATCAGGATTCGAATAGTATTTTTCGTCGCGATGTATAGCGTACGTCGGAATAATTACCAACACGTCTTTATCGATTGTAATTTGTCCGGCAGGTAACGTGGTACGTCTAGTGCATTTCCTCTGAATAAAGCCTATATTTGGATACTTTCGGAAGGCTTCATTGATAACCATATCCAGATACTTCAAATCCTCTATTTCGTTTACAGTAATCTTTTCATTACATCTCTCAAAAACATTGTCTATTTCTTCGTGCAGTCGTTTAAGTATAACAGGGTTAGCAGCAAGTTCTAGCAAAGTGAAATGCATGGAGTGGGCGGACGAGTCAGTTCCGGCTATAAAGAAGAAGAAAGCCTGTGCCGCCATCAGCTCATCTGTAGGCTCAAGTTTATATCCCGACGTTGGGTTTTGCATGAGGCCTTCGTTTTGTAACTCTATGCAGGTGTCAATGAAATCGTGTCTCTTATTATTACTACGTCGTCGATCGTGTAGCGCCTTTTTTATAGCATTTAGAAAAAAGTCCTGCTCAGTGCCAAACATTTTTAATTGTAACGTTTCAAAAAGCTTCGGACATGTTACGGATAGACCAAATTTTAATTTAGACCAATGAGTTGCTTCTGAAGCCTTCCATGCCGCTTTTATAAAAGGTGAGTACATTGTGTTTTCATTGTCTGCGTTTATTCCAAAAACTGATGCTACAATCGAAGCAGTGGTATATGTGTACACGGCATCGAAAGATTTATTCAAATTACCTTTATTATTTTTAATGAACTTAACGAAATCGCGAGCGCAATGTTCAACAATGTAGAACATGTTTTTAAGTTTTTTCATTGTAAAAACTGGTGTGATTTTATGCCTGATCAATCTCCATTTTTCATATTCGTCTATGAAGAGCACACTGTCGCTGACTGCATCACTTTGATTTACGATCAATCCGCGACTGTGAAAGCTTTGAAAATCTCCAGATAAAACAGCTTGTACATTTTCCAAATTTTTAATTATCAATGCTGGCTGTATTCCAAGATAAAATCCTATGTTTTCTTCATTGGGATGTGCGTAGTAAATTTCTTTTACTACCTCAGGCAGTGATCTTTTTCCACTTACAAAATTCCATATTACTCCATTCACTTCTGGTATATTTCTTTTCAGCCAGTAATTCCTGTTTTTTATTACCAATTGTAAAACAGCGTATAACACTAAAGTTGAGAGAAATAGAATTATGAACGACATCGTTTAAAGGTAAACAGGAACTGCGTTCGACAGTCTTGTGCGTCTTGTTTATAATGTAAGATAATCGAGTAAACACTACTTGTAAATAATTATAATCGACGGCAATAAAATCGGGTCATTTATTAAATTCATATTTTACAACGCCGTGTAAATACTATTTTAGATCTAAAAAAATATTGCCTTTCACAAGTTACAATCAATAATTCAGAATTTTAACATCTGAAAATTTGTAACAAATATATTGCATACACAAGTAAAGTGTTTGATTTTTACATATGGCACATAAAAAAGTCATGTTATCGTCAACGAAAGAGTTTAATAATATTAGACAATTAATATGAAAGAGGAAACAAATCAACGTATCTGCTAAAACATTAGCTGTACCTTTATCTGTCTTAATAATATACCAAAAAACCAGTCTGTATCTGATTCACGATTATTTTAAAGTTGTTCAAGAAATATCATGATAATTAACTATACAAAATTTTTAACGGCTCTCTATTTTTGCTACCGAGTGTATTAACAATTGTTTAATGTGTATATGTCATATCATTCCTCCACGAGCAATTAGTTATCTTGAATGTTGGACTCTTAGCATTAGTATGTTCCTTGCTTAGAAAAATATTACTGCACCATTATTAATCACCCATTATTTCATCGTCATCATTTCTTTGTTAGTTCGTTCACAGTTGGACATAGCCCTCCTCGATAGATTGTTAATAGGACTGCTTAGTAGCCCGTATCCCAGTATATTGAACTTGGTAGGGAGGTCTATCCACATTGTGGGTAGTAATTAGAAACAATAACAAAGCAAAGATTAGTAGTAGTAGGTATGTAGTATTCGCATAATTTGATTCTATGAATTTTTTTTTCGATGTCGCTTGATGCCACAGATTGTAAATAAACATGTTTCTCTAAAGAAATCGTATACGAAAAACTAAATAAAATGTTACCATATAAAAGAATATATTGAACGAAATCAATGTATAATTAAATTAACAGTTTTTTTTTTAACCCTTAATAGCCTGATTTACGAAAGTGATTTTTTTAATATTACTGTGTTTGCTCGAGGGTCTAGATAAAGGGAAAAATAGATTTTTTTTTAGTTTCGTTGGAAAGAATATTATACAACAGTAAAATACGTACAGCCAACCTATAAAAAATTAATAGTAATGTTAACATTCGGTTTAAAAGATTGGTATCAAAATTGAAACTCTAGGCTTTTAAGGGTTAATTTTTTTTATTGAAATTCGAATTAGATTCGTTTGTCATTTGTCAATACTTGTACGTATAATTTGCATATCATTTATTAAGCGCCTATTGAAATTAATGGTTGTACTTGTAGATAAATGTTAGAGTATTTAGTTGCGATTTCATTCAAACAATAAATATTACGTAACAAATTCCTGGTGGTTCCATATTCTCCTTTGTAAATATTTATATGTACAATGTAAATGCTTTTACAATAGGATCCCGAATAGTGGATGCTTCCAATTGCTAGATGAGTGCCAAGGGTTCTTCTTTTCAGCCGATGGACGTACACTGCACGACTACGACTTCCGAGTGGGGGATATACGTGATCTTGGTTATTTTACGGATCTCTTCATTTCCGAGCATATACCATATGAGGTCCGTCATTAGTCACCACGTCATCCATATGTCATCACCGGCAACACACCCTGATCAAAGACCTTCAACTTAAAATGTTGCGGTATTATTATTTCTATTATTAAATATGTAGTTTTGTTAACAAAATCTTTAGTTCCATTGGAGTTATTTCGCATGTTCGCAGAACTGAAGTATTTATCACACGAACAGACGTTACTCTTAGCAGAATTCCCCAAACTTTTTTGTGTCGTAGACCCCTTGCCATATTTTTCCGTGTTGGGTAGACCCCCCACTTACCTGATATTGATTTCCTGTAAATTTCTAACTGTAGTGAAGTTTAGTGTTAATAACTTAAAGTAAAAACACATGTTAATTTATACATTTATTAATTGAATTTAAATTAAAACTACTCAAAATAAAATTTCGTATCTGTTATGTAAAATATACGTAACATTAAATAATCATAAAATAAACTATAAATAAAATAACGTAAGCAATATTATATATATTTTTAGTGAGAAGGATGAACCTGATGCTTTAATAATAAATTATCAACATTTGGCGCCAATTTTGTAAGGGTTAATCTTAAATCTCCTCGGCTAATGATGTTCAACATCCTACAACTTACACAATTTTATAAACATATATAATAAATTTTTTACTTCATAGGTACTTTTATAAATAATGTATATGTTTTGATATTACAAGATATTATGATGCAAGTAAATAGGTACTATCAGTGTATGTGTTGAGATCCACTGTCGTGGACCCCCATTTTCATTTCATGGACCCCCAAATTTTTTTTCGCTGACGTAGACCCCTTGCAAGTTGTCATAGACCCCTAGGGGTCGATATAGACCACTTTGGAAATCACTAGGCTGTAATTCATTGTATTTTGAATAAAGAATTTTCGAATTTATATTCTCTATTTGAATTTTTATCATTAATTGCGTGTATTAAGAGACAAAGGTTAAGTTTATTATCGTAACATAGTCATTATATTCATAAATATATAAGTATATGAATGTATATAGAAATATAATAGAATACATAAATTGAAAAATAACAAATCTGTTCTGACTAGATATAGATAATGATATATGACTATATATATATATATATATATATATATATATATATATATATATATATATTAATGTTTACATTTACTACTTGTTGTATCTTACCCGTTCGCACTGCCTTTTGTGAGTGTAATTTTATAAAATCTATACTAAGTAATATTGAACGGGCCAAAAAATATTTCGACTAACTTTTATACTTATAAGACAAATATATTAAACAGATGCATCTTTTATAATAAAAGCGCTTTCAAGATCCTTTGAAAAGGGGTAGTTCAATAGTAGAGAAATAAATTGCGATCATAGGTGACTTATAGTGCAATTATTATATAGGATTGCCACTGTTAATAGACATATTTTCAGAGTATGGGCAGCAGCGTTCTATGCATCCCATAATACCACACTGCGATCGCCAATCCACCTGCCAAGAGATGGTATATCCCCCTATAGATATCTTTGGAGGTGGCATATGTCTTGCAATTTTTTTTTATAGCTCCCGCTATTGGGAGCCTCTCGTGCCCTCTATCTTGTGTGGGACAGGGATTATTTATAATAATAATAATAATAATAATAATAATAATAATAATAATAATAATAATAATAATAAAGCCCTTTATTCCGAAATTAGTATTTACAAAATAATCTATTGCTACACATTTTAAAACTAAATTTATTTTTAAAGTATGTTTCTAATTTCAGTGTGCCTGTTGGCATAGGCCTCCTCCAAAAACTTCCATTGACTTCTGTCGTTCGCAACCCATCTCCATTTTACACCCACAGTCAGTTTTAAATCATCTTCCCATCTTATTTTTTGTCTTCCTCGATTTCTTTTTCCGTCTCTCGGGTACTATTCTGTTATGGCCTTGCTCCATTTCCCATTCTTGTCACGAATCATGTGACCGGTCCATCGCCACTTTTGCTGGTCTATTCTTTTTAATATATCCGTCAGTTTAGTTTTCGATCTTACAATGGTATTTCTGATCCGATCTTGTCTTCGTATACCTGTCATACTTCGCTCCATTGCTCTTTGACTATTTAAAAGGGACTATTTAAAATTATTCAATTTTTTCACAATTTTTTTTAATTTTCGTTATCGCCTTTCATAGATCGTATGATCTTGCGTTCTTTTCATTCTTGCCACAATGAAGAATTGTGGCAAGAATGAATTCTTCTGTCTTTCCCTTTCGCTCTGTAACGCCTTTCATACATCCCTCATTACTCTTTTACATTTTTATTATTTTATTTCTATATAGGATTATTACAATATCACTTGGTTTTACATTATTTATTTTTTTAATTTTGTTGTTTACATTTTTATTAGCTTTTATTTCTATATATTATTATACTTATTATTTTTCTATAGAGTAGGAGGAACTCTTCTTTGGTTTTTTCTTCTCTTATCAGGGAGGCTATTGATTCCTCCCTGATTTTCACACCAGACTAGCACTCGAAGTCGAACCGGAGTCCCCCGAATGTGGGAAACTGGGCCATAAGGTGGGTCACGGTCTGGTCCACGCCCGGTTCACAGATGTACGTCTTGCAGTTGGCGACTATGGGTTGATACTACAACATCTTTTGAAGGTAGAGCTTCATAAAATTCGTTCTAAACTCACCTCTGGTCAGCGGAAATAATATCTCTACTGTCTCCAAGACTTGTGGTTAAAGGTTCTTGAGTGACTACCACCAGATTGATGCGGTATTGGTAGGTCACTCGCGGATGATATAGTCAAAGTCTTGGGAAGCCGCTGGGTACGGGCAACGTAAAACCGGTCGTCGTGGTTATCCTTGGGAGATGATGATAGAATCAATATAGAGAAAAAATTTATGATGATAGAAAGGATGAGGTATCGTAATGTGTCAGTATATGGATAGTAATCTCTTATATATAAATAGATATTCTGTTTCGACTTCGCCGGAATGGTCGCATCATATTATGTCATAATATATCATTCATATTTTGTTACCGCTTACTCCCTCTTATCTTAAATCTTGATTAGTTTTTTTACGTGACTCACATGATAAGTTGCTTATATCATACGAGAACTTGAAATTGATAATGCCTGCCTAGTTGAATAAATCTGTATTTATGGAGAAATCTTGTATTATTGTCACCAATAATAGGTATTTAAAATAAGTATTTAAAAAATGGTAAAAGAACACTTCCTTGGTCTCTGAAATAGATAGATTTGTATATATGTAACTATGTACACATAAGTATTTTTGTATATATGTGTATCTTTATAGCAATGTATTTATTTGTATGTATGTACACCCTAAACTGCTCTCTATGTCTCTCATCTCCATCCAAAGGTTGAATGGTAGAGAATGCTTCGAGCGTTAAAACATTCTCTTGTACTTCTATGTAAATTGTTTTACTTAGATATTATCTAACGTATACAATTAAGTGTATTTAAAGGAATCAGGCGTTACCTTGTGGAAGTCCATCCTAAGTAAGAAAAGGACTAATATTTAGCCACTTCCGCACATGCAATGGTAGTCGTGCAACAAAGTGCACCGCCCGCCAGCCCGCTGATAAATGCGCATGCGGCAAACGATGCGAATTACACAACTGCAACGTCAAATCACTCAACACGTGTTTCACCCCTCCACGGGGCATCTTCAGGAGTTATGTTACACCGATTAGTGCCAAACACAGAGTCAACAATAAAGTGTAAACAAATGAATAAATAGATATATTTTTCATATTTATTTTTCCCGTGGTAAAAAGTCAATAAGAGCGTTGGGGTCTCTTAGGCCGAATATACTAGGCAGGTAACCAGGTTTGTACATCTGTTGTTTCAGTGTATAACGTCGAAGAAGCCGTGCGAGTCCAATCTTCAGTTGCAATCGAGCGAACCTTGCACCTGAGAAAAATAAATAAACTTTTAATGTCGAGTCACTGGCAAAATATGTTTTAATAACAATTCACGATTTAAAAAAAAATTTATGACACGTTACACAGAAATACTTTTTGCTATTAATTATGCTCATTATTCTTTTTGTAATTGAAACTACGAACTATTTAAATAAAAAAATATATATATACATATACACACACACACACATATATATATATATATATATATATGTATATATGACACATTAATGTAAGCTCTAATATCTTTAGGATTTCATCATCACCATTATTTATATCACATTAGGTCCACAAATGGACATTGGCTTTCATAGATTTCCAACAGGACTGGTGCTGCATCTAGCATCTTCTGTCGACTATGTGGACTCTAAGGCTACATTAATTAATAATTAATCATGTATATCACCTACACGGGTATAGTCGTTCTTAGTGCAAACATCTTCGCTGTAACTGAGATACGATCTGCTAGAGAATTTTTTAAGCAAAATTTGTCCTGAAACTCTGATAGCTACAATGATATCCTCACCTTCAGCCTGGGAACTTAAGAGCGAGTACTCAGCAGGAGCGGAGGAAGCTGGCTTGGGGACCAGGGATACCGAAGAAAGAGGATTGTTTTTAGTCGGTATTGACGCCTAGATCGAGTCCGACATACGGGGCACCAGTGTAAGGCCAAAAAAAAAACTCACTCATCTATATATATATATGCTAGGGTATATTAATAGAAAATTAATACTACATACCGATACAAATTCGATTTCCTTCGCCGAATGGTAGGTAAGCAAATTTTGGAATTTTCGAAATATTATTAGGTGAAAATCTTTCCGGATCGTATACGTCTGGATTTGGATAATACTTTTCATCTCTGTGTATAGCGTAGATAGGTATAATCACAGTTACATTCTTTTCAATATTAATGTCGCCAAACGGAAGCGTTGTCGGTTTTGAACACTTTCTTTGGACATAGCCTACCGGTGGATGTTTTCTTATCGCTTCATTTATAACCATGTCCATGTATTTGAATTCTTCCATTTCATTGTATGTAATTTTTTCATTGTATTTCTCGAACACTTCGTCTATTTCCTCGTGTAGTCTTTTAAGGATTTCAGGATTACCAGCAAGTTCTAGTAAAGTGAAATGCATGGAGTGGGCGGACGTGTCAGCACCGGCGATGAAGAAGAAGAAAGCCTGAGCTGCCATCAGCTCATCTGTTGGCTCAAGTTTATATCCCGACGTTGGGTTTTGCATCATACCTTCGTTTTGTAACTCTAGACAAGTATCAATAAAGTCATATCTCTTATTGTTACTTATACGTCGATCTTGAAGTGCTGCCTTTACAACATTTATAAAATAATCTTCTTGTTCGATGAACATGTTTAGTTTAAGTAATTCAAACAACTTAGGAAAATACACGGAAATTGTGAATTTTAAAATTTTAAGTGGCGTAGTTCCTGCGGCCTTCCATGCCATATCAATAAGCGGTGAATCCATTGTGTTTTTCTTATTAGTTTCAATACCAAAAACAGATGCAGCGATTGAAGCAGTTGTATACGTGTACAGGGAATTAAAAGGATTTTCTAATGCTTCTTTGTTATTACCTATGTACTTTATGAAATCTTCGGCACATCTATCCATTATATAAAACATGTTTTTAAGTTTGACCGTTGTAAATACAGGAGAGATTTTAGATCTGATAAGTCTCCAACGTTCGTAATCTTCCATATGAAGTATATTGTCGCTCAATAAATCATTTCTATTTCTTATGAAACCACGAGTGAAGAAACTAGAATAATCACTTGCTAATACAGCTTGAATATTTTTCAGATTTTTAATTATCAAAGCCGGTTTCGTTCCATAATAAACACCGATGTTATCATCATTAGGATGGGCGTAATAAATTTCTCTATAAATTTCAGGTAAAGATTTTTTACCTTTCATAAAATTTCCAATAACGCCTTTAACTTCTGGTACATTTCTCTTTTGCCAATAGTTTCTATTTTCAAATAAATATTGTAAAGTGGCAAAAAGTGCAACACTAATAAAGAACAGGCCTACGGACAACATTGCTACGCTCTACACTGACACTGACCTCGATATGAATTGTTATTAAATACCTAAAATCACATGAGCCTTAGCTTATTTCGCGATAGTGAGAATAAAAAAATCTCTATCTCAAGATACAGATAAACATTGTTGTTAGCGAACAACCGCAGCTTTAGGTATCCACTAATGTAACGTCAAATAATTTCTAGATAAAATATAATTTACTTTAGATATTGAAGGAATGACGTTAATTTGAAAACAGAGCATAATAACGTTTTAATTTTAATTTTTTAATTATAATTTATTTTATTGGAGATAAATAGAAACAAAAGGCACTAAAAAAATACATGTTATCTTAAAACTATCTCACTAAGAATAATTAATGAATCAAAGTTAAACAATAATAAAACAAAATAAAAACATTACTAAACAGGGATCAATAATCTGGCGCATTCTGAAGAACAGACAGAGATGATCACAGCACGCCGTTTTAATTCAATGAGGTTTAAATTGTATTGTGTATATCCAATAACTTCAAATGAATTTAAAAGATACAAGAGAGCATGAAAATATATCAATATCACTAATACATGAATTGAGGAAGTCACTCATCCTATATAAGGGTGCAAGTTTACCGACATTTGTCTTTGCGGTTGATAAAAAGAAGAGATATTTAGAACCCGTTCTAGTTGTAGCAATTGGAAAATTTACCTCGGACAACAGTTTCGAAAAGTTAACATGGCCAGCACAAATAGTTTTAAGCGTAGTGTCGTTCATTCAGAGAATGTCGATTCATCAATGATAACATACGTTATCTGTTTGACAAATTTTTAGAGAATCCCGGGAGCATTGCATTTGGTAGTTCAGAATACGAAGGAAATTTTTTGTGCTCTCTCAATTTTACTTTCGTAGACTGCATACAATGGATTCTAATTGGGTAATAGATACTAAGTGTGATCTTGCTTAAGATTGGAAGAAAATTTTGGAGATAATTGAAGGTGTCTGTACGATAAAAATATTTTGTTTAGCACCAATGATAGCAAAATCATAGAGAAATATTTAAAAACCTTCTTAATCACAAGCTTTTGCTTTTGGTCGTGGAAAGGAAATGAAAAAAAAATTCTAATTAAATCTTTTTGTTCAATGTGATAGTTGTGTCGATCAATAACATCTAAGACCTGAATATAATCATTCATCTCCAGTCTACAGTTAATTTCCAAGTCGATGTATGTTTATTTTGGCGATACATCTTACTCCGTGACTTGCTGATTTGTTTCACTTCTGCCAGTACAGCGTGACGTCAAATTTAAAGTTTTGGGATTTTTTGACAACCTATACATTCCTCTTGTGATCTACAATCCAAGAAATATTTTGATGCAGCATTTGAGATGGTCAACAAGATCAACGATGGAAATTTTATCGATACAGAATACTTCAAAGGAGTTGTTTCGTTAGTTGTTCGTTGACATTCCAGAGCTATTTCGTGTAACACCTGCACCACAGCGCTGATATTATGTTAGACATAATTGATGCTATCTGACTTCTCGTAGACCTCAGGTGCCGATATTTTTTGTAGTTAGTTAAAATCAATTTAACCATGGTCCAAGTAATGGTGCTTCAGCTAAATGTGTTATGTAATGAAGATGTAACTAATGATAAGAATTTCTTAATGTCACTGGTATGATGACGATGATCTTTAGTTTAATATCACTAGAGCCAATATCAACAGCCACACCGGATAAAGTCATGTGAAGGCTGGAAAGTTCCTCCAATTTCTTACTCGTATGACGTTAAAATTAGTATCAAATTATTATAGATATTGATTGTTACTTGATCAGAGGCTAAAACAATATGAAATTTAACTCTAAAATAAAAGATACCGTATGGGGAACATCAATTTTATTCCACGCAATCATTATGATTTCGTATTATCTGCCTTTAGTAGACTTGCTCTTGCCTTTGGACCTTTCTGTGCCAATAAGGAAGAACCGATTATCTAAATTACATCGGTATATTAATCCTGAGACGAAGTATCGTTTTAATTTATAAACAACGATCTTGATTTCTTTTGCTAATATATCATGACATGCGTGACCTACGTGGGTCATTCATGTATTGTACATTAATAAGCCCATTATTTTGATAACAAAGAAAAAGAATATCCTAAGGTTAATAGTATCGTGTGAATTCTAAACATTAGTGAGCGTCTTAAATTTATCTTCAACCCATGCTCTGACTTCATGTACAGTGGAGCTAGATTTGTGTCTAGCCCAAACGTCCACGAAGCACTTGGGATTTTCCAAATACCTGAACAGGTTTAAATTCAAGGAAAGTCCTTTGTGCATCTGTGACCCTGCAATTTCCCAAACCGTTATGCACGTAATCATTTGTTGTCACGTATTTGCATGTGCAAGAGTATACTGTGTGTTAGAACTAGAAGGGTAGAGAGTGGCACCATGGTCTACCTAATGGGAGACATAGAGTGTTGCCATATTTTTTTGAGTAATGTGATAAATAAAACTGCAACGATATTCAGGTAAGAATAAGGATAAAATGACCAATTATTAATTGATACAAAGAAAATGTATAAATAACAGCAAAATAAGATAGGAGTAGTGAGAATGAAATGTATATAAACAGAAAGACAATGAAGCAAAATGAGTGGAGAAGGACGATAAAACACAAACTGAAAAAATAAATATTTGAAAGTAAAAATTCTCTGTCCTCAGTATGATAGAGGGTACAATCATGTGTTGAGTGATTTGTCGGTGGCAGTTGTGTGATTCGCATTGCTTGCCGCATACGCATTTATCAGCGGGCTGGCGGGCGGTACACTTTGTTGGACGACTACCACTGCATGTGCGGAAGTGGCTAAATATTGGTCTTTTTCTTACTTAGATAGGTTTGTTAATCTATAAAAATGATTTCGGGGATAAGCACCAATTACTTTACTTGCCAAACGGCGACAAAACAGTAGATCCGGAGTAGATAGGCCTACACTAGATGGAACAACAACATAGCTAAGTTTGCAGGAAGTCGCTGGATACAGGCAGCGTAAGACTGGTACATCGTGGCCATTTTTAATGTTAGATTATTAATTTACTTTCATGTAAAATTATTTCAACGATTGCTAAGCTAGTACCTGAGAGATGTTTTGTCTTAGGAACTATTAACTAAAAAATTAATAAATATAAAAAGTGTTAACATCATGTCGACCACACGTCAGTGTAGAAAGCTAGATGGCGCTTTAAGCACCTATGTGACACAGTAGCGACCTCCTTGATTTGTAAGCCTCTTTGGTGTAACGACAGATAAACATTTAAAAACAAAAATATTAGTAAAATGTTTTTGAATTCAGAATGACGTTGGTTTGTACTTTGACATTATTAATGCGTTCCTTATGATTTATTTAGGTCAATTTAAAGTAAATAGAAAAAAATAGGTTTTGTTTTATTCATATTTAAATTTACTTTTCTTGAATAAGATTGATTTCAAACATTATCAATAAGCAAACAAAGTTATTTATAAAATACCCTCTTGCGATTGAATTATCGTAACATGAAATCAAGATATTAGTTCGATACTTATATATATAAAATATAGAAGTCAAGGTTAATGGAAAATTTTTATAAACTCCTATCGTGAAGTGTTGATTGCACATTGATAAATAAGTTATTGTTAAAACAACGCTTCATATCGTGCATTACAGTATCTTGATCCATTTGTAGCATTCACGCTTTGTAATATTGGCCAGTTACAATATTAATGTCAAAATATATTTACGCGTTCGAATTTGAAAAATTCGAATTCGAACGCTGATTTGAATTCGGATGCCATCGGTTATATGGTCGCTGCCGTCGAATTCGTCTCAAAATTTTAAATTGTAAATAGTGTTTTTATGCATGTAAATATAATACCTCGATCTCATCTCCACCTAAGTCCTCTTCTTTAAAGAACTGATACGCTCTCGGGTTTATTAATTTTCAAATTCGTTTTGTATTTTAAATATGCTCCTATTCATAATATACTATTATTTTTTGGATTTATATTACATATGTTAGCGTCCGTGCCTTTGTTTTTACATTTACGTTTAATATAACAAAATATTTTTTTGGCCCACGTTTTTGCATGTTACAGTGTTTACTAAGTCTCTTAATGTATTTTAATGGCGTCCTAACAATGTTCAGTTTTTAAAATTATGTTTCGTGCCACCACTTGCCATGTTCGCCACATCGATGAATCTTGCGATCGCATCTTGAGTCTCGTCCGTGTAATACACGCACGAGTTCGTGTGACGTGATATTGCTACCACCACGTGATGGACACTGTTATACAGCCCGAGGTTATCTGTTGTTCGACAGACAACGATGATCGCCTCGTTCTTTAGCTCTCTGAGTCTTGTTTCAATAATTTCTTTTCAAAGAGGCAGATTAATTGACAATATTCGAATGCTTCTGCGGCATGTGAAGTTAATATGTTCCCTTTTACAGCCACTATATTTACATTATCACAAACATATTCTATTTACAGTTCATAGTGTCATATTTTACATATGTGCCATTTATTTGACGCCATCGTACTGGCAAGTGTGCTCCTAATGTTAATAGAGCGTTCGATAGAACTATCAAAGTTATAGCGATATACAAAGGCGTTAATATTGCAAATTCTTCCTTGTGACTCTATAGTTAAATATAGGTAAAATTGTCATTTAAAACCGACGAAGGCCACGTTCAAAAAAACAATGATTTGTTGCTTGAAAATCGTCGATAATTAGAGAACTTGCTGATAGTTAGGAATATCATTTGGCTCTGCTCAAACCATTATGAAGGATGGATTGGTCGATCATACTGAATTGGTTCGTCGTGACTTTTTTTTTGCTAAAAACTCGACTGATACTTTTCCGCAACAACTGTATTATCCTGATATGGCTCCTTATGGCTTCTGAGTATTCAGAAAAAGTCCAATACAAGGACGCCGTTTTGACACAATTTAGGATATAAAAACCTAATCGAATATCTTAAAGGCTAAAACGGAAAACGCTAAAGCGTTGGAAAAAACGCGTTTTATCAGGCGAGGATTTCTTTGAAGCGGGTGAAATTGGTTTGGAAGAATAAATAAAGGATATGCATTTTGTACACAAATTCACTTAATTTTTATCTCAGTATTAATTAACTTATCCTGTATTTCTTAAAGCCGGTAGGATTTTTCTTTTATTGTTATATTATAGGGCATTAAAAAAACTAGCATTCGCTGTGCATTTGTATTTGCTGGAATATTTACATTTAATTATTACTATTCTTTATCGTATGTAAATAATCTTTGTATTATTTTGTACTATTAGTTTAGACTTGTTCATTTCAAATAAAATTACTTTATAGTTTATGATATTTTTATTACAATAAATACTTCTAGAATCAGCCAATAGAGGTAATGTTCTGGCATTTTATAAATACTGTGTGTCCGTTAGTTTATATACGAGTAGCGCCAGCGGAATTTAGATAGCACAGCATTTTTGATGTCTCTGGTTAGGGGCTTCTCATACATCGCCTGTCTTGTTTTCTTAATAATTTTTCCATTTAATAATTTTATTTTAACCTCATTTTTTCTTTTCTTCAATATCGTCCACACATATTTCTTCACCTTCCTTACTTTGCTTTCACCTCCAGAATAGTGCTTTATACATTTTTTTTTAAATTTACTTTTGTTTATTTTTGCATTAGTTTTTTCTCTAAATTTTTCTAATTCTATTTTGTTTAATTATACCTGATTCTACTCTTACTAGAAAAGGACATATCTATTTTATTTACGTCAATTATAACCTCTTTGCAGTATTATAATAAGATTCTATTCTTTCTTGCAACTGGAACTGGGGATTTGCACCTCGCCAAATACGGATGATCATCAGGTGTTATAGCAGATCTAATATAAGCTGACAGATCTTTTGGGAATCTAGACATGGGCATATTAAATACAGTAATCTACCAAACCAGGAGGTTGACAATCTATTTGACATACGTTTCGCGGAATGAATAAGTATCTGTGATAAGGAAAAGGAATTAATTTAAAGTAAGTCATTAACCTTTGTTATCTGATTATATTCCGTAGGCATCATTAATAGATAAATGTAATTAATAATTACGTAACAATTAAACTGAAATTTGTCATAGAATGAAAATTTTTAAATTTAGAATGCTGGAAATATAAAAAAAATTGAATTCAAATTTCGAATGTTGAATTTTTTTTAAAACGAATATTTACAGAGTCAACGTTGCGGTTACCAGCTAAATCAGATTTTATTTAAAAATAAACAATTTAAATATTAGGGGGATCGGAAAGTAATGTCGCTTTTTTAAGTTAAATTCACACGACTACATTTTTAACAGGTTTATTTTCTAATCAACAATATATTCACCTTCGTCATCAACAACCTTTTGCTGTCTAGTATATAAAATATTCAATGCTGGCGCGGTAAAATCAATCGATTTTTCAGTAAAATATGTCAATCTAAACGACCTTACTTTCCGGTCCCCCTGATATAACCTATAAAATGAAAGTATTTGTCTATTATTCCATTAAATCATATAATTTTCTTTCGTTAACGCTTTCCCAACTGACAATAATGTTAGTAAAGTTATAATGATCAAGCCTAGATTAGACTAGCTTGGGCGATTTAGGGTCGAAAAATTAAACGGGTTTCGAGAGACGCTCCAAGCTGAGGTCTCTTCTTGGAGGTCCTTGGCCTAGATAATTCCATTTAGCGATCGCCTAAGCGACATATACTGTAATTAATCGATGTAATAAAAAAAATAAAAAAAAATAAGAATAAATAAGAAATTGTCAATGAAAATTGTTAAAAAATAAAACAAAATAAAAAGATGCCGTAATAAAAACTAAATGTTACCAGGAATGTACACGAAGAAAAAGGTAATGTGTAGAAGAAGATTAGAACGTGATGAATGAAAGAAATTGTGAAGGATGTAAGGAAAGTAAAAAGAAACTGTAAAGAAAGGAAGGAGAAAGATTTGTAAATATACAAAACTAAAAAAATTATTTAGCCCGAAGTTCCTGCCCGATACAAAGCAGGGAGAAACAATATGTCTCTAAAAACAAGGGTCATAAAAATCCCGAGGCTTTTAGCGGAGCTCTCAATCTTCTTTCTGTAAAATAGGTTTAGGCAATTCCCATTTCTGTAGCAGTGGGAGTCAGATAAAAAAATACATGAAATTAATTAAATAATACGATTAAAACAAAATCAGATATATTTTTACAACAGATCAAATTAAATAATTTCTTAATTATCAAAAATATCCACACATAAGGCGAATATATGACCTTATAGTCATCGGAAGACTCCGGATGCGAGCGACTTCCAATTGGTTTTATCGTGAAGTGTAGGTCTCCCCCAAAAAAATCTAGGGGGGGATATACCATACTCGCCTCGTAGGATTGGCTGTAGTTGTGTGGTATTATGGTACGCAGAGGACAATGAAAAAAGTGTGAATTATGTAAAATTGTATTCCGGGAATCGAATCCATGATCTACAATAGAAAATCCCAACCATCTACAGGCTACATAAGGAGTTATTTGAAGAAGATTAGAATTCAAGGAAAGGCCTACGGGATATTTGTCAGTATCACCATACGCGAGTGAATCTTTTATATCAAACCTTCGTGGAATTTGAAAGGAATTTTCCTTATCGATTTAGCTGGGCAACATTCGATCACGAATAACTGACTTTTACTTCCCTGTATGTTATTTTATTTAAATATGTTATATTTTATATCCACAGGACTAACATGCGTTACTTGATAAATACAGAAAAAACACTTCATTGTGCATATACAGCATGATATATTCGTAAAAGTTTTAAAAGGGACAATGTATCGGTCATTATTTAACTGTTAAATGCACGATGATGAAAAATTGCAATATAACATTAAAACATAATATGAGTATGACACTTAAAAGTAAATGCATAGTGCAACATAAGGTTGATTTTAATAAATAACTACAAAAAAGATTACATGGATATATATTTCTATTTTTCCCTGCACTGTAGTGTACTTATCTGCAAGATATATATTTTTAAAGTATAAATAAAAGTCATGCATTTAAGGGTTAACAAAAATTTTACTCCCATTTCACCTCTCACCTGTCATTCTAAAATACATAATATTATCTTATTTTTTCTATTGCAAATCGACAGGGTAAAAGCTTCAGACAGGACAGTTTATAGGCACAGATAATATATAATTATTAACTTTAATATGTAAGTATCAAAATTTTAAAACGATTTTTTTATTTATATTATA
Source organism: Battus philenor (assembly GCF_028537555.1). Classification (NCBI taxonomy): domain Eukaryota; kingdom Metazoa; phylum Arthropoda; class Insecta; order Lepidoptera; family Papilionidae; genus Battus; species Battus philenor. The sequence goes on from NW_027181715.1 coordinate 14,229,881, forward strand.
TTACATTATTTATTTAAACGAAAAATTTTGATATTTACATTAATTGACAGTAAATATAATACATAGTATATATATATATATCACCTATGCAAAAAATTACTTTGTACAACGCCTCGAAGATCTCTTGACCAAAAACAGCTGAAATTTATACGTCTACTGTTTACATAATATGGTTGTCTGAAATTGCCTCGTGTAATAAAACCGCCCATTGTACTTTTTCTTAATTATTACGCAACTATGTACATATTTTCTTGTGTCTAAAATAAATATTATTAACTTATTTAACTTCATCAAAGATGTTACAATTTTCTAGAAGATCGCTACGGATTTAAAACTGTGATGGTTAAAGAAATAAGGGAACTCCGACAACTATTTCGTAATGTGTATGGTAAATTCCAAGAGGGACAGCTTTACGCTACGAATGTAGTCTCGTAAGTCGGAATGTCGCGCTACAATGGACCGGGGAGTGCCTCGGAGGGCGCTTGTGACGAATTTTGTTCTCGCGTGTTCCGGGGTGCGATTGTTCTCGCTTGATTTTTGTTTTTCACGTCTACTTTCGTCTTAACGACCTTTATTTACAGCGCCTATTTTCTTTCACATAAAGCTATCGTGTACATTAATTTACTTTATCTAAAAAGCACTGCCAACAAAATTAAAAATATTAGAAATATAAATCAATTAAAAAAATATAGAATTATTTGCAATTATTAGCCAGGCAACTACAACATCCGCTATTTTAACAAAAAAAAAGTTTTTTGAATTTGGAAATAAGATCAGCTGTAAAGGAAGTAGATAATAATTATTTAGTTAATTATTGTTTTACTAACTGTGCCCAGCGACTTCGTTCGCGTGGAATTTGACAAAATAAATATTGAGTTTATTTTTCGTTTTTATTTTAATAATGTAATTCGGATAGAAATTTAACTATTCATATTAAATTATTATGTCACCCACAACTCGAAAAGTCATAATTCGTTCGCTATTTTCGTTTCATTTCCAATTATCATGAATTGTGACAGCAGCATATGATTTTTTTGGAATGGCAGTGGCGCTATCTGTCGAAAATTAGTCATACCAATTTAGAAACGCTGCCATCTTGGTTCTTGTATATGCATCATCAATTCGAAAAAAAGTATTTTTTTAAACGGTTTTATTTAGTTCGACCCGTGCGGAATTTATTTGGATCAAAATTAGAAATTGAAATTTAAGCACCTTCCCGTTATCAGATTGATCTGAAATTTGGTACACACATTTAATTTAGATGACAATATAATATAATAAAATCAATAACATTATAAATCTAAGATGGCCGCCGATACAAAATGGCGGATTACGTATTTTTCCTTAACCCCCTCAATATGGGTATCAAATGAAAGGGCTACACTAGTAAAACACGATGATTATGTCAAAATTTAAAATTCAAGATGGACGCCGTTCCAATATGGCGGACTAGGTACATATTTTTCCACAACCACCACAATATGGGTATCAAAAAACCGTTAAACTTAAAAGTTTTTTAAATGTATTTATTTTATAAAATGAATACGTAAAAATAGATTATAAATATATAAATAAGGTCATTCATAATTCAGGCGGAAGTTTTTTAATAATATTTTCACAAAGCCAGTATCCAGTGGCAAAGTACCTTCGTTGGCAAAAAGCGAGACGTCGTGGAGGATCAAGACGGATTACGATGTGGCTTGGGTCGCGGATATACACAATGCGTCCCCGAAATATCAACATCTCACTGAAATTATTACATTTGTATCCTTGTCAAAAATGTCTAAAACTTTCCCGTGATCAAATATTTTTAAACATTTGTAAACTTTACTTTTTAAAATTCGTAATATAATTACAGTTTGAAACTGTAATATATTATAAATCAATTGTTCATATGATTATCATTTCAGTTATACGATGTCGTCTATTGGACGAAGGCTTCAATTATTGATTTCTAGTAGATCCAGTTGGTAGTGACCTGCATTCAGTCCGGATCATTTTTCTGACGATTTTAACAAGGCCCCACACTGCGATTTACGGTTCGTCGTTAGAGGCGCATCGAAAAGGGGAATTCCACAGAAATAAAATTGTTCATTCACATCGGTATAAATACTGGCGAAGCTCGAATGAATATCCATAATTCTACTGCGGACTCTGGGTTTTTACTACCCCAAAGCACTAAGAAGAATCCAGCACACTGTTAGGAGATGTTTTGATTATTATATGAAGTGTTATAAACAAAAAAAGGAAAATTTACCTGTTTGTTTTTCTTTATTTATTTTTGAACAATGAAAAACTAAATTAGTTTATTATTTTTCGCGATGATTACATTTAGGAAGTAAATCGAAACACCATTAGTATAGTGTGAATAGATCGAATTTACTCGGCGCCGTAAAGTCAACTCGGAAGCGACATTTCATTTGAAACATTTGCGATTTCCAATTAAATGAAGCGAAATCGTTAAAAATAAGGTAACGAGAATTTTCGAATGCAATTTACTGTAACCATATTGAACTCTGACATTCTATTCCCAGAAGCAATTTAAACGATGGGGGAAAGGGAGGAGGTTGTACGTCATCGGCATAACAAAAGAAAAGCGGGTAATGTAACAATTCCTCTCTTGTTATTTACTCTTTTGATAAGTAGCGTAAAGCTTCATATGAGGCTATGCATATAGGTTGATAGATTAGGTGATATATATAAATTTTTATAGCACAATTTCTGTTCTGAAGTTATGAAACCAAAAATAAACCATAAATCGAGTAGATCGATATTTTTTACGGCGGATCGCGTGTTTTTAAGTAGTGCAAGTGAAACAGTGACATCGAATAAAGAACGTTCAACATATAGTTGACGAGAAAGTCGTCACAATACCCCACTTGGAGAAAATAAATCATCACCGTCACATCAGCCAATAGACGCCTGCTGTATAGGTATATATAGCATATATATATATAAGTTTGATGGAGGCATATATATATAGGCCTCCATCAAACTTCGCCGCAATGACCGACCTGGAGCTCCTCGCATCTAGGATGTATTTTTGAGTGTGTGCAGCGGAATTACATCATCATTCCATCATCTTTCTTTCATCGGACAACAAGACGCAAGGATTTACAATATATACAGTTGAAATTCTTTTCATTTGCACTAAGCGTTTTGCTAATATTTTTATAGTGCAATCACCTAGGGAGTGGAACAATCGACCGGCATCATTGTTTCTAGATAATAACTAAGGAGTCTTGAAGACGATAGTGAATAGGTTTCTCCTAGACAACCATGTAGCATCGTAGACCTCGTCATTACTTAATATCAGGCGAGACAGAGGTCTAATGTTTTGACTACAAAGGAAAAAAAAGATATATCATTTGCAGTCAGGTTATATACTCGTATGATACGCTTATCAGCCTATTGAGTATATGTAGCCGAGCGGTAGTTGCAGGTTCAATTTCCTTTGTGTACTTTGGTCATTAATTGCGATTGCTAGTGCTTACAAATAAGTGTCTTGACAATGGGCAGCGATCTCTGTGTACTATAAAACATATATATACCACTTTGTGGTCAATAATCCGCTAGCCTAGCACAGCGATAGCGGTATATCTCTTCATAGATATCTTAGAGCCTATGTCATGCAGTAAGCAAAAACCAAGCGAAGAAACGTACTGATAGAGACATCTGGAGTTAGAAAGAAGTTAAGTGTATAATAGAAAGCTCTTCAATGTTGACATATCTTTAAGTTAATACATACAAGGTTATATAGTAGTAGCAATAATAGTACACTTACTCTACATACTGCAATATAACTTGATCCATACTGCAGTGTTGATATTGACTTTGACTGCTTACATCCATTATTAATGTTGCGATTTCGTAATAATATACATAAATATAGAAAAAAATATATAAATAGTGATATATATGTATAGATACGATTGTATGTAATGACCGATGGATGGTAAGTTGAAACGATTTAAAAGAATATTATTTTATATTTAATAAATTTGTAAAAAGATATGTTGAATCAATTAATATTGCATATATTGCAGTTATTATCAATTAAGAAAAATAATAAAATGACTTCTAAAACACAAGTTCCGGTATTTCGATTGAAATATAAAATAAATACGTTTAATTATGATAAAGTGATTATTGATGTTCCAAATAATATATACTCCATAATTACATTTTAGATGTATAAATTATGTGGCCTATCCGATATCGGTGCATATTATGTTAATGAAATTGATTAATATCATTATCGAGGTGGTATCGAATGTTTGACTTTATTTATACACTTACATACATATACACACATATATATATATATATATATATATATATATATATATATATATATATATATATATATATATATATATATATATATATATATATGCAAAAATAGAAGTTTTAACCACTACGGTTGGACTCCGAATGCCGGTTGGGTGTAGAGGTTGACGAAGAAAAAATAGTTTAAGATACGACACCTACATTCCTAAAACTGTGTAGAAAAATTGATTGATTGATAAAATAATAAAACGGAATAAGACTTGAGAAAAATTGTAAAACGAAATAAAAAATTAATTGCAAACAAAATAATAACTGTAAAACAATTATTTTTAAATAAAAGAAAAAAAATATAATTAATGCGGAAGGTGCACTTTGTTGCACGACTACCACTGCATGTGCGGAAGTGGCTAAATATTGGTCCTTTTCTTACATTATTATCTCGTAACGGATATATAAGTATTAAAATTAATTGAATTGGTGCAGACATTCTCTAGTTTTACGTTATCCCACACATCTGGTGATATGTTTATTTTTTTGGAATATAACATATATAATATAACCTGTTTTAATATACGTTAATTTCAACTTAACTATTCTTATTACAATTGGTAAATGTTATAAATACATCAAGTTATAAATATAAAAGCTTATTCAACTTAAAGTCAAATATAGAAGGGTCTAGTTAAAGGATCATATAACATATACCATGAGTTTAAAATACCGATCTGTATTAACTAACTGTCAAAGGTTTACTGAGTATTGCTGTCACGGGTATAGAATATTAAAATTCAATACACTTATATATACTTCTACACACTAGTTTTCAATGGCATAATCATTTTTTTAATAACTTTTACATATGTTTAAATACGTATTTAATTGTGACAAGCGAAATTTAACAGTTTGCGAAATTACTCGAACTATCTAGAACAGAGTTCCCCAAACTTTTTTGTGTCGTAGACCCCTTGCCATATTTTTCCGTGTTGGGTAGACTCCCTACTTACCTGATATTGATTTCCTGTAAATTTCTAACTATAGTGAAGTTTAGTGTTAAAAACTTAATGTAAAAAAACATGTTAATTTATACATTTATTAATTGAATTTAAATTAAAACTGCTCAAAATAAAATTTTGTATCTGTTATGTAAAATATACGTAACATTAAATAAATATAAAATAAACTATAAATAAAATGACTTAAGCAATAAGTCAATATTTTTAGTGAGAAGGATGAACCTGATACTTTAATAATAAATTATCAACATTTGGCGTCAATTTTGTAAGGGTTAATCTTAAATCTCTTCGGCTAATGTTTCTTTTTTTCGTTAGGAGATTGCTAACAGCGCTGAAACCCCTTTCCACTAGATATGACGATGGAAAGGAAATTAATGTAAATGTTTTGATATTATAAGATAGTATGATGTAAGTAAATAGGTACTATCAGTGTATGTGTTGAGATCCACTATCGTGACTCCCCTTTTCATTTCATGGACCCCCAAATTTTTTTTCGGTGACGTAGACCCCTTGCAGGTCGTCATAGACCCCTAGGGGTCGATATAGACCACTTTGGGAATCACTGATCTAGAACATTGGACACAAGTTATATGATATATAAATTTTGTCATATGATTAATAAGGTTGCGCACAGATAAAAAAATTAACACGTTACTAGCACGTGTGTTCGTCAATTCAAATTGTAGTTTCAAATTCTGTACGAATTTCTCTGTTTGTACGCAAATCTCGTTTCCGGTTCACACTAACTGTAGTTTCAAGTGTACCCACGCTGTCGATTAGTGCGCCTTTGTGGCGGTATACTGAGATGGACCTCTACCAAATATGAATTCGCCTTCTGCATTCCACTTGTTTGATACATTAAAATCAGTACATAAAGATACGGAATGATTGTAACTAGGTTTAAAGTAGCTTGTTTGTATTGTCGCCGTCTAATTTAATTATTTATAAATCCGACGGAATATTATATTAGGTGTAAAGCAGTCTTTTTGTCTTTTCTATGTTTAAAATCAGTAAATAGAGCTAGGAGATGATCTTAATTTGGTTTAAAGCAGCATGTTTGTATTGTCGCCGTCTAATTTATTTGTTTATAAATCCAAGAAACGATTAAATTAGGTGTGAAGCAGTGTTTTTGTCTTTTCTATGTTTAAAATCAGTAAATGAAGCTATGGAATGATACTTAAACTTGGTTTAAAGCAACATGTTTGTATTGTCGCGGTTTAATTTAAGTATTTATAAATCCAAGGGAATATAAATTAGGTGTGAAGCAGTGTTTTTGTCTTTTCTATGTTTAAAACCAGTAAATAAAGCTAAGGGATGATTTTAATTTGGTTTAAAGCAGTATGTTTGTATTGTCGCCGTCTGATTTAATTATTTATAAATCCAACGGAATATTATATTAGGTGTAAAGCAGTATTTTTGTATTTTCTATGTTTAAAACCAGTAAATAAAGCTAAGGGATGATTTTAATTTGGTTTAAAGCAGCATGTTTGTATTGTCACTGTCTAATTTATTTATTTATAAATCCAAGAAACGATTAAATTAGGTGTGAAGCAGTGTTTTTGTCTTCTCTATGTTTAAGGCATTCAAAACAATATTGTATCTTTTTTTATTCGATTAACGTACAGAGTGATTCATTATAGATATAAAAGGTTTAATGCATGGATCATTTACTGTCAAATAATATATCGTACATCCTGGTTAAAAATCAATGGTTTCACAATGAATAAAAACAGTTAAAAAGCGTTTTAAACTTTCAGATTATAACACATTAAAATTAATTTTTATTTACTATCTGACCCTGTAGAAATTGTACTGTCAGAAGTTATTGGTATGTCGCATTCTAATCATATTAATTATTCGAAAGTCTTCAACTTCTGGACAAAGGCTTCTCCCAGAGATTTCTAATAGGATTTGAAAGCTATCTGCATCATGTTTTCCGATATCCTTAATAAGGTTTCATTCCTATAAAAAAAAAATAATGTAACATATTTCAAAGTGATTACATATCGTATTAAAAATTATTGGAAATTGGTATAAAAGTTTTAAAGATTTTTTCTGATAAACAAATTATAAAATTACCCCTGTAATACTTTCACAGTTATAATTAAACACCCTGTATTTGTATATGAAAACCGGTGCCAAGACATTGGGCATTAGGCACGTGAAAATCAGGCTCCGATTTATCCGCACTGGCGAGCCTCTTAGGGGAGGAGCTCAGTGTTATTGGCTCAGAGCGATTCAATGATTTATGAACCTAAGATTTAAGTTAGAAAATAGTTTAAGAGACAGTAGACACTGACATGCAGAAACACGCAAAATAACTCTAAAACAAAAAAGAATGTAATTGTCAAAACAAAGACAGGGGACGTTAATATCTGTGGTATATAGAAAAAATATCACCCTGTATATTACTCCAAACAAGACATACAAAAATTTATTTATCAATCATTTTTTAATAATCAAGAGATATTTACAAAGCTGTTACGATGATATTTATTATTTATTTTACTAATTGATTCACCACACCAGTATGTTTAATAAATAAATATGATTTACTAAGTTAAATATTGTTCAATATGTAAAGACTGTTTATTTTAACACATAAACAGTAATTGCGTTGACTTGTTTAAATATGGAATGAATATAATTTAACGATTCAACATTATAAATAATTAAAAACAAATATCTTTTTTTTTATAAGTTTTATGGAGAAATAGATAAATGTTTTTAATCTGTATTTAAGTAATAAAGTTCTGGTTTATATTAGTTATAGCGAGGTGCGATAAAAATGTATAAAGAAAAATATTAGAATTTTTATAACAGGAACTAATGTGTCTACGTTCATTTGAATAAATACATTCAATAGTTTAATTCATTGAGATATTCTGTAGCTAATTTGAACAAATTGCGGCTTGTATATCAGCTTCCACGGCTTCAAGAGAGAGATGGCACTTTATTTGTCGGATGGATTTTGAAAAACACGTTAACATAAAATTTTGTTTAAGTTGCAAAAAAATATTAAATGTAAATGTAATAAATACATTTAAAATGTTTTTAAGTTAAACGGTTTTTTGATACCCATATTGTGGTGGTTGTGGAAAAATATGTACCTAGTCCGCCATATTGGAACGGCGTCCATCTTGAATTTTAAATTTTGACATAATCATCGTGTTTCATTAGTGTAGCCCTTTCATTTGATACCCATATTGGGGGAGTTAAGGAAAAATATGTAATCCGCCATTTTGTATCGGCGGCCATCTTAGATTTATAATGTTATTGATGTTATTATATTGTATTATCGTTTAAATTAAATATGTGTACCAAATTTCAGATCAATCTGACAACGGGAAGGTGCTTAAATTTCAATTTCTAATCTTGACCCAAATAAATAAACAAATTCCGTACGGGTCGAACTAAATAAAACCGTTTAAAATGGCAGAAGCTCATGTTAAAATTAGTACATGGTGGTGAATTTAAAGACTGTTTATAAGTGGTATACGTAATGTATAGGTATATGATGTGCTTCCAATCTTGGTATCGACTTTGGGATAAGTGCATCTGTACTTTGAAAGAGATTAATGTATATTTTATGTAAATTTAATAGTTTGTTCGCAATGAAATTAGTCATCGTATTTTTAATTATACATGTTATAAAAGGACAGTAGCAGATGACCCGCTTTGATTATTAATTTTATTTTATTTAGAAAATCAATCTTCTCTTTTATCTATTAGTTAAACGGTTTTATTTAGTTCGACCCGTACGGAATTTATTTGGGTCAAGATTAGAAATTGAAAATTAAGCACCTTCCTGTTGTCAGATTGGTCTGAAATTTGGTACACACATTTAATTTAGATGACAATACAATATAATAAAATCAATAATATTATAAATCTAAGATGGCCGCCGATACAAAATGGCGGATTAGGTATTTTTCCTTAACCCCTTCAATATGGGTATCAAATGAAAGGGCTACACTAGTAAAACACGATGATTATGTCAAAATTTAAAATTCAAGATGGACGCCGTTCCAATATGGCGGACTAGGTACATATTTTTCCACAACCACCACAATATGGGTATCAAAAAACCGTTTAACTTAAAAGTTTTTTAAATGTATTTTTTATTTTAATTCTCCTAGACATTTGAAAATGGTTGAGTTTTTTTTTAAATCTGTAAATCACACGTTGGCAATTAGTGTTAGAGGCTGTCGCTGGAGGAAAAATGGAATTAACTCCGTTCACGACAAAGGCACTACGACAAAGGCGAGCCGGGACTCGCAGCTCGACTTCTCATACAACAAGCCCGCCTGCTACTTTGTGAAAAGTAAAAAAAAACGCTCTGTGAGAAACGTGTAACATTTTCACTGAATACTCCATGTTTATAGTATTTATATAAATATATAGATGTCCCGTTGTATATTTATTTTATTTCTAATTTCTCCTAAAAGTTTATATAAAACATTATTAAACCTTAGTATTTAAAATACGATTAACAACAATGCGTATCTTAACAAAATTAAGAAATAATCAAAACATTTATTCAAGTAACATTCAAAGCGCTTTTTAATTCGTTGATTATTTTAAGATTATAAGTAATAAGCTACCACTGGATCGGAACGCAGAAACTTGACAGTTGATGTTTTAAATTAAATTTAAAAATGATTAATGAGTATAATATAATATAAATCATTTAAATAGGTCAACAAACCAAATTTCACTTTGATAGACCAAAAACTCTTAAATATTATTACTAGATTTATTTAATAATATATTAGGGGAACTGGAAAGTAACATAATTTCTGTCGATATATTTTACAGAAAAACATTTGATTTTTACCGCTCCGGTATTGAAAATTTGTACACTAGATGGCAAAAAGGTTGTTGATAACGAAGGCGAATATATTGTTGATTATAATTAAAAACTTGTTGAAGTTGTAGTAGTGTGAATGTAACTTAAGGGACATTACTTTCCGGTCTTCGTAAAACATTTAATTTTAGAAAAGGAAGTTCTAAAATATCTTGTGAAATTTTATTATATATGCGTACACTACTTAAAACTAAGAAGACATTACGTATGTTACATTACGTAAAAATATGTCACATGAATATTAAATATATTTTTTTTTTAAATTAAAATACGTAAATTTTTTAACACAAAACGAAACAAAATATTAGACAAAAATAAAACTCTGTTACAGTTAAGAACTGATACTTTTAAAATGAGATATTAAAATTTTGATAAATAACTACATAATTTTTTGGCGTGACGGCTGCTATTTTATTGCAATCATGCATCTATACACTACATTTTTTATGATTCTTAAAAACGATTTATGATGGCTTGTAGTTGGCTGCCTATTGAGTACTTTGAGGTAGAAAAGATATGTCTATTTTAACCAATTTTAAAGGCCGTTGTGCCTAATAATTTCCATTGATCAATTCAATTGCTGTACACTATTATATATATCACGTGGTGATATCTTTGACCTGTCTTCATTGACCTCTCAGAAATTAGTACTCAATAGGCAGCCAATCACAGCTGTCTATTGAGTACTTTGATGTAGTAAAGATATGTTTATTTTAACTAATTTTGAAGGCCGTTATGGTAGCCTAATAATTTCTATTGAACAATTTAATAGCTGTCCACTATTATATATATTACGTGGTGCCATTTTTGACCTGTCTTCATTGACCTCTCAGAAATTAGTACTCAATAGGCAGCCAATCACAGCTGTCTATTGAGTACTTTGATGTAGTAAAGATATGTTTATTTTAACTAATTTTGAAGGCTGTTATGGTAGCCTAATAATTTCTATTGAACAATTTAATAGCTATCCAATATTGTATATATATTACGTGGTGACATTTTTGACCTGTCTTCATTGACCTCTCAGAAATTAGTACAGAGTTCATAGACATTTTGTCTGTGAACCAGCCTTTAAACATAAAGTTCTTCATTTGTTTAACATGCATTTGATGTGCATAATTCATCTAACGACAGGCAGAGTGCCAAAACGTGACATAGCGAGCTTTTGCGCTAGACCGTAGGCCGTCTAATGACTTTCAAAGATTTGGCACAGTGCAGTCAACATCCCATTAATTCAACTCTTTACCTATTTCTTAATCAGGAGTCCACGTGAAAGTAAACACTACTGATTTGCGTACTTATTTTCTTTATGGGCATGAAGAAAGCTTAAAATAACTAATTCCTTTGTTTTTTTTTGTTTTCCCTAAGATAAGAATTATTAGAACTAACTTGCAAAAACTAAGGAACGTAAGGATAGACGTTTTTTTACTTGTAGCCTTGCCATGTGTGGTGCAGAGACGAAATATTTCAAGTATGAATATTTTTTCATTTTTTTTAATCATGCTCCTTCCTTTCTTTACAAACTTTTACTTTCCTCAGAGTCTTCACAAAATATTTTATTCTTCACGTTTTGATCTTATTTCACACATCGAATTACTTCCCTCATCGACCTACCTTAGCTTCTTATATCACAGCATATTTATCTATACATTGTATATGTGGGATTCTTCCTAGGGCCTGCGTCTTAAAGCAGTAACAACATGAAGTACGGAATAGATGTGTGTATATTCATTTGAACTTCGCCTGTATTTATATAAACAATTTTATTTCTGTGGAATTCCCCTTTTTCGATACGTCGTTAATAATGACGTAATGTTGCTGCTATATTACCTATGTAAATATAGAATTATATTTCTGTGAAATTCCCCTATTTGACGCGTCGCTGATGATGATGTAATATTTCTCCTACATATCTATTATTTTTTACATAATCATCGAGAAGTGACCTTATTCTTTTACTACATTTAACATATTATTAAAGCCTTAGTTTTGTTCTTATCAATTATCTGTTGAAAAAATATGATTGGGAAAGTCATGTATTCTGCATGTTCCAATGTCTTTTCTTTTTATGGGCAGAACACAATCAACCACAACATACTGATTCTTAAGATGCTTCTAGATGTATGTCGGAGTAACATGAGTTCTTTTCTCCTACTTCCCGACATCTACCCCGAAATCACTCCAACTTGAACTAGGCGTTTTACTACTACTGTTGTAGTACGAACAGCTAATAAATTGGACAACCAATCGCGCCCTTCTTTTCAGCTAGCTATTGCTTGGGAGTCTTCAATTCTAGAGTGAAGAGGTATCTTCTTGACAAGCATCGTGGACTTCATCATCGCTTAACATCTGGAGAGACTAGAGGTCAAATGGTAACAAATGAAAAAAAGATAAAAACAAGTGAGTATTTTAAAGGAATGCTAGACGAATTATCTGTAATTTATTTGAGAGACATTATATGATTTTGTATCCTTTTTTAAGAGGTGACATTGTTCGATGCTTAGAATTTTTATTTTAGCATTTTTATTACAGATTTGATGGCTTTCAATTATTCCTTTATGAATAGTAAAATATGAAATCGTAAAAATGTATCTATAATATTTAAATTCGTTTATTGTTCAGTGACACTATTATTTTTATGGTTTCATTGATTGTCTGCGAGATTTGAATAATAGATCCATTTATTAAAAAAAATCTATTTCATTACACGTGTTCGCTCTTTTGTATAATTTTAACATTTATTTGTAATTTCTATAGCATTTTTTTGTATATATTGAATTAGTAAATTTTCTATTGAATTAGTAAATTTTCACGACACGTAACTTCTTCGCTTTTCATGGTTTCAACGTCATTCACCGTGTCCATCGCGATCTGGCTGACATTTCGCGAAGTTTAAGGAGGCTTCTATGCATTGATGTTCATCTTCGACCACACTTCTCTCCCTATTTAAACACATTTTAAATGATCCTACTAATCCTGCTTTGTGAGCATATCCCAAAAACAGGCTGTTTGCCACAGCGTCCGTGCCTTTGTTTTTAATGTCACGTTAAATATTTTCGAATACTTTTTTACTTTGCTCGTGATCTTGAGTGTCGAAATGTTTATTTACCTTTTAAAGATATTCAGCTAATGTTAGTTCAAGGGCAAGTTCCTTCACCATAATTATATGCTTAGTAGAATATTTATATGAAAGTATACATAAGATTAAATAATTTATATGGGTATAAATTAATTTACTTTAGATTTTTATTTCGTTAAATAATACAGTTATTAATAATATTGTAAATGTGTATATAAAAATCATATAAATGTAGAATAAATATTAAACCGTATTTCGGTATGTTATGGTTTGAAATTATATTCGAAATTCTAATTGGCTTTAATTACGTAAACCAATCTGATGTAAATTGAATCGGTTAATCTTAATCGAGATTTAGGATCTATGCCCGTCTGTCCATTATATACAATGTCGTGATATGGAACACAGACCTGGAATGATAATGTTACTCAACAATTTTTGAGGTCCACAAGATCATAAGCAGGATAGAGGATACTGAGTAAATAGGACAGAAGTCTATGCCCGTACTTTCTACTTGCTTTGTTAATGTATATTATCACAAAATTCCGCCGCATGACGTCACGCCTTTGATCCCTATTGCTGATCACCTGTATGACGTCATACGACTTGCGGTACTCAACAGGTCATGATAATATAAAAAATAAAATCTGTTTATTCAACTTTGGAACTCTGTTAAAACTTTTATTGATCGTCAACTACAAACTATATATTTATTTTAAATATTTTATTTTTGATTCTGCTTATTTCGCATGGTGTTAAAGTTGTGGTGGAGAATAAGAAAGAAACTACACATCTTTTAATAGTTCAATAATACAGATTAAAACATATTTTTCAGTTATAGCTTAAATGAAATGAAATATCAGGCGATATAAATGTCAAGGATTCTTAATATAAATATTCGTTTATTGAATAACAAGCCTTTTTCGTTAAATTATTTTTAGTATGCGTTTTGTTTATTCATGTTTTTCTATTTTATTAATTTATTTTTGTATAGATATAAGCTAATATAATTATAGCAAAAACTATTTACGTATACAATAGGCAAACATATTTATATTTTGTACTATATGATACTCTCTCTTTCTCTCTCTCATTGACATTTATTATTCCCATCTGATAGGGTCTGTCTTCTTCGCTTTTCGCTTAGCTCTATCTGACGTTTCATTTTCGAAAACATTGTAGAACTGTACGTCTTTTTTGATCACATCCATCCATCTAGTTTCCGATCATCCTCTGGATCTGGAAACTGGTATGTTGAGATTGGATGCGACGTTGCCTACATACTCTTGGAGTCTCCTCTTTACGTGACCAAAACAACGTAGTCTGTTTTCTTGAAGCTTATCGGCGATGTCACGTATACCGAGAATACCACGAACTCGGCACATAAACCGAAGAATAGAATATGAATATCTTAATTTCTGCCACTTGGATGGTATGGACTTGGCGCTTTGTTATTGGCCATGTAACAAATGTAAATTTATATTATGTTTTGTAATTAGCGTGTCTTTTTTATAATAAATAAATATTTCATGCAATTATGCAGAAAATGTCTTAAATTACTGCATTTGAAGATTTAAGATATTCCTCAAGCAGTAATGCTAATGTATGCAGTACAGTGTATTCCAGTGCTATATTACGCTAAATTTAATATAGCAACTGCTGAATTCTGCGATTTGCATTTAATTTCGGCTCCCTCCAGCTACAGAACAGTCGTTCGTGATAATAATGTCTCGGAAATTCTGCGCAGTTTGATGTGAATTATATTTGAATATAATTCATGTGAAATCAATTTTAATAAATCTAATTACCGCGTGCATTTCATACAGTGTCGGTATAAAAGCTTTATAGCTTTTCCACATATTTCCAATCATTCTGTATAATGTAATTACTTTAAAATATGTTACAATTTTTTTCCTATTTGATTTCGACACGCCAATAACTTCTGGCTATACACAATTTTTTATTGATTTAGATTTTTCTTTTCACCATAGACAAAAAATAAATAAAGAAAGAAACAAACAAATCATATGATACAAGAAGCGGTCTTATCGCTCGAGGCGATCTCTACCAACCATCTCTAACAACCTTTGGATAGAGATAAGAGACATGAAGGAGAGCGCAGTTCTTATATATATATATATATATATATATATATATATATATATGGAATGAAACGTAATAGTATACGTGAATAGGAACGTCAGATGGTGCAAGCGAGAGGCGTGTGAGAGGAAGGGAGACAGACGACGTTTGAACGACGAAGGAGCGTGCGCAGTTTAGGTTAGGAGTTCTTTTTAAAATAAATAATTGTACCCCACGAAGGATTTTAAACTCAATCCCTGCATCCTGATTACCACACACACACACACACACACACACATATTTATATATATATATATGTTTGTGTGTGTATTTAAGTGACCAAAAAAGTGCATTTTTACCATTTCAAAAACATCTTACAGCGATTTAGCGCATCTTATAGCTTCAGGTAGCTCATTAATAAACTGACAGGGACGACAGTAAAAGATTTCTCCGTAAACATAGTAGAGCAGGCATAGTCAATTTCAAGTTCTCCGATGATGTGAGCAACTTATCATGTGAGTCACGTAAGAAAAGAAATCTAGATTTAAGATATAAGGATTAAACAAAATACTATAGAGAATGGAAAGGATGCAGGTATTTCGGCGAAGTCGAATCGGCAACCACTTAAACTTATAACGAAATTCAGAAATATGGGCATATTTGCGTCAGTCTATGAACGTAATATAAAAATTCTGAAGGCGCTCGAGCTTTTAAAGTTGTTCTCCAGTAATATTATTATAGCTGGCATCAGTATAATCAAGGATAGGAAGGAAAAGGACAATTTATAGTTTGTAAGGACAGATAGTAAATAACAATATATTTTAATATTAAATAATATGTAAGAAAAGGACCAATATTTAGCCACTTCCGCACATGCAGTGGTAGTCGTGCAATGAAATGCACCGCCCGTCACCCCGCTGATAAATGCGTATGCCGCAAACAATGCGAATCACACAACCGCCACCACCAAATTACTCAACACGTGTTTCACCCCTCAACGGGGCATCTTCAAGAGTTATGTTACACCGATTAGTGCCAAACACAGAGTTTTTTTTATTACAATTATCATTACATTATTTATTATTTCTGTAACCATTGACTCCATATAGGTTATGCCATATATAAGTTGACAACAAATAAGGTTTAAATTAAGCCCTTTAAGGGTTTTACATCTATAACAAATCACTCTGTACGTGGACGCTGAAATATTGTTTATCAGTTAGTCTTGGATCATATTTAACAACGTTTTTGTTTTTAGACATTAGACAGATTTTCCGACTATTTAAAAATATATTACTAAATCTAAAATAAAAAACGATGGCGCATTCTTCTTTGTTCTTGGTCAAATCTTTTACCATACAGACCGCTTGATTGTGGAATGTTTTTTCGCTGAATATAAGACACGCTAAGTCACTGCCTATTTTAAAGAGAATGGCAAAAAAATAGTTTTCTACACAATTGATTACATATCCTTTAAATTTTTAACTAAAGATATCTCTTGCCTAATCCAAATCGGACGGGCAACGTTCAGGAAGCTCTGATACCTCTTCTCGTTTCAATTACCGTAATATTTGAAGACGAGGTCTTTGACATGTGAGTGTTACTGGTGATGACTTGCGAATCCAAAACCTGATCACTTAAACAGTAGGTCACCCAAACAGCAACAAACAGGGCTATGCTAGGAGTTTCACTGCGAAATCGAATCAGTATTGAGGATATCCGAAGAAGAACCAAAATCACCGAAGTAGCTGGAAGAATTGCTCGTCTAAAATGGTAGTGGATAGGCCCACCACAAAGTGCACCGACAACACAGTCAAGGTCACAGTGAGACGCTGGCGATCTGTAAAAGAGGCCCAAGCCAAGCAGTGGGCGTTCTCGGTCTGAAAAGAACACACAGTGATATAACATGAAATCGTACACACTTAAGAGTTGTACTTAAAGTAAATAACATACTAAAGTTTAAACTCAAAAAAAAGTTTATTAAGCAACGAAAAGCTTAAAGAAAGTAGCTTTGAACGAAGCTCTTAAATTTTACTATTAACGCTTGCTTACATGTGCATTTGGAAATTTCCCCAGGGCGCTACTGCATTGTAGTACAGAGGTACAGTTGGATAAATATTCAACAATTTTCTTAATTAACCGACACCATTCGGCTTAATTCAGTTTTCTTTCTTCTTAAAGACATCGTTGATTACTTCTATATACGTAGTAAATGTAATATTTATTATTTTTGTAAGTTGGTAAGTGTGTTTAATTTATAGCGAAATTTTAACTTCAAACGACGTCAATAGATGGCGTTAGTAGTAGAATGTGTTACGTTTTGCGTGGGTAGTCGTACAAAATAACACAGCGTGGTTTTAATACGTCCATTGTACATGCTGCCATATACAAAATCATCCCTCTCGGTATTTGAAAATGCCGCACCATCCTAACACCGAAAGTAATGCTTAAATTTTCGAATAAAGTGTCAATTTATTTTAGGTTTTTTTCCACTACTGAACAAAAGTCTGTACAATTGATTTTCAATAGAGTAGATTTCTGGAGAAACGGTTAATAGTTAATAATCTAAATCGTACGTGATAAAAGTTAAAGGTATAGTTAATTACACAATTAAAATATAATAAAATATATTTTGGAAGTGTGATGTTGGTAGCTCTGACTTTAACATAATTTTGGAGATAACTATAGTAGTTTCGAAATATCTTCATATTTACTTTTATTTATATAACATCGTATCAAGACACCCGTACGCTCCGACGGAATGAGCCTCAACTGTGTGTGTCAATGGTCGTTTTTTAAAACCTAAAAGGATGTACAAATATTCATTAACTATATATATATATATATATATATATATATATATATATACAATTACTTTTGATAACTTTAGTGATATGCACCCTTAAGATAGTATTAAGGGGACCAGAAAGTAATGTCGCTATCTTAATTTTAAGTTAAATTCACATGACTATATTTTTACAAGTTTTTATTCAAAATCAAAAATATATTCAACTTCGTTATCAACAACCTTTTGCCGTCTAGTATACAACGTTTTAAACTACGTAATGAGCTACCAAATGATAATCAAATATCTACATGCGCAGAAATGACATTACTTTCCGGTTCCCCTAAGAAATATATTTCTAGAGCAGTTGCAAGTAGTAATAAAGGAATGTGTATACGCTCTTAGATTGCTCGAACAATAACATCAACCATGTAAATGTATCATTAGTAAATTCAGTACCATTCTTATCATGCGATCTGGATTCGGCATAGCGACGAATGGTGATGGAATAATAGGATATTTTTCACAAATTTCTACGCATTTTAATAATGAATTTCTTAGGAATGTAGTGTAGTGGTTTATCATTGCTTTTTACACCGCAAGCCCGATACAGCAACCCAAAACGCCTTTAATAGCGCTTTAAATATAGACTGAGTGACTTTGTGGTCCGGGCCTCCACCTCCATCTCTACTTTTTTTAATGTCCCTTTGTTGTGGATGCCTCGTTCCCCTATTTTTTGGGACCTACAATTTTTTCATTCACTTTTTTTTCTCTCTCATCCTTCACAGTTTCTTTTATCTTTTTTCTCTTTCTTACTTCGCATTATATATCATTCTCGAGGTATATTTTCACATTGTATTAAATCATCATCCTTGGCCACACATTCCACAAGTTTACATTTTT
Source organism: Battus philenor (assembly GCF_028537555.1). Taxonomy (NCBI): domain Eukaryota; kingdom Metazoa; phylum Arthropoda; class Insecta; order Lepidoptera; family Papilionidae; genus Battus; species Battus philenor. Next base: position 14,248,900 of record NW_027181715.1, read on the forward strand.
AATTTTTGGATTTCTCGTTATGCATGTCAACCTATATCTCTAAAAGGACCGGTAACCCATATTTCAGTTATAGCTTATCTGCCGTAGTAAGGTTTACCGTGTGTAGGCTAGGAATGTATTGAGTATATTACAGCCTCTCTCTAGAAGCTGAGTATTATTGACAGGGAGAAATACAAAAAAGAAAATGAAATGTAATAAAGTATACCAAATAAAATTTATTACCTTAAATTTTGTATTCGATTAAAGGAACCTTATCAATAGTTTATCTATGTCACGTTTATTCTAATTACGAGATAGGTAGGCGATTGTTAATTTACGATAGAAATAATGTACAAAGTTTAATTGAATATTAATCTATCGGGAGTAACGTTTTCTGTCTGCCCTTTCTTCGCGAAACGGCGCACCAGATAAACGAGCAGGAAATAGATAAAGCGAAGATATAACAGGAAATAAGATTCTGAGATTCCTTATCAGAGTTTTGGTTCCCTTTCATTTCATGTTTAAATTAGGAAGTTTATTTCGTTGTTTCGAGCGAATGAAATATTTTGTCTTGTGAATTAAATTTTATCTACAAATGTATAAATTTTTTTAAACTAGCCAGACATGTTTTAATTATTATTTTCAGACGGAGTTAGTCCACGAGTGGGCATGGTGCTTCCCCAAAGATTAAATACCAACATAAATGCACTGTTTTCTGAAGAACTTAACAAGAACATCTGTCCACCATGTTGGTTGGACGTTCTGCGCTGCGCTGGTCGATATCGTCTCCACTCTAGAACTTTGAGGCTCCAGTGTTCATCTCATCTGCGCTCTATTTGATATTATTTTTATTCTTTATATAGGTTAAAGGAGATCATTTTTTCAAAAAAGCTTATATTTTTATTATTATTATATTTACAATCATCCTATATGACCTTCCCTTTCCCCCAAGCTGACTATTGGCCACCTTGTGGGACGAAATCCCACGCTGCCCCTGACGATCCGTAGTCTTCTAATTAATGAGAAGAATATATATATATATATATATATATATATATATATATATATATATATATATATATATATATAATTCTCGTCACGGTGTGCGTGATTGAACTCCTCCGAAACGGCTCGACCGATTTTCGTAAGTCAGCGTGCTTATCAGCCATTTTATTTACATTTTGTTTTGTTTTCTTATTTTACTATTTTTGTTCACATCTCATATTAAAAAAAATATCAGTGACAAAATTGACACCGCGTTTTAAAAAAAATTGTCCTAATAGTATAGTGCCATCTAGCGGACAATGAGTATACTGCAAGCGCGAATGGGAGACTGCCCCTGAGTGCTTGACGCTCATTGCTGCTCTGGGAGTATGAACCCCTAACACGCTCGGCGGCTTGTAGGGTAAGAATTAGGATAGATCTATACCCTATGACTACCTCACTATGAAGAATGGGACTAAATATCATACATATATATATGTATATATATATACATATATTAAGACCTAAAATGAGTGAAAGATATACCACAAGTATAACTAAAAAAAACTTAAATATACATAAAGCACAATAACTTAAAGCATATACGTAACATTTAACTATATATGTAAGTTGATTTCATTTACATAGTTCATATAGTATGTGTTACTTGTGGAGTATGTGTTTTTTTATATATTTTACTTGTAGATCGAAAGATATTACTTTAATTACTTTTGTTATATTCTCATATATAATATTTTTTATTACTCTGAAATTAAACTCGCCTGCGGTAGCTCGTAAAGTGCACCAATCGTAGGTTTTAACTTCAAACATCATTAATTAGCGAACATAATAGGTAAAGTTTGTTACTAAACGTAGTGAAATTTGTGCAAGTTATGCAGTTAAGTTCAGACTAATAAAACTCGCTGAAATATTACTTCAATTTGTAAGTATACTGTAAAATATCTGGACTATGCATGAATGACTTAAGTTGGAATGCAAACGTAATACAGTAATACCCCGCTTTACGCGACCCCGTTATACGCGGTTTCACTATAACACGAATTGCAAATTTCGCGCTCTAATGCCTCGAATTACGCGAAAGAGTGCATATAAATATAATATAGTCATTAACTTCTCTATGGTGTCTTGACCATCGGTCAAACAATTAAAAACAGTGTTGGGTGCTATGAACGTATTTTACAAGAACGTAAACAAAACGTTACCCATAAGACAATAGATGTATTTTTCCGTAAAAAATAAGAGTATGTGTTGTATAAAGTGTTCATAGAATTAAAGTGATTAATTAAAATGATTTTTGACTATGTTTAATCATAAGCCTCGTTATACGCGAATTTCAGTTAACGCGATTTTTTTAGGAACGTATCCCTCGCGTAAAGCGGGGTATTACTGTAATGTATAATACTCGTGAGAAATTACAATTCTTCTATAACTATCGATGTATTACTTCCAAGTATTACAAAGGGAACTTACAAAAACACGCAATGTACGTCAAATAATAACGGAGACTCAACACACAATGTATGCCATTTAATAACGGAGATTCGTTTTAATAGTATCTCGTTGTAAGAATGTATGACATTTGATTCTTAGTCGTTAGAGATCAGGGGTGGCCAAGCTCTTTGATAGTTCGAGCCATTTTTCGAAATTTGATTTTTTTAATACGCCTTTAAAATACGCAAAAGAATGTTTTTTTTTACAAAAATGATATTTATTGATATTATTTAAAAAAGTACAAAATATTTGTATTGAAGTTCGATATAATGGCAGACGTATATGACAGCACTTCTAATAATACTTAAGATGGCAGTTAGTTAATTATGATCGGTGTTTGGATTTCCGTAAAGTTATGGTGGAACACCAGTAATTTGTTTCGATTTACCCAGGAGCAGACATGGGTAATATAAATTTGAATATTGAAATAATTCGACAATCAATCGCAGCTAGAAATAATCGTTCAAAGAGCCGCATGTGACTGCGAGCCGCAGTTTGACCACCCCTGCTATAGACTTTCGACTTACGACGCCTTCATTAACGATGGACTATTAAAACAATGTTATATATATCATATATGTATATTATAAATTATTCAGTGATAACATTCTGTTTCACTTTCGCTTTCTTCGCTTTGTACTAGACCATGGATGCAAGTCGGTCGAATACTGGTGGCCCGCCGACTGCAAAAATAATACTCTCGTACATTCGGAAAATATTTAATTCTATTCCAGAATATAATCAAAAAAATTTAATCACCTATACTTCTGGCGGCCGACCCGCCATCAGTTCATGATTTGCCCGAGAGGCCCCTAGTCTTAATAAGTCTGTGCAACCATGTACTAGACATATATTCTCGCTGCATGTAACAGCTCGTGCCGCGAAGTCCGCCACTATTTCAATGCAAATAAAAATTAATATCATTCATACAACTCGTTTATTATTCTTTTATATTTAATCTTTCTTTAAGAATCATCTTATTAAGTTTACTCACAGTAAGTCAGTATAAATGTCTCCAGTCTTATCTTAGTTCATTGTCCTGGATCTATGCCATAAAATAGATTATTCAGAGTCAATTGCGTTATAATTATCTTACCTTTGGATTTTTCTATAATAACTTCCTCACTATTTATCGCACTTAATACAGCGAAATTTGGTTTTATCTTCAATCATCTATTTATTATAATTTTTTATTTTTGTCTGTACATACCGACTTACATGATATACACAGAAACCTTGCGATCGTAGGTTGCGAGTTCGATTCCCAGGATACATTCTTATAATTCACACGTTTGTGCATTGATTATATAGGATTGCCACTGTTCAAACAAGTTTCCAAAGGATGGGCAGCAATGCTCTCTGCGTACCTTAATACCACATTGCATATCTCACACACACACACACACACATATATATATATATATATATATATATATATATATATGTTGATACCATCTCATAAGCTAATAATATGCTAAAAACAATATTTAAAACTCTTATTTTTTAATACTTTGTATCAAAGTGGCCAACTACTGGCGCATGGCCATTTACTAGCACTTCTACCTTAATTCCCACGCACATTCTTCAAAATGCAATCTATAGAATACTTGATACCATAGTAGACGAAACAATACACACCGCTGAAGACGGGGGACGTTTCTTGGTGCGCGACAAATTTTCAAAAAAGTGTCTAGATACTTAATACCGAGGGATACAATGCAAAGAGGTTTTACACCTTCAATTTATGCATTTTACAAAAAAATGTTTTGTGCTTCTGATATAGTTCTTCTGTAGCAAAAACCGAATAATAACCGAATAAAAAAAATTACGATTCGCTATTATTATTTTACTATTAAAGGAAACTCCGCTGCAACGGCGTGACTACGTGTATATCTTCCTATATCAGATAGCAGGTTGTTTGAATAGCTACGAATAGAAAATTGAAGTTGGAATTGAGTCCTCTGCCTAGAGTTCAGTATTGTTGGGAAATGTATTTTTAATTTTTTATACCCTCATACATTTCACAGTTAGTTTTTTTATTATTTTATCTTTGAATCACTAGCATTGTTCACTTTTATTCGTTAAGAGATCTAGATATCTAATCTAGAATCAAATTAAGCTCCCCTATAATGGCATTTGAAACAAACAAACAAATTTATCCACAGTATTTAATTAAATCACCCATAAATGAAGTTTATACATTCGTTACACTAAAAGTTCAAACCGGCCAGTTTAAAAGAATTAAAATTTATTTAAAATTAGAATTCTTACCCAATGTTTTCGCATACATTTGTTGAAGTATTTAAATCTGTCAAGAAAGAACATTGACTCATTTCAGACTTCTTCATCGCTTAACATCATGCGAGGTACATGTCAAATGCTTTGCCTATAAACAATAAAAAAGCGTGGTTCGGACCCGCCTTCTGGTCGCAGGCCACCCGACACTTGGGTGATCAAAAGTTTTACCAAGGTTTTCCTGGAAGTGTGATCGAAAAACTAAGGAAACAGCCTTGTGCAAAGTAGATATAACGGCCAGATAGCTTAGCTTGCTACTTATAAGGCCTATCGTAAGCGATCACGTCTCGGATCCGTAAGTCATCACCGGCAACACACCTACGTCTTCGGACATTGCGGCATTTCGGATGAGAACATTTTTCTGAGCTGAACATTTTCCAAGTTTTCTAAACGCTGCCAATACGAGTTGGATTCAGCAAGTAAATCAATCACCCTGTATTTACATTCCTTTCCATCGAATCATGAATTTAAAATCCTTTTTATGTTTAATTTTATACGTTGAATCTTAAACGAATTGATAGCATGCATTTTATAGTGCCCCGTAAGTGTGTATGAACGATATATATGCTAAATTTATTTCAAAAGTTTTTATTATCACAATCGTAAATTTTATTACTACAGTATAATATTAATTAAATAAAATCGGTTTAAATTTAAAAGCTTGACTTAAATTAATAGATAAATTGAATTAAAATTGAATGTTAATAGAAAAAACGTTACTCCATTTGGCTTTTGCAACAAAATTGACAATATTAAATATAAATGAAAAACAATTAATAATATAAGACAAATTGTAATTTAAATGACAGGCACTCAAAACATTTGTATTGTGTTGTACTGTATCATACTTAAGTGTACTGTATTATAGTTTTTTAATAGTTTAATAATAAGATCAAATTATCAGTTAAATGTATCACAAATAATATCGATCTAGTGCAGTGATTTCCAAAGTGGTCTATAGCGACCCCTAGGGGTCTATGACAACCTGCAAGGGGTCTACGTCAGCGAAAAAAATTTTTTTTAATGTGTTGTTTTTCATAACAGATACAAAGTTTTATTTTGAGTAGTTTTAATTTAAATTCAATTAATAATTGTATAAATTAACATGTGTTTTTACTTTAAGTTTTTAGCACTAAACTTCACTACAGTTAGAAATTTACAGGAAATCAATATCAGGTAAGTAGGGGGTCTACCCAACACGGAAAAACATGGCAAGAGGTCTACGACACAAAAAAGTTTGGGGAACTCTGGTCTAGTGGTTTTATATTAAAAAAGATTTTGATTAAACGTGCCATAATTAGTTTATTAAATATTTCGATTGTCCTAATTAATTAATTATTATAATAAATACAGCCTTCAATTGATAGTTTGTGAGTATATTTATTGAGGTAATTATTTAGATAACTTGAAAAAAAAAAACACTATCAAAATATGGCATAGATTTTGACGTGCGTTTTCCGATACGCTATGATATTTGAAGATTTTTGACTATTCTTATATAAATTAACATTTGAAAAATAGCTTCGCAAATGCGGTAAACAGCAGGTGCGCGGACTGGATTGAAATCCACCAGCGCACAATACCCCGACCCTTTTCACGGCTTGACACTTATTGCTTCCACCGCGGCATTCTCAGCGCCGAATGCTTCGATATAGAATTCTCTTTGTTGAAGTATTGGAATCCAAATCAAAATCATGATTACGTAGCTTTCTTTGCGTTACGTTGTAAATAATAAAAATACGTCATATCATTTTCGAGAAACAAGAATAATATCTACAAATTCTCTTGATTAAAAGAAGTAAGTAAATATAAAATCAAAAAATTATGTGTAATATCTCTATCTTCGTCATTCCTGCCAAACAAATGATAGATATAGACCAGAGATCAACAGAAATATATTAACATCTTGTCAGGACCGCATTCAAAAATCGTTAGGTTGAAAATTGATATTTCTAGACTACGTCAACAACTGGATATCCTCATGATATATTTCCAATAGTATACGGGTACTATGCTCTGATTCTAAGGTTAGGTTGGGAGAAAAATAGAGGGAGCTAGCATCGTCTCGCAGATATCTGTGGCCTTCATTTCTTGAATGTTGTAAAAAACTGGCGCAGATCGCAATAAATAGAAATAAGACCCAACCCTAGATCCAAAAAGTCGGTCAGACTCGCAGAAAATAAACAAAATCATGAAATTGAAAGAAGAACCATTCTTCTTTTCATTTCATTTAACTTCTTGTAAAACTATAAATAAGTGTATTGTGTATATAAACAATATATCAAAATCTGTTATATGAAATGTAAAATTGTGAACAGGGAATGTAGACGAGGGAAGAAAGACGATGCATGTGAAGAGTTGCAAGTGAGAAAATATTAGTAACAACTAATAATGTATGTTCGGAGCGTTCAATCTCAACAAATATGGGGGGCAACCATCGAAATCTTAACTAAAGATATTACGGACTCTCTCGTCGGCACTCTGTGTTTGGCACTTATCGGTGTAACATAACTCCGGAAGAAAAGGACCAATATTTAGCCACTTCCGCACATGCAGTGGTTTGGTTTTCAGATGAACTCCTGAAGGTGCCCCGTGGAGGGGTGAAACACGTGTTGAGGGATTTAACGGTGGCAGTTTTGTAATTCGCTTTGTTTGCCGCATGTGCATTTATCAGCGGGCTGGCGGGCGGTGCACTTTGTTGCACGACTACCACTGCATGTGCGGAAGTGGCTAAATATTGGTCATTTTCTTACTAAATATCTTACGCTTGTCCAAAGTAGCTGGAATGGGAGAACTAACCAGTGATGGAACGCCAAATCAGCACAGTTCGCGAATCCAATACCGCAAGAGGTAAATCCTTGATAATAATGACTACATCTTTTGCACACGGTCCAGATAGTTCAAACGATACATATGCGTCGATAAATATGTAAGCTAATGTACTTTAGAGTTTTTTGATGAAAAGCCGGCGTTTTGCAACCGACATCAAGTGATTTTCAAGTTGTGCTGGCTCGCACCATTAGGGGCGCCATCTTCTTGATTTTGGCGATCCGTGATTGGACGAACGTACGAACGTCAAAACAACCTTCAGCTATTGGTTAGAATTTTCTTAATTTGATTGGGAACAATACCGCTTCTTGATAGGTTAATGGGAAATAAACATGGCTCTATATTTGAGGAAGACAATTTTCATATTTCTATCATCGTCTTTCTGTTAAGTAAATCTAATAAACTAAGTCTATAAAGTGCATATAAATATAAATAAGTTAATTTTATTATTTCTCTGTGGATTTAACTTAGTAGTTGCGTAAACAAGCAACAGAGATGCGAGCCGTCTGAAATGGCTTGTTGTTTTATTAAAACCGACTTGAGAGCTGTTTATAGATTATTTTAGGCAACTAAGCTCATCTATCCTGAAATAATATTGTATAGTCGCGCTATCATGGAAAAGGGTTCACAAAATCCTTATTTATTTAGTGAATGTAAAATGTATATAATATATATATATATATTCGTTTATATGTATATATATTTAAAAGTATATGTATACATTAATAGGTTTCAAACGGGTAAATGCATTTATTCATTTGCCAGCAAGTATTTTTACACCTATATCAAATTACCCTGTATAAAGCAAACTTTCTGTAATATGTTACATTACCTTTTTCCCATTTGATTACGACAAGCCAATAACTTCTGGCAGTACAAAGTCAAAGTCACAGCAGGGACAGATAACAAAAAATAACTAATTTTAAAAATAACTAATAATAATATGAATTTATTGTAATTTTAAAAACGCTTTTGTATATTTTCTTTTCTATTGAAATGTTAATGGCAAAAAGTTCTGGCAGTACAGTCTGTAAGGGTAAATAGTAACACATTGAAAAGCTTTTTTTAACTTTATTATTATTACGTTTTTTTACTAAAATCGTTGATTAAAACAGCGAATTAGATATACAATCATCCCTTTACAGTTTTTTAAAATTTTTAAAGGTGTAAAACCTTTAAAAATCATCCTGTATATTGGTAGATCAAGATATAGAATATAGAACCAGGCATTATTCACTACATGTCATTGTAGGAACCTTCATCGTCGTATCTATGATCGCGGGGAGTCGCTGGATGCAATCAACGTAAGATTGGTCACCGTCGCGATCTAAAAGAAGAAGAAGTATGGGTTAAGCTATACTTCTGTACGTAGCTAAGTAAGGGTTCCCATTGTTGGTATCCTTACTTATATAAAACCTTCCATGTATATTTTGAACTAAGCCTTTAGTCAAAATATTTCTTTTATTCTTTCTTTTACGTTAATTTTTCCGTACTTTACGAAATGAAAAATATATTATAGAGTTTATTTTCGATATGATTTACTATATAACACCGGGAAGCATAAATAAGTCAAACATTATTAGCATAATACTGTATATTTAGAAATGTAACATTTAATATTGCACGAAAACCAAGTCGATTTATTTTTACCGATTTCTAAGTATCATTAGGTTAAAAGCCTTTTCTCTTCTAACATTTTCTCCGGTCATTTTTATTTCGATTCATAAATACACTGTACTTTTTAATTAGTGTTAAAAGTATACTTACGTACTAGATGCTTTGTTGGTATTATTTATTTATAAAAAATACACAATAGAATCTCTAAATTAATTAGAGTAATAACAAAGCTATCAAGCATTTAGATTCATCTGTTTATTGAAAGTACTCAATATATTATCACATTATTAGAGAATACATCTTACGGTTGAAATGATAAAGATGATAATAAACAAACTTTAATGTACTGCAGCGATAAAAATAAAATAGTAGTTAAAAATAAAGTCATTTTTAGTATATTTTTTTAGCTTTATCGAATAAGTTAGCGGAGGCATTATTCCGGATCCTTCATAGCGATATACCAAAGAAATCATGAACAGGAGATATAGTATTGATAGTTCTTAAAACTTAAGTTAACTTATTACATTCGTGTCAACACACAGACATCCACTGCAAGGTACTGGCCTTCCTCAAAGATATCTATGGAGAAATATATCATAATCGCCATGCTTAGTAGCCGGGTTGGCGATCGCAGTAAGTAGTGGCAATCCTATATATATATATATATATTTAATACGCAAAGTGTATATTAAATAAGGTTGTATTTAGAGAATCGAACTCGCGACTTACGAATGCAAATCACAGTCCTCTACCACTGGACTATCGCTAGTGCTTATTACGTTTATTTTCATCTAACACACGACTCCTTTAAGTAAGAAAATAATATAACTTAACAAAAGTTTTTTTTTTAAAAGAGATTTTTTATTTATATAATCAGAGTCATTATTTACAATATTAAAAAGGTTTCACTGCTAATATAGATAGATATGTTGTACCAAATATATTTATACCTTTTTTTTAATATTCTTTATTCTACACGTTAAGAAACATTTAGTAAGTTTTACAATAATATACAAAAAGTACAATGGGCGGTCTTATCACACAAGGCAATCTCTTACAGATAACCATAGTATGGAAAAGGCAAAAGTACTAATAAAGAGTAGTTTACGTGTACAAAAAACCTTATACGTAAAAGATGGTTAAAAGATATATCCTGAACACTATGACCTTAATGGTGATACCAAACCATAGATACCACCTTTTTATGTTCCAAATAATGGAAAACTAACATCAAATGTTTTAGAAAAAGACCTTCTTTTAATGAAAAACACATTAATATTTGCTAAACAAATCTCTCATATAGGAACATAATAAAATTTGGTACACTGACCTCTTAATAAAATAGTAATATTTTTGAAACGATTTCTCTCTCGTTGATTAATAAAGAAATGCATGGAATACGGTCTTCCATAAACCTGCAGTGTTAACTTAAAAGTCTCGAAAGTTTTAATTATGTTTACAATAAGTTTGGGCACTTGTAAAATAGCATTTCGCTGATTAGTTTTAGTCATATAATATATTCTACGCTTGTAACAAAAGTTTGCTCTTAGAAAAGATAACTAGGTAATAATTCACGACAGATTTTTGTAAATATTAATTTCTTGATATATCTATGATTGTTCAAGGTCACTCAGATAGCAATGTTAGGGGGTGGGTAAAGAACTTTACTGCTAGATACAGTTAAATTTGAGAATTAAGAAAATAAATCGATGGCCATTGGAACCTAAAGGTTTAAGAGTCAACCGATGCAGGCAACGCAGTAGCGATCATCGTAGCGATATTAGAAGGCGACCTATGCCTTGCAGTAGGCGCCCATCGGCTAGAAGTAAGAAGAAGATGGAAATCAGATGACAAAGATCCGCAAAAGAATCAAAATCACCGATGAGTCTCGAAGATTTGTTCGTCTACCATTGTGGCCAAAAGTTTTCGGCTTGCGATCACAAGCTGGTACATGCTGCGTGGGTAGGTGTCCACTAGGTAGCCCAGAGATATAATCAAGGTTACCGAAACGCTGGATGTGTACAGCGCAAGACTGATAATTATGGCGACATTTGCCTCCCTTACTTATCAATACATTTATACATTGCACGCCCACTGCAAAGTAAACACTTTTACTAAATATGTCTTTGTGGCATTTACCATAATCGCCACGTTTGGTAGGCGAGTTGGCTATCGCAGTATCGTGTTTATTTGTGGCCAGTGTCAAATTTGTGTAACTATTGCACTAAGTGAGAATTTTCTAAGATTGCATTCCGGAAATTGAATGTGTTACCTGCGATCGTAAGTATCTGTTTTCTACCACAGGGCTACCATTCCTACAAACTCTTTACACGTATATATATCTAGAGGATATTTCAATGTCACTTGAGTTCTGAAAATATTAATATTTCCGCACAGAACAGCTCCGGCCGCCTTTTACTGATATTGCTTTTAATCGTTTTGATGTAATTTAATTTGCTTCCTTTTTCTGTTCCAATTTCGAATGTTGCCTTCCGACTCTGGCTGTTTTATAAGAAAAAAAAATGAAGTACCATTTTAAAACGTTTTCATTTTTCATCATTCCCCGGAGTGCTTTTAGAGCGATTGTTTTATCATTATTTGACTTACGCCTCTCATTAAAAACGAGGTTGTCTTTCATTTGGAATAAGTTAACCCTTGGTTAATGATTATTGTTTTACTTACTTATTTAATAAGCAAAGTTCTGACTTAATTACATATACTTAATACAAATAATATTGTATATAGAAAAAAATATCTGCTATATGAATGAAATTGAACCGTCAAATGTTAGCGAAAATCAGTAGTACAACCATTTGGGTTTTATATTAGAAAACATTTTCTCTTCTCCCATGCAGAACATAGAATAAAATACACGAAATTAAAATATCTATATTTGCCATAAATTTGTAGTTAATCGTAACCTAAAAAATTGATAACTTAAAAAAATATTCCTAATCTTTGTCTGTTATAAAGACATCTGTAAAGAAAGTAACTCCAGTGAACATTTTTTTATTGGACTCGATAGGCTACGTCATGATAGTACAATCGACGATCTTAATGATATCTTCTGATCACCCTGTATCTAGTCTGTCTGTATGTACGTCTGTCAGAACTTAAAAGCCACAGAACATCTATTCTGTGAGGAATGTGGTATGCCCACTGTCATTTTAAGTTGCTATATCGTTAACTATTTTTTAGTCATGTTAATAAAACTGTATTCATATTAGATTTTTAATTTTAATTGAGTATTTTTAACCACACAATCTTAAAGATTGCGCGCTGAAGGAAAAAAAAATAAATAAAGACCTGTTTTGATGTTTAAAGTTGTAAGCCTGATATTTCATCTTGCACGCGATCATATTTCTCTTCAATTTTTTTTTAATTTTATGTGGTTTGATCTTTCTTTGTAAAACGTTTTATATAGTAAAATTATAATGTTGTAACACTATGTATTATGGCTTAGAACCGTAAATCTTTTTGGGAAATCGGTTTAAAGAGGTCAATATACTTACAGTGGCTTCACAATATATTTATGATAAAATTTTGTACAGTACTTATAAGGCACCGTGAAAAATTGTCTGTACCAAAGTTTCGCCGGAAAAAATTCTCTAATTCATTTATAAAGGACTCAGATTTTTAAATTAAAATTCTGCTAAACATTATTGGATTACCATTTACAAGTTTCAAAAAGCAAGTTAAAAATAAATTGACGAAAAAAGCTTATCTTTAAATAAACGAATGTTTAAATGATAAAAATCCTTGGCCTGATTATTTTGATTTCATTCAGGCTATATCTGATAAAGTGTATATGCATAAATCTATATTGTTACACTTTATTAAAAGATTTGTTGTTGAGGAGTTTCTTCCTGCTTCTTTTTCATAACTATAACACTAAGTAGCAGAGTAGAGTCAAAAATGAAATAGAATAAAAATGAATAAATAGATAATAAGTTAACGTTGAAAGGAACACATAACAAAACCATTATTTATATAATAACTTTAAATGTACATTTAACTTATGTGTACTGCTGGTGTATCTACATAAATAAGTAAATAAACTTTCAAAACTTTTATTTCATAAATAAAAAAACATTCAAAATATTTTTATTCAAGAAGGCATACATGCGCTTTTGAATCGTCGATAATTTCAACGTTATATATAGTAAGCTTCTTTAGTATTTTTAAAAATTATTTATTTTAAATATTTTTTTTAAATGTACATATATCAATCATGTAAATGGGTCAAAAAATCAACCACACATTTTGATCATCATGAATACTATAAGATTTATTTAATAGTATACTTTTAATTTATGATTTATAACTATATTATCAAATATGTATATATACACTCAATAACATGAAGGATTTGTCAACTTTATGGAGATAAAATTTAAGAATTACGATTTTTTTATTTTTAATATTTTATTTCACCTACACATCTCCTCAAAATAAGAAAAGTAAGCTCTAAGATGTCTTTAGGAACTTAATCATATGCATACATTCAAAAACATAAAGAATTTATCAACATTTTGAAGATGAAATTAAGTTAGCAAATGAAAATTTGAATTAAAAAATCGTAAAACTGTTACAATATCGTATATCTTTTTAGTTCCACTAATGATAATATTACGCAACGCCGCCGAAGCTTAACTTCTGCTAAGTCGTCTCTTGACTTTTTTCCAAACGGCAAACTCTTTTAAGTTAAAGCACGAAAGTATAAAAGTAGGCTTTAGAGTATTAACTTGTTTGCGGAGAGGAGACGAGCAAACAGTACGCAGCTTCGGTTACGTTTATTAAATTCATATGAAAAAAACAAGTTACTGTGTTATCCCACATTTTTATGAATTAAACCGGTAAGTAAGATTTAATATCTGTCAGTTTTCATTAGGTAACCAACCGTTATTGCTTGTCATTGTTGTGATTTGTACACTACAAGATCTGGTAGAGATCACAGGATATATATCACGCTTTATTTTATTTGTGGAGTCAAACACAGTTATTGTTTCTGAAATAGAAGTTTTATTATCGTTAATACTGTACAACACACAAATAATACAAATAAACCAATTATACAAAACTACCTGAAACGAAAGAAACGACACTCAAAGCAATTTACTTCTATTTATTAGTTTTAATATTAATTCTCGTGATTAAAGATAAAAGGTTCAGAAAAAAAACGAAATCCGTTTCACACAAGTCATTGACATTTGGGAGGTGATAAGGAATAAAATCACTCGTTTGGTCTGACTCCAATATTTATATATATTCAATGTTTTAATAATACAGACACAAGTGTACGTATGAATGACGCATATATATACACACATACACACATATATATACACATACACATGCACTTATATATGTACATATATATATATATTTATATATATATACTCCAGAACCTTAAGGCTTTAGCGGCCATCTGTTGTAAATGCTATGTTAATTTATACATACTTAAACCGTGATTCATACATCAGTTCTTTCGTCAATACCGAACGTTATTTTTGGAAACAAATATAGATTATGTAAAATCTATTATTCATAAAAGATTAATATATAAATCATGCCAAATTAAATGCCGAGTACTATATACTGTATGTTTTACTTTCAAAATTGTTAATTTTAATTAAACTTTGTATGGACATTAAACAATTGGACCCTAAATTAATTGGTGCGTTGAATTAATTATAAAATCGCAATCATTGTGATTATCGTTCGTTTCGTAATGAGATTTATACGCATGTGTTCATAAACTCATTTCAACTTAATATTCGTTGATACGGAACATAATTTAAACCATACTTTTTTAAATAAAAACACTTTAATACTTTATTTAACTGCCAGAACTTATTAACCTGTAGCATTTTTATAGAAAAATAATTTAAATTTAGAATATCATAATCTATTTAGCCAATGCCCAAAAATAGCAAGGTATAGCCCCTCCCCCCCTCCTCAAAATCACCAGGTGATCGGTGTTCCCCTGCTCGAATCGACTTTCCACAACCTTAACTATGTCGTGGGTCCATATCATGTGAGGCTAACCCGCGCTTTCTAAAATTTTCCGCCCACTGTTACTTCAAATGAGCAATTTCTTGTTCTACTTCGGAGACGTTTGTACTCCTGTGAATTTTCTCACTTCTAATTAGACATCTTGAAGAAAATCTGAACATATCCATAAAACTGTTGCACTCTGGTACGCAATTGTAAGACTAGAACTTCTCATTTGTACACTCTTGTCTGTGTGATCTTGCTCATGCTCCGGTCAGCTCTGGTACTCTTGTTACTCTGGCTAAGCGTCGCCATGTACCTCGATGTTTAGCGGAGTGAGAGCATTCATTTACTGTCTTATTAGTAACAGCATCTGGCATCTCTTGCCTTCCACTTTTCCTTGCACCAATAAATGTTCCATTTAGTCATCATTTTTTTACGGCCCCCGCTATTGGTGGCCTCTCGTACCCCTAATTAGTTGGGATCAGGGTCTTTGTTTACAATTAAGTTTTTCAGATTTTTCATCTTTATTCTTCACTCACTGTCATTCTTCTCAATTTCTTTTATTCTTACCTTATTTCCATCACAATATTTTTAATTTTGTTCTTTCATTCCTTCTTGCCATCATCGCCTTAGTCATCATTACGGGTGATATGTTTAAAGAACTTGATCATTCGATGAGCACAATCGATGATGATTTCTCCTTTATGTTAAATTCTTTGAGGATCGAAACGTTGATTGATGTCCACGGTATTCAAAGCGTCCGTCTCCTGAAACCACAATTTTCTTATGATCCAGAACGTCCAATTTTCAGTTCCGTATAAAAATGTTGAAAAATCTTACCTTCATATAGAGTTTAGACTTTTGAATTTTAATATCCTCATGTGATTAAGTTCACGTATGTGTGTGACGTAAATATACAAGATAGATTAGCCTTTACTTTATTTAATAAGGTTATATTGAGTCACTACTGTATTATTGTAGCTTCAATAAACTCCGGAATAAATTAGGATGTGCCTGAATGAAAAGGCGGGACCGAATAATAATCATTGACTGTATAAAGGAATTCAATTTCTATTCTGCAGAATTAATAAGGGCGTGATCCATCGGTGCGACTGTAGCGCAGGTGTCCCATATACAGGATGTTCCATAAAACGTATCGTATCGTAAAATTATGTAAGAAATATCTAAAAATTTTTTACGTGTAATTTATTTAGCAGACTTTATTTTTACGAATCATCTAATAGGGTTAGAATATTTTTTACGACATAACATTGTAAATCAATTATTTAAATTATTATTTACTTTGGATCACTTACGTAAGTATATACTAGAGTACAACTTTATCCAAGGAGATGATGCACTTGTTGAGAAGGCGTTCTTACTCTAGAGAGTATATCCTGAAACAGAGAAACATCCTGTACCTAAGTCACACCTATGCCAATAATAAATAATATTATAAAATTAGTTCCCATCAGCCAAGGTACGGAAACAGGTTCAAGTATGCTTACCATCCACAAGACTCGGGGTCTATATATATACAACAGACACCTTCAGGCTGTATAGCAGTGCCAATCATGCGGTAGCAATATCACGTCGTACGAACTCGTGCGTGTATTACACGGACGAGACTCAAGATGCGATCGCAAGATTCATCGACGTGAATACGGCAACCGCCGCACAGATACCGGCGTACAGCCTGAGGATGGCATTATGGAGTAGGGATAAGACGTTGTTACAACTGGACGTTGTTAAGGCATCATTAAAATAAATTAAAGGACTTAGTAAACACTGAAACATGATAAAACATAAAAAATAAACATTGGAAATATTAAACGTAAATGTAGAAAGTAAGGTACGCACGCTAATGTCTGTGAAAAATAGATTAGAATCATCTAGAGCTTCCAGATAATGGTATGCTCTCTTCTGAATTCTAAAATCTAAATTTCTTTCATTTATTCATGTCACTGGATAGACTTCCTCTGCAAGACAGATCTCTTTAGCTTATTACGTGACAACTCAGACATAATGAGTATTGTTATAACTTTACTCTTCTAACAATACATATTATTAGAAATAAGAATAATAGTAATAATTAGAAATGTAAATAATAAAAATCTCCAAGAAATGTAGCGAGGTGTGGGAGAATGAGAGAATTTTTTTAAGAATGAAAGGACGAGCGTCAAATTAAAAATTTAAAATAGAAAAAAATATTTATAATAATGACCCTGTCCCTAAAATAAGAGAACGAGAAGTCTCCAATAGAGAGCCATAAAAAAACAATATATACTACTACAGAATTCACGCTCCATATTGCTGGCCACTACGACTGAAATACTTCACTGTAAAACCATTGTAAGGCGTTCGAATTGAAATTCGAATGCCGATTTGAATTTAGAGGCCATTAGAGATATATTTCCTGTTGTTAAGGTCTTGTTAACTGTAAATAATCTTTGTACATATGTGAATAGACTGTCTCGATCGTATAACGGTGACTACGATGAGATTGCTAGCCACTAAGACAAAAATACTTTTAAGTCAAACCATTTTAGAGTGTCCGAATTCAAATTCGAACGCCGATTTGAATTTAGAAGCCATTAGTGATATGTTTGCTGCTGTTAAGATCGTGTTAATTGTAAATAATCTTTGTTCATATGTGAATAGACTGTCTTGATCGTGTATTGGTGACCACGACAAGATTGCTGGCCGCTACGACCAATATACTTTAAAATCAAATTATTTGAGGGCGTCCGAATTTAAATTTGAACGCCGATTTGAAATTGAAAGCCATTAGTAATTTGTTCGCTGTTGTTAAGGTCTTATTAATTGTAAATAATCTTTGTACATATGTGAATAGACTATCTTGATCGTGTATTGGTGATCACGACAAGATTGTTGGCCACTATGATCAACATACTTTTAAGTCAAACCATTTTAGGGCGTCCGAATTCAAACTCGAACGCCGATTTGAATTTAGAAGCCATTAGTGATATGTTCGCTGGTGTTAAGATCGTGTTAATTGTAAATAATCTTTGTACATATTTGAATAGACTGTGTCGATCGTGTATTTGTAACCACGACGAGATTACTGGCTACTACAACCAACATAATTTTAAGTCAATCCATTTTAGGGCGTCGAATTCAAATTCAAACGCCGATTTGAATTCGGAAGCCATTAGTGATTTGTTCGCTGCTATTAAGATCGTGTTAATTGTAAATATCTTTTGTACATATGTAAATAGACTGTCACGATCGTGTATTGGTGACTACGAAAAGATTACTGGCCACTACGACCAACATACTTTTAAGTCAAATCATTTTAGGGACGTCCGAATTCAAATTCGAACGCCGATTTGAAATTGGAAGCCATTAGTTATGTGTTCGCTGCTGTTAAGATCGTGTTATTTGTAAATGTCTTTTGTAGATATGTGAATACAAAGTCTCGATCGATTTGAGATCACATGTATAATGATGACCACGACTGCCACTATGTCCACAATACTGGACGTAAACGCTACACTACAATTTTTTTTATTAATTATCATAATATATAAAAGTACGTTATAAAATAGAACATCCTGTATATCAGATGCTTCGCCGGCCGTAGATAGTAATTGATCTTAGAATGGAATTGGTGCTGATCGAGTCGGATCGTGCGAAAACGTCGTGAAATCAAATCTCAAATGAAATTAAGTCTAATTTATTCAAGAACTTTGAAGAGACTTTAGTAAATACGTACTTTTAAATGTAGTAAACGATTAATGAGGTATTTACACGCATATATTATTTGTACATATTAAAATATTTAAAATTAAATTAGGTTTTTTTTGTTAATGATTACACAAGAATATACATTATAGTACCGAGATATAACAATCTTTGAATGGAAGAAAGTTTAAAATTCCCTTACGTTATATCACAAACAAGGATAGTCAGGTAGTACAAACCTTTCGTGTAATAACATTGAAATATATTCAGTTTCCTTAGCCATGTTAAAAGAAATGTTTATTTATCTATATTTCTCAATTTAATTTTTAAATTAAACTTGTTATTATTATCATATAAATACATTTCTAATTATTTTTTGTTGTAAGAGAGAGATGGATGTATATTTTTAAATGTTGCAACACTTTATTGTGCAGGGGCCGAAAGGTTCTCGAGTAGATGAGGCGTGGGTAGGCATCCACTAAATGGTCCGACGACTTAATGAAGGTAGCGGGGAGTCGCTGAGTGCGAGCAGCCTAGTACAGATTACCAAGGCAGTCTTTTGAGGAAGCTTATATTGTGCAGTGAAAAGAAATGCTGCAACTAGGTTTGAACCAAAAGCAATACGAAAAAAAGTTATTAGTAAAAATTCATGAAAGCCTATTTCATGATCATCACTTTTTTTCATTTATTTAATATATTTACAATAAATAGCAACTGTTAATAAATTAAAAATTCTGTTTTGTACACTGAAGGACTTATGGTAATAATATATCATTGTAATGATTTGTAGTACAAGATATGTTTTGTCTGATTACATCATAAATTCGCAGTTAAATCGCATTTGTAATGAGGAGATATGGAGAAGAACTCACTGAGTTAGCTCGAAGAATTTCCCGTTTGAAATGGCAGTAGATGGGTCACGTTCGTACAACTGACATCTATTTATAATAGCCACGCTTGATAAGCGGGTTGGCGATCGCAGTATGGTATTATGATACGCAGAACAAGTTGCTACCCATCCTCTGGAAACTTATGTATGCAGCAATCCCATATAATTATTGCACGGTGTGAATTACATAAGACTCTAAGGAATCGAACGCGCGACCTACGATTGCAAGTTCCAGTTCTTTATTAGCTAATGCTCTATTAGAATATTTAAAAAGAAGGTTCAAGACATATCGGAGAAAAAATTATCGTAATTACAATCGCTTTACTCATATAATATATGTAGTTAAAAGATATTGTATTTTTAATATCTATGTAGTATATAGTAATGTATATTTATTTTATTACTCCTTTAAATATATCGATATTTTCACATCTGCGCCTGCAAGCAGAGAATACTTTGTTTACGACTCTCAAAAAAAAATTGTAATAACAATAACTAAATAAATAAACACTAGTAATGACATTGCAATTGACCAAATACAAAATTAAAATAATTATGTATACAGAATCGGTAATTGATCATAATTTTTTGTTGACATATTTTCTATGACTCTAATGTCATTAAGTAAAAATATAGAAGTCAACAGTATTGAAAGGTGAGCACATATTTAACATAAAATTATACGCATTTAGAACGTTCATCCATAAGTTAAATAGACGACCTTCCTAAGAAGCTTGGACGACGTTGGGTGCAGGTGGATTTTAATTGATCTTATTAATATGCAATGGAACTGGAAATATCCTCTCGTTTTCTCACCGCATGCACAAGAGGAATTTTTAATTTTACAGACATATATACAAAAAGCAATGACGTCATGAGTGTAGATGGAAGGTGATCACGATTTTATTTCTTTAGATAGTTGAGTCAAAAATGGTTAAGTTTTTCTTAAATTATTACCTTGTAGTTATTGTTTAAAAGTCAACAAAAACTTTTTCGTTTACATTAACTGATAACTTTCTGTTGCTTTAATAAACTCAATTATAAATTCTAAAGTTATATATTTTGATTGAGAAAACAACCTTCTATACTCTTTTCCGTTGTACCTTCTGTTTTACAGGATGGGCTTGTAACGTTGCATGTCAGCGTCCCATATATCTTGCGAGACATGTCACATAAATGGCAATACAACAACAAACAAATTGTGGAACCCTTAGCGGGGAATGGTACATCTCTATTGGCGTGGGATCGTGAAAGCGTGGTATTGGTTCAACGAACGTTTGTTTTTATAACAAACATTTCAATGCACCCTCGCACCAGCCACACCAGTTTACATCCATTGCCCGGGAGAAGGAACCTGGCCTTGGTCGCGTTCACTAGCTAGGCGCTGTCTCACGCGCCGGGCCAATCCGAATTTACGTTGTGAATTCTCGTCTTGGTTCTTTTGATTCTCGGAGCATCTTCAAATTCACGCCACAACCTTTATATCGCCTCGCATCCCAAAGGGGCACGAGTTTTATACTAAAAATAACCTACGGTCCATGAAGTTGAATTTATTCGTTACTTGCACCGACACGAATACATCCTGCCAATAACCGGCACTCCCTGCTTTCGACCTGCTGCCGTCTGACCAGTCTTGGGTGATTATCATCATATGGCTGCATCATCAGTGGAGTACCGAGCTGCGGCGTAAAATCAGACCAGGCCTTCTGCCCACTACTCTTGATTTAAATATATTTTTTTCTGTAACCGAGTTGCTGTTTTCTTTTCACCTACCACCTACAGTGTAATACAGTACAGGCTTTAAAAATCTTTTGATTAGTGGAAGACTAAGCGGAATGTAACAACGAAGCCACAGCCTTATGTTTACAGTGGCTGAAGTAATACACGCACCACAAACTTTCCAAACAGCAAACTTTTTCAGTGGTGGATTTACACAATTCAGCGAGGAAAAAAAATATTAACTTAAAATGAGAGTTTAATTATTGTATCGTTGTTTAATTTTAAAATCTGTGCTTTAAAAAAAAATATTTTTTTCGTAATCTATTTTTTATAACATGTGTATCTAAATATATTTATTAACAACAATTTTATAATGATAGAAGCTTCGTAACAATTGTCGAGTTATAAATTACATCTAAGATTCACCTTTTCCTTCCGCGTATATAACTTTCAATTTAAAAATGAACGATGATTTATTCCTCTTCCTTTGAATGTTTAAATGATGAGGACAAATTAGATTCTGAATTGAATTTAACATCTTTAAATTCTGGTTTCCATCGAACCATTGTCGTTGGATAAAGATTTGTGATTTTATAAAAAGAATTCTTATATCAATAAGGACTAACTGCCAGTATTATAACATTCTAAAAAAACTTTTTATGATGATATTTAGATTAAGTATTTATTTATTGTAATGTAATAATATTTTATTGCAAAAAATAGCATAAAAGAACTTTCGTAGTAGCCACGCTTACTTAGGCTACGAAAATGCTACGAGCGTAGCATAGTTCGTAGCATTAAAGGTCAGTAGCAGTTTGTATATATGCAGCTTTTTTAGACTGTAAAATATGTTAAATCGTGTAAATATATTCTATTTTTTGATAATTAATTGATAATTAGACAACAAACAACAATTATAACAACTTCGTACATATTTACGGAACCTTCGACGGATGTTTTTTATTGTTGACCTTTTTGCCTCTCAAGATAAAACTATTGTCTTATCTTCTGAATTTGTGGCTACCAAAACAAAACTGTAAAATTGTGAATTTATTAAGGACTAGGATTTTCTTAAAATATGTAAAAAATTTCACAGCTTTTTGAATAACAACGAAAAAAAGGAAGAATAAATGTTATAAAATTATTCGACCGTGACAGGACTCGAACCTGCAATCTTCGGATCCGAAGTCCGACGCCTTATCCATTAGGCCACACGGTCATGTCATACAATCATTAATATTTTAAACCAATGGTTAAATATTTTATTGTTTCACTGTATATAAGTAGAAGACATTAGAAGAATTATAACGATTATAGTTAATCAATTACTTTGTTTTAATTCTCCCGTTTTGTTAGTTAAATAATCAATAATTTTACGCCATCTTGTATAATATTAAGAGATTAAAAAATATACAATTATGGTAATATAAAATGACGGTATATTCGTTCACAGTTTTCGATGTATTCACAGTGCAAGTACGAGAGAGGCCTAGTGGATTGTTCGAGGTTAACGACCCGCGTAGCAGGTTTGAAGAGGCCTTTTTGCAATGCATTGGGATTCACCTTCACCTACTAAATTCCCGTCACAACTTAAAAACAAGTTTTAAATAATAATATATTTTATTCGCTGTTATCATTCTTAAAATTTCAGTAGGCTACAAAAATATTTTTCTGATATACTTGTCACTTATACCTCTACCAGTATATATAATTTATTATGAATGAATTTTCAGTTATTTTGTTATATGTATGCATTATGTAGAAAGAAAATGGATAGCCGGTAAATAAAGTATCTATATACATTGAAAAAACAGTGGTACCCCAGCGGTATAGGGTTGAAACTAGCATAGGTCGTTGGTCATTCACACTTTAGCAGTAATTTTAAAGGATTGAAACAATTGCAATGTAAATGACATGAAAACACGACATTTAAAATAAGATTTGTTAAAATAAAAATCAATTTAATAGTAAATTTATTTAACTGTTTATTAGTTATTTATTTCCTATTTATTTAAATATATACATTTATATTACTGTTACTGTTATGTAAATATCAACATAATAATCACAATGTTATACATTATCAGTATGGTAGCGGTGGAGGGCTGAAACTTGCGATCGTAGGTCAATCATATAAAATATAATTCACACTGTGTGCATTAATTATATAGGATTGCCACTGAACACACACAATTTTCTATCTTTGACGGAGGCCTAGGCCATACAGTACGCATCTATTGGTTGAAACTATGAAATTATTAAAGACAAAAATTTTAATTTTATCCATTTATGAACAACCAAACAAATTGAAAATGTACATTTAGATAATGAAAATTTTGCATAAATATTGCGAAGTTGTCATTGTCTTAATGTAAAACAACTTTGCACTCTAACACTTTTCAAAATGAGTTGTATTTATTTGAACAAGCAAATTAAAATATAAGCAACTGACATCTATTGTAGCCATCACACGATATATTTAATATTCTATTTTACACTGTTATTTTATTAAACATATGGTTTACTTTGTTAAATAAATTTCTCTAAATTATTTTCTAAAAGGCAACCAAAACTTTTTCTTTTACATTAACTGATAACTTAGTGTTGGTATAACTTTGAACTCCATTATAAATTCTCAAGTTATGAATTTCATAATGTAGAAAACAACCTTCAATAGTCTTTTCTTGTTGTACCTTCTGTTATACAGGTCGGGCAACACTTTGCTTTTTTAATAAGTTCTTGCAACAAAAGCTTCAAGATCTTAATAAGTACAACCATATCATGAGTTTCCATCAGGAATTGGTTACACATATAAAGATGCAGCATGAAGATTTTATGGAAAATTTTACAAAGAAAAATAACATCGAAAAGGGGTGATATTCAATGACCACTCAAATCTAACTTTTAGTCGCTTTGTGATTTTTTATAAGGACATCTGAAGTGAAAAGTCTTCTGAAACTTCCAGTGAACCTTAGCTAAGTTAGAGCAGAACATTCGAGAAGAAAAAAAGGTTCTAAAAGCTTAAAATTGTAGGCATGTTTTTGAAAACCTTAAAAGTCGATTAGTAAAATGTAATAGATGATATTATTCTCAATAAAATTAAAATATTGCATCATTTTTGTTGTTTGATGTTTAAAAAAGTGAACTTTACCATGGCCCACCGTTTATTAAAGGATTATTAAAATAACAATAATTGCTTTAACTTGAAAGAGGAAATTTTAAAGTACGCTAAATCGTTAAAATGTTCAAATTAAGTTGAAGCTTTTTCCAAATCCCCCGCGCACTCGTAGTGATGGAATTGCTTTTAGAACTGCCGGCTATAACTTCGCGATCGCAAATTGGAAATACTATTTGATTTTAAAATTGAGCTCGCTTGACGAATTGTTGGTGAAATTCATAAAATAAACATTTGACAACCGCACATATAAACTGATCTATTTAAATAAAATATAACGTCAAATATATTGGTAAGCGCGAAACTTAAAAATATATTAAGTAATTGGGCCATTTTTTATATTTAAGTTTTGTCGAATAAGTTACTAGTGATAAAAGAAAATTGAAAAAATTAGAAAACATGGAATTAAACTGAAACCTTTTTCCATACAGATTGCATAGTAAATTAACACATTTGCCTAATTGTATATAATAAAGCATTATTATAATTAAAAAATACATTCTAGTAGTGAACAAAATGTAATTATTTTTGTACATAAATGTTTATTGATATGTAACCAGGAAATAAAGTGATCATAAGGATCAATTCAATTTCGCAAAAGGAAAATAGTATTTGAAAGTGCAAAATCTATTAAGAAAGCTAAATAAAATCTTAAAATTAAGTAATTTTTAATTAATGAAAAAAAAAATATATTGTAAGTACGTCTTATCGTCGTATTATCTTACAAGAGCGTTCCACATGAATTGATCAACATCTCTGAATCGTGTAGGTAAATGTATCTATATCTAAGCATATCAATAAGTATCTATTGGCAATAATATACATATACATGTATATATATATACATGTATGTAAATATATAATATAAAAATAATATTTAAACACTTCTATGCTTTTCCATAGTTCCTTTTATTATATCATCGAACATGATGTTAGACGATGGTTGAAATAGCAATAATTGTTTTT
The DNA here is from genome assembly GCF_028537555.1 of Battus philenor. Taxonomy (NCBI): domain Eukaryota; kingdom Metazoa; phylum Arthropoda; class Insecta; order Lepidoptera; family Papilionidae; genus Battus; species Battus philenor. Next base: position 14,274,567 of record NW_027181715.1, read on the forward strand.
GGTTTGTTTTAACGAAATAGGAAAGTTCAGTATCGTCCCTTTTATTTATATATGTAAATAGTAATAGATAAATAGTTAATTTATTTTATATCTCCATATTACATTCTATAACTATACTTTTTCATTTAAAATAAGGTGTAGATATTAAATCACTAGTGTTATGTTTATTAAAAATACACCTTACTAGTTTTCATTATAATTATAATATTAAAATAATAAAACGTTTCACGTGGTCAGCGCTGTTAGTGCTACAATTCGTAGACGCTGCGTAGACGTCTACGACTTTTTTTACAATACACGGCGATAAATATAGCACATCAAACGTTAGAAAGAGATAGTTGGCTAATTTCAGCTTCGTGGTGCACTATCTCTGTCCTACACTACCTATGTGACGTTTTGTCAGTCGTTGTATTTCGTGCGACAAAGATAGAGCTCTACGAAGCCGTAATTAGCCGATTGTTTCTTTCCAAAGGTGGATGTGCAATATTTATCGTTTTCTTGATATCAATTTTTTGTTATGTTATTATTAAAATCTTCCAAATTAAGTAATCTTTTATAACACGACTGTTAATGCGTGTATTAATTAGAAATAATTATCTAAAAAATTGGTCTTCTAAGTATGTCTTAAATGAAATAATAAAAAAAAAACAAAATGAACGAATTCCATTAAAGGGAAAAACAATAAGTGAAAAAGACTCGGTGGTTGAGTGAAACAGTAATTTATCAATGTCTAAACTATATTAAAAAGACTACATAAATTTCTCCTAGAGTCTACGTCCGGCCCATTAAACTTTCGACAAGAAGAAACTGTACCACAGCCGAATTTTATCACAAAAACCCGGGCAGCATTATCAAATTATAAAGTTTCTGGCCGGAGGAGAAGGATTATAAAAAGGGAAACAGAAAAATTGTTCACTAATGAACAACTTTTCGGATAAAGTTAATTTCTAATTAGTTCTTGTAACGAATAATATTTTACTGAGAACTTTTAATTAAAAATGTTCGAAAATTAAAATTAACGCTATGAATTTCTCTATAACACACACACACACACATATATATATATATATATATATATATAGAGTAAATGATTTCTACACCTTTATCAGTGAATCAATTCTTGCGTAATATTAACCAAAACAGGTTCTATATTTACTTATGTAAGGCGAAGTAAATTCTAACTAATCACCCTGTGATTTCATTTGAATCGAAATTACAAACCTGTTTCAACTGAGACTTCTAGTAATGTAATATATAGTAAAGTGTAGTAACAAGAATATTTAAGCGGATTACTACAAGTTTTCGTTTAAAAAAAAAAATCATCAATGGCACAAGTTATGCATATATACTTTTCCTATCCGGAAATCACATAGGTTTTAATTTATTAAGAAATGAGCTAAGATCATAGAAAGATGTCTTTGTTGATTTGTCGATTGGTTATCAAAGCTAACCTGGAGATGAGATCGAAGAATGATGAGAGGAATGATCTCGCGTGGATACTATTCCTGGTAATGGTGCTTCTTCGAGATGGGTCATTATTAGCAAGGCCTTCTAAGCATACGTTTCATACGCGATAAACGTAACTACCATAACCCGGGTCGAGATTGGAAAGAGGATAGAAAGTAGCATCGCCTCTCTTATAGGCGACTACATGTACTTAGCATTCCTACAAGTTTGCAGGAAAGTGGTGCAGTCTACGATAAACAATAACAAGACTCTGTACTAGAATAAAGTAAATAAAAATAGGATAAAGAGTTGGTAGAGACTCTGAGGTAATAGGAAGTAAGATATAAAGCATCTAGAGGCAAAATAAATTGTAAGCAAAAGAAACTAAATAAGGTGCTTCCATTAAAATGTAACTTAAAAATATGAATGTAAATATAAAAATATAATTATGAAAAATTAATAAAAATATTTAAGATGTTCAAATGAGTCAATAACTGTGATAATGTCAAAGCTGTGATAACCAATTAAAACTATGATCTGGGAATTAAAATAAGAGAAAGACGTCGAAGCGTGGAAGAAGATAATAAAGGCGAAGTAGATTTTGTGATGTATAAAAGGATGTTACAAAAGAAATTCTGAAGGAAGAAAGGAGAGTATGGAATAACCCTATTAGATGATTCATAAAAATAAAGTCCCTGAGCCTCGTGGATGGTGAGCGTCCTTGAACCTGTGTCTGTACCATAGCCTTAGCTAATGAGAACTCGTTTATCAGCTTGTTTGCGTATTAGGTACAGGGTGTTTCTCTGGTGATATAATGATTCTCCACAGAGTAAGGACGAGTACTTAGGGAGTACACTACTTCTTTAAACGTACTTTAAAAACTTATTCACCCGAATCTGTAACGTCCCTTACCACAGGTAAAGATAGGTCCCTAAAGAGAAGGCCATAAAACCACAATATCCTTCTTTTTCAAAATAGTGTATATAAGTAAATTATTACTTAGAAATATATGCAAACATTTATTTTAATTGCACATCATATCACTAGAATTGTTGTACGAACAATACATCATTCGAAGCCTTAAATTAAAAAGGTGACAAATGAAAATTTCACATTCCGCGTCCGTTTGCGGTGCAGTGGAAGGCTTTCGCGATGAATCACCTCTCGATAGTTTGCGTCGAATACCGTTCATTATACTTACCGCTTTGTGTAAAAATGCCATTAGTAACGCTTTATTATAGGATTAAAAGTTCATTCAATTCCAGCGCCTTTTGTTTCAATTGATGAATAATTTCCCTGTGAATTTTAATTACGGTATTTCATATCTCTTTCCGTATTTAGTAATAAGCTTACACACTATAGATTCTAATCAAAATTTTATCGATACATAGAATATAAATCTGAATTTTTGTTTTCAGTTAGCGACATACTATAAAACCCGTTGAAAAGTCTTTTTCAGGAACCATTTAATAATAAAGAAGTATTTACTAGAGCTATGATTATTTATCCGTTAATTCACTTCTTTTTCTTCCTCTGTTTCTTTATTTAAAATATGTATTATACCCTTATTATTATAAGTATATATGTTATTTACATATATGTATGTTTGTACATATTTATGTTTTGGTCACATTAACTAACAATGTTTATACTTCTACCTTTTCCATGTTATTGCTGTCTGTAAGAGATTGCCTCGTGGGATAAGACCGCCCATTCCATTTTTTTGTTTATTATTATGAAACTATTGTATTTAAATATATACCAGAGTGTACAATAAAAAAAATTAAATTAAAAAAAATAACAATATATAAATTATAAGAAAAAGCTTTGAGTAAATAAATTAATTTTAAAAAAGTACTACCGTTTAATGTGGAGTATGGAAGGATACTGAATCGGCGGAGTGGTAGAGTTGACAGAAGTGTGCGATAGAGGATGTAACAGATCACATCATAATGTATTTATAAGAATATCATCTATTTTCGTTTTAGCTCATAGAGACTATAAGGCACGAGTCTTCTCCCAAGATATCTATGAGGAGATAAACCATAATCGCCACGCTTGGCAGGCGGGTTGGGGATAGCAGTGTGGTATTATAGTACGCAGACGACACTGCTACCCACCCCCTCTGGAAACTTATTAGTTAACAGTAGCAAATCTATGAAATAATGCACAAGGTATGAATTAAATAAGATTGTATTTCAAGAATTGAACCCGCGATCTACGATAGTAAGTCATAGTTTCAGCACCTCTCAGCATCTCTACCTTTCAGCATCACACGAGTTCAAGATGCAATCAATGTGGCAAATATGTCAACCGCCGCACATATATTGACGTACAACTACAGGATGGCAATGTAGAGTATGGATGACGAGGTGGTCGTGCGAAACGTTGGTAATTGTTAGGATGGCCTTAAAATAGATTATGGAACTTGGTAAACAGTTGTAACATGTAAAAACTTGAACGAAAAAATTTGAGAAATATTAAGTGTAACTATAAAAACAAAGGCACTGACGCTAATATTTGTGAAATATACATCCTAATAATAATAAAAAAACTCTTTGCACATATTTAAAATATGCTTTCAATTGACTTACGAAATATTACTTATTTTAAAAAATGATTCAAAATATCTAGGAGCTTGGCAACTTTTGAACTATGTAATAAGATTTTATTAATAATAATACTGCACTTTGTTTTACTTCTATACTGCATGTTATTAACAAAACATAAAAAAATGTGATATCAACACAGAAGTACAATTTGCGGCCTTATCGACATCGACAAACATTGGATGTATGTATTAAAAAGCTTTAAACTTAAATAACATGTTAACTTATACGAAAAATGATTATGAATAAAAAATCTTGAGTAAAATATATACACAATACAAAAATAAATAAAAATTGTTACTATATACATGTTTTCGAAAACTTCTTGCATATACTGAATGCGTCTAGAAATTAAATTCATTGTTACAACTTTTCGTAGATAAAAAGCCTTTAAACTAATTTATATATTTATTACAAAATATATAAGGAAAAGATATTAAATCTAGGAAGTTAGTTTTTCTAAAATAACCTGAAATATTCATAAGTATACGAAGAAAATTGTAAATAATAAAAAAATGATCGACCGTGACAGGACTCGAACCTGCAATCTTCGGATCCGAAGTCCGACGCCTTATCCATTAGGCCACACGGTCTATGAAATACATAGCATAAATTCCAACTTTATAGAACTTAAAGCTTTCGTGTTTATATATTTTGGTTTTTTGTTGCTTATAGTATGCTTTGTTTGTGAACTAATTATATAATTAATTATATATGCTAATTGTTTATAGGAGTAAAAGCTTAAAAGGGGAGAATGTTTAGCCTAATCACTACATATATATATATATACACACTCTATCCAAAACTTAACGATTTCAGAAATAATAAATAACATAATGATAAAAAGGTATATATAATAAGATAGAAAAGCTTTTTCTTAGCTTTTTCTAAAATAACGATTAATACATATTTAAATTACTAAAGCTTTTAGTAATTTAAATATAGCATTCTTATAAAGTTTCAGAGTGATCACATTATACAGGGTGATATGTGTGCTTTAAAACTTTTTGCTTATAAATGGACTATAGATTCTTGCGTTTATAACTCTTTTACACTTATAAACAATCACTCTGTATATAAAGACAGTCAATATAGTGCAAAGCAAATAAATATCCCTTAAAATTATAGGAAACTTTATATTTATAATAAAACCATGAAATAAATTATATTAAACAGGACAGTATGTTCTCGTTGTTTTGGGTCACGATATTCCACTGTCAGCTAGTTAGTAGTAGAAATTTCATCAGCTATATAGCTTAAAATAAAATTATGGAATCGATTCTAAAGTTAGAGGCATTTATAACATTTTTCCTTTCATTTATTTATTTATTTCCAATGTACAAATTTAATATTTTTACTCTTAACATAATCAAATAGCAGAAAAGACAAACTTTATATTTTTATTACAATTATTTTTATTAAATAATGGAATTATAAAATAATAGAACGTATACTTTATTAAATAATGGTTTATTATTACAGTTATATATGGATCATTGTTTTGTTGTCCGAAATATAACTTTTTACATATTAGGGGAACTGGTAAGTAATGTCGTTTCTATCTGCATATTTTACGGAACCTATTAATTTTACCGCTACGGCATTGAAAATTTGTGTACTACACGGTAAAAGGTTGTTGATAACGAAGGTGTCTGTATTTTTGATTATAAATAAAATCTTGTTAAAAAGCCATATTAATTTAACTAATGAAAGCGACATTACTTTCCGGTCCCACTAATATTTTTGTCAACTAAAATTCTTTAAGTCAAATGCCTTTTGATATTATTTTATCTATTTTTAAACTTGATTTTACATCAATTTTGATTGACTTTATTAGAGAAATATTCGCAAAAACTTTACAGTGTAAAGATTTTTAATTGATATCAAAGCTTTAAAGTAAATACAGTTATTATTACTAATTAGTTATAAACAAATAAATACATTTAAAAAACTTCTAAGTTAAACGGTTTTTTAATACTTACCCATATTGTGGTGGTTGTGGAAAAATATGTACCTAGTCCGCCATATTGGAACGGCGTCCATCTTGAATTTTAAATTTCGACATAATCATCGTGTTTTACTAGTGTAGCCCTTTCATTTGATACCCATATTGAGGGGGTTAAGGAAAAATATGTACTCCGCCATTTTGTATAGGCGGCCATCTTAGATTTATAATGTTATTGATTTTATTATATTGTATTGTCATTTAAATTAAATTTGTGTACCAAATTTTAGATCAATCTGACAACGGGAAGGTGCTTAAATTTCAATTTCTAATTTTGATCCAAATAAATTCCGTACAGGTCGAACTAAATAAAACCGTTTAAAAACTATTTAAGTTTAATGGGTTCTTATTAAACGAGTCAAGTTTGAAATTCTCGCACCTTTATGCTAAAATTGGGCTATAAAACAACAATAAGGTATATAACAGATCACTGTATATATGATCCTTATTCGATAACGATATATATAGATTAATATCATACGTGAATACGGCATTAATATATATATAAAATTCTAAAAACGTTAATATTTATGGTTTTACACACAAGAAAATAGAACTAATAAGGAGAGTTCTATTTCTTCTTATCAGTCGATGGATGCACACTGCAAGATATAGATCTTTCTCAAAGACCGCTACGATGCCTGGTCCTGCGCTGCTCGTGTTCAGCGGTTTCACGACCTTATTTATGTCGTCGGTCCTCTTAGTAAGGGGCTTACTTATGCCGAATCTACCACCAGCTTGTAGCCGGTAACCTTTGTTCCCAACGGCCGTCGGTTGGCTCGGTGTGTCTGCCATTTCAGATGACCAATTGTTCAAGCTACGTCTGTGATCGTACTTCTTCTGCGGATCTCGTCATTTCTGATTCGACGATAGCCCTCTCCATTACTCTCTGAGAGGGATAAGTAAACTACAAAAAATCTTTTTTTATTTATTAAGATTTAAGTTTATTTATAGCTAAGATAGAACGTTCCACGTGTCACCTAGCAATCTATAAATTATTAGAGGTTTTATTTGTGTAGAAAAAAAAACAAATCAGTGTCACACGCTTTGGAACGATTGGCAGTAACCAACGTCCAACGTATTTGACAATGATGGGCGACGACAACCTTCGCCTATCGTTCCTGAAACCAAAAATGAAATAAATGCACATGTAAATGAACTTATCAAATAAGAGTAGAATATAAGACAAGTCTAGCAATGTATTAAAAAGTTCAAATCCAAACAAATCTGTGATATCAAAAAATAAAAATAAAGATTGGAAAATAAAAATGTAAATGTAATGAAAGCAAGAAGGAATGAAAGAACAAAAATTGCAAGATATTGTGAAGGATAAAAGGAAAGAATAAAAGATATTGAGAAGTATGAAAGTGAGTATCGAATAAAGATAAAACTCTGAAAAAATTATGTGTAAATAAAGTCCCCGTCCCAAGCTAGATAGGGGGTACGAGAGGCTCCCAATCCCAGCTGACGCTGACATAGAAGCTTTTCCAACGGGTACGCATATGCGGGATATGCATCCTTCCTCATTAAGGAGGCGATACATGAGTAGGTATGTATGATTGCATGTATGCGTGTAATTGAAAATCAAAAATCAAAAAAATATTTATTAACTGCATTTTAAAATAGCGATAAATCACTATTTTAAGAACATTTTCAGAGGTTCTAATTTAGTGTAATTACGCCTTTATGTAAGACACTACTTGCTTGCTAGTCATTGTGAACACGGCTTTCTAGCGATGACAACTAATTTGTTTCTTGACGATAATAATATACAGTTAGTTTTTATTATGGCTCTTTATGTTTGTGGTTTTGTCGTAGTATTGTAGGTATTGAGTAAGACGTAATATATATAACGGGGTGAAAGATTCCACTTTAAGTCATAAAAAGTATATCGACCGTGACAGGACTCGAACCTGCAATCTTCGGATCCGAAGTCCGACGCCTTATCCATTAGGCCACACGGTCTACGAGATATTTATCTTAAATTTGTACATAGATTTGTAAAGGAGCTTTCGCTTTTGTATTATTTAAAAAAAATCTTAAAAAACTAATATAATATACGTCCATAATATCTATCAAGTTATTATTTTAAACGTCTATTTCGGGACATTTAGTATACGTATGTAAATTTCAATCGGTTTTTCTGTAAAATATGTGGACAGAAACGATATTACTTTCCGGTACCCCTAATATTTGTGTATATATGTGTGATTTTTGTTGGTGTTTGTTGTATAAAAAGATTTTCAAACTTTTTTTTCACATTTCCACTGAATGCTATGTACTCGATTGTCTGTTATAATATTTTTTATTACCTGTTTCATCAACGTATAATACTAATTTGAAAACGTTAAACTTTTAGAACATTTTTCCTTTGAAACTCATAATGAAAGTCGGTTTGGTAGCTTCTAACATAAAAGTCTCACTTGGCTCTCGTAAACATAAGCGACTTTTATTAATACTCTACCTGCCTTAGAAAATTTTCATTTTCTTTATATTTCCCCTTCAATTTTTTTCGTACACTTGACTCGAATTGGATATTAAAATTTGTTTTACTTAGACTGTTTAGTGTTTACTGTGTATGTCGATATCGACATTTAAATTTTTCTTTTTTATTTATTTTATCATAGAGACCTCTGGTCCGTTGTTCTGCAAAGAACTCCACAGATGTTCAAGATCTTTATTTTGAAATATTGAAAATATTGTTGACCATGTAAGGCTGTTATATCATCTATCTCAGGGCATCGAATTCACAAACTTTGTTCATCCCGAATCAAACCTGCGACCTATTATCGCCAGTCTTAGTTCTCTACTGCTGGACTTCCACTACTCATTATTTATTTCAGAGCTCTCAAATGAATTCAAACGTACACTAGTGTTTAACTGTATAAAAATAATAATAATTTTGTCTGTCGGGATAGAAAGACTTGATTAAATTGGTTTTGGACTTTGAAATACATAATGCTGTTTGATACCGCGTTGCAAAACTTTTATCTTTCTAATAAGAATCGTTTCTTGTACAGTTTCATTTATTTTGGACGCTTAAATTTGGGTTTATAATATGGAAATGTTCCGTTTTTAATTTGTTCTGTTAAGTATCCTTGTCGCAAGCTTATAGGCAAAAAAAAATCTTCAACAATCTATGTAACTGTTCACTCTTGTAAATAAGCACCAATTTGATAAAATTTATCTAGTCTATCATGTATATATATATAGACCTATATATATATACCTATGCCTTGCAGTGGCATCCATCGGCTAAAAAATTTTTTTTCTAATAAACATCGTGCTATATTGGTAGATATTATTATTAAATAATTGACCGCCTACTTCATTAAGGTTAGGTTATGTGGATATATTTATTCTAAATTATTATATTTATTAAAATTATAATAAATAATATAATTAACAAATGTAAAATGAATAAAACCATCGACCGTGACAGGACTCGAACCTGCAATCTTCGGATCCGAAGTCCGACGCCTTATCCATTAGGCCACACGGTCTATATACGTATTATCGAAAAATAAGCTCTAGTCCATGAAAGCTTCTAACAAATTTAAAAAAATAACATAACATAACACATGCTGTAAGTAAATGATTTCAACGGCTCGTGTGCGATTATTTTCAAACTTTGATAAGCTCACTCGTAGGTTAAAAGCTCTTAGGGCGGTTTGAAAATTATAGACTTCGACTTTTAATTAATTCCGAAATAAAAATTTTAGCATGAAAATGTTTTACAACCTATAAGTATATTTTCAGAAGGGTTTTGGTAAAATGCGTTATAAAAAATAAAAGCTTATAGCATATAAGCATATTTATTTAAAAAATAATACATCAATTGTGTTGGTTAGTTAATAAAGATTTTTTTGTTTTAACATACTTGAATGATACGTACTAGCTGACTCGACAAATATTGTATTGTCTTAGATATGAGAACTCAGTGGAATGTTTTGTGGTGTGAAAAGCGATCTCGTCGTAGCTCTCCCAAATGTTTTATTAAGACGTAAGTAAGTTATATTAATGTTATATGTTATAATGCATCATTAAGACTGCTACTAAAGACACGATTAATGAAAGCTCTGACGCCGTCAAAGAACGAACCACCAAAACCGACAGATGCATGACCAGGATCACTGTAACAAAAGTGCACGGATGAGAATAAGATTTTCCAGTGTTACAATTGTGTACCAGAGCGTGACAGATGATTACGCTCAGATCTTCTTCGCAATCTTTGTGGATCTCTTTTCTCATTTGATATCAAGTCACCGTAGTTGCACGAAGTAGTAGTATGCAAGCACATCAAGCAAGCTGGGTCCGAAAGTTTCTTGAGTGGCAACCACCACCTGGTAGACGAAGACCGACATAGCCAAGGTCGCGATCATTGACATCCAAAAGATGGATAGTGTTATTAAAACTGCCACTAAACCTAAAAAAATGCTCTTACTCTGGTAAAACCGGGCTACATGGCGACACATAGCTATAGCAACGTGGGCACCAGAATTGATAGGGGCTTGACCACTACCACCCTAAGTAAGAAAAGGACTAATATATAGTTACTTCCGCTATGTAGCAGTAGTCGTGCAATGACTTACTTACTTATCTATCTTTATATGCTATGATTAATTTAACAGAAATTGCTAGTATTTTGTTTTATTTTAATTTAAATAGATGTTTTTTACTTTTTTTTCTTTTTTATTAAGGTTTAGATATAAGCAGGCTTTTTTATATTTAATTTTGTACTATACAAAACTAATGTAATGTTATTATTTAAATAATTATATTGAGTTTTGCTGATGGCGTGGCTATTTAAAATTAATAAATAAATTACGGTGGGCTATTTATTTGAATTATAGACAGTAAAAACATTGGAAAAAGTATAGTAATTTTCATTAGTAGGCGATCGAGTATCGATGCGTGATCTGAATTGAAGAAATCCTGACTAATACATTGAGGTTCGCCGTGATTTCAGTATTGCATTGCGGTAGAACGTGATAGGATTTAAATTGTTCGACAGATTTACAATTTGCAAGCGTACATCGCCTACATACATTTATTATCTGTGGTATATTTTATACTTATTAGTGTGGACATGTGAAATATTGCAACATTACTAAAAATTACTACAGTTCGATCTTCTCAAAATCATAGATAGCAAACTAAACAAAAAGGCATAGGTCTCACCCAAAGATATATATATATATATATATATATATATATATATATATATAGGGATATAGTATAATCCCTACACTTGGCAGACGGGTTGTCGATCGCAGTAAAGTATTATGTTGCGCAAAACATGCTGATGTCCATCCAATTGAAAGTTATTATGTTGGCGGTGGCAACCCTACATATTTAAAACACAAAGTGTGAATTATAGGATTGTATCCTAGAAATCGAACTCGCGACCTATGATCGCAAGTTTCAATCCCCTACCTCTAAGCTACTGGAAGGCATAGGTTTTAAAAGATATCTATGGGCAGATATACCATAAGACTTGATGTAAAGTACAGTATTTTTAGTGATACAAAAGTATGGATAAGATTTTTTCTGCAACTATATTAAGGTAATTGTATAGGTAGCTACAAAACAATCTTTGTATAATTTTATTTTGATAATTTCTCAGTTCAGAGCGCGATTGGAATTTAGCTTTAAGTTGAATAATGCCATTATAGAAGAGTTTGATCTTATTCTATTTTCAAATAAACTAGGCTTTTGTCGAATTTCCCTTGTTACGTATGACAAATGTGGTTATTTTAACTGATCTTATGTGGATTATAACCTGAATAAATTAATATGGTATTTGGTATCTTGAAAGTGTTCCGCGAAGTTTTGTTTTATTTGGGTATAAATAAATGGCGCATGGCGCATGGTTGAGACAGCGAAAAGACACCTAAAGGTATGGATATTTATCATCACGAGATAACCGAAGACTATCAAGACTTTTTTACTGATTGAAACGGGAACTAAAATCGAAAAGTGATTTTAAGATGCCTTCCATTTATAAAAATAAATGTCAAAATGACATGATGATTAGTTAATAGTTTTAATTTCGAATTTCAAAATTAGAATTCTAATTTTATTTTTAAATTGGCTTATGGCGCTGCTTTCCACAGAGGCGTTTACAGTTTGATGTTAAATACACTGTAGCGAGACACGAGGGGTAACTTGTCAAAAAGAAACTCGCAGGACAACATAGTAAAGATAGGACCCCTCGTGCTTCTGTGAACTGGGCGTGGACTACTGTCCCGCATTCTGAGGACTCCAAGTCTACTCCGAATGCCGATTAGGCATAAAGGTTGGCGGGGACTCTATGGCGTCGCTAATCAACGACGAAGAAACAAAACCAACATTCCTAAAAATGTGCAGAATTATTGCAAAAAATGCGATAAAAATAAATAAGAGTTAAGACTTAAAATTAAAATTGTTAAAAGAAATAAAACAATATTGTAAAAATGTAAATCTAGAATAGTCAGAGTGAAAAATAGGAAAAAAACGAGAGTTGTAATAGTTAAGGTATAAGGAGAAGAAAGAATGGTAGAATGAAAGGAAAATAGATGAAAGGAAAAGGTAGAAGAATTTTAGAGAAAAAGAAAATAAAAGAATGAAAGATCATAGGAGAAACGATAGAAGAGCACGAAAATAAAATTATTAATTGAAACACTTATTAAAAGAAAATAAAAGTCCTTACCTCGTTAATATGATAGGAGATACGAGGAAAAAATACACAAAGAAACTTGCCAATTATTACTGGTTTAAGTACACGCTAATAAGTGATGAATACAACAATTAATTATGCTATGTTACAAGGTACCGTATTTGAGAGAGAATGCGCGTGGACACGGGATCTAAGTCTCTACTTTCATTTACCTTAGCCTGCGCTTTGGTAGGAGCTATCGTCACCTGGTCTGGTCATCGTAATCTCTTCAGACGTGGAATGCTGGTGGGTTTCCGCGTATACACGCTCATGTCCACGCCTCCCCCAAAAACGCCATAAGAAGCTTTCTTGTGTTGTGAGCTTCCAGCATCTTCTTGCGACTTCCCATCTTTATTATGTTTTCGCCCCACCTGGTGGGGGACCATCGTTAGCATGAGCGATGTGGCACGCCTACTGCCACTTTAGACGGGCGATTCTTCGAGTTACATCAGCGGATTTAGTTCTTTTTAAACCTTAATATTAACCTTTTCCACTCGAATGTCGAGTGTCACTCGACACTGATTTCGTCCACAAGCTCCACTGTCGAGTGATACTCGACATGGTGTAATACTTCTTTTTGCAGAAAATTTTAAAACAGGAAAGATTTTTGTTACTAAAATGTTTGAATCACGAATGAATAAAACATATTCTAGAATCGCAAGATACTATAATTCAATTAAACTTTATGGATGCTACATAACAGCCTTGTAGTGGAAAGGGTTAACAATGCGTCTACTATCATAAACAGATTAAAACTGTTGCACGAAATAAAACATTATTTTTATTACAATTAAATTTAATTATAAAATGCGAGTCGTAAATATATAAAATGCAAAACGTTGTACAAATTATTCATAATAACAATGTTGCAACAATAACTCGCCAATTCATCTGGGGATACGTTTGTGGTGGACATTTAAAGTTTTTAATGAGCCGCTGTACAACGTCAGCAATCATGTTTATATCGCAAAAAGCAAATGCAACAAATAGTTAAATATTATATTATGATTGCATATTATTATTTCTCTTCTAATAATTTAATTCTTATTAATTATCTGTGCAAATAAATAAAATTGGAATGTCTATATGTAATTTTAAAATAACCGTTTTTTAATACACCCATATGAACATATATACGCTACATATATCAAAGTGACATTTTATGAAAATTTATGTCTGTCGGTGTGTTCCGGTAAATCTCAGAAATAACTGGACCGATTTTGACAGGACTTATACTGGGAGATAGCTGATGTAATAAGAAGTTGAACTTGAACTAAAAAAAAACTAAACTAAATATTTTTATTATTAAAATCCAGCCGGATGAAGTCGTGGGCAAAGGTAGTATAATCAATTAAAAATAATCGATATGTTAAATAAATAATTTACTCTGTGTTTTTTTTTCACCTGTAATCGATCATTAATTTATGTCAGCTGATAGACGCCCACTGTAGGGCATAGCCCCCCCCCCCCATAATCGCTACAATGACCGGTCGTGCGCTGCTCGCATCCAGAAACTTCTAGCAACCTTAATTGTCCACCTAGGACCCTGGGGTACCCACGCCGAGTCTACTGGCTCGTGGTCGAGACACGAGAACCTTTCAACCATCAGTCGCAGGAGCGACGTAGCCAAAGACGGTCTTCTGTTATTGTGGACCAAGTATACAATATATATTATTTGACGAAAAAATTAGATCGCGACTAGAGCTGAACTAATTTAAATGCAAATCCCACCGCCCCGAATCCGCACTACAGCAACTGAATTTTTAAAACCATTTTTATTTTATTTCATTTCCAATATTCGTATTGTAAATATTGAATATTGAAATATAAGCTTAGTAGATATTGAAACTTACCCGCTACCTTATTTCGTTGGTACGATATAGTGCAGGCCAATATTCGAAATTTGAAATTTTTCGCGTGCTACAAAAAATATCATATTCAAAAGGTACGCAAAAAGGTTTGAAATAAAGCACAAAATATAAATATTTAAAATTAAAATTGATAACAATTTTTTTAAAAAATAAAAAGCTATATGAAAATGAAAAGTGTACTCGGTTACATTTATCGCGAGCTACGAGTAATCCTTCAAAGAGACGCAAATATATTAATTTAATTTTTAAGAGACTGTCTCTTGAAGTTGAAAGTAAGAATCAAGGGCAGTGAACAGAAGGTAATTGCAGATATTTTTATTTACAGAAACCCTATATTTATACTTTACCTGAAATTGCATTAATAAATGCTAAAACTAACTTTATTTAAATAACCAATCACATCCCTACATTTTACAACCAATCACAAGTGTAGTCTGTCTGAAGCGACGGAAGATATGTGCGACAGAGACAGTTATATAATTACGAACTCCTTGATCTATAGCGCGCAGTAATCTATACAGCCATTGTCGATACGAGTTTATCTGATTTTATTAAGGATATTTACGAAAGAGATTGAGTAAGAGAGTAAATGAAGGATTTATCACCACCATGGTGTTGTCCATATTCTTATATGCTGCTGAGACTTGGAGTTTAAGAAAAATGAACTGATTTTATGTCAACGTATTTGACATGTAGTGCTGGAGGCGAATTTTACAAATTTCGTGGACTGTTGGGACCAATGCATTGAAACTTGATGAAACTCGCAAAACACAAAAGGAGAAAAGACGGCGTATAGTTTTAAAGTTCTTTGATCATTGGAAAAATGGATGGACTTCGAACACGTGGCCGTTGCCATGCGTTGAACTCATCAGGTCTATATGAACGATGGAATATAGACAAAGTAAAGTATTAGAGATGAAAACGAAAATAAAAACAAATTTTAAAAAAATTCTATAAAGCAAATAAATAACCTGTCTCTATCATTCGTGAACCAGAGGCCTCAAAAACTGAGCCATTAAAAAAAAAAGTTATTTAGGACACGGATTGACAAGTGTGCCCACAAGGCGCAACTCATACGAAGCGTAACGTTTTTTTATTGCCTCCGATTTGATCTCTCGTTCTTTCGTACCATGGTAAAGCAGGGACTATTTATACAATTAATAATTTCCACTCAATATTATTATTGTCATACTCTTCTCTTATACTTCTTAAATACCTTCCCTTCATTTCAAATTTTTTTCTTTACAATATTCTGAATTTATTGACGCGCGAATGTAGAATTATTGAAGTAGTTTTATTTATCATGCCTTTTACCGCGTAATGGCAGAGTATTTTAATCTAAGTATTTAATCTATTTTATTATTGATATTCCCGCGATCTTTCCTTGAACTTTTATAATTTTTCTAATTATAGATGATGACCTCCATTAATATATTAGGCTCTCCTAAAAACACATTAATTTACTTTCTCTATTATCTTAATTCTATATCTACCACTTATTCTATTTATCACTATTATACTAGGTCTAATTGGTGTAAATTCTTTTTTTGTTAATATTATATTACTATTTTAGATTAGCTTTTATTTCTAATGGTGATATTCTCGCAAATTGATAAATATTTATATGATTTTGACAATATATGCATAACTTAAAAATATGATCGTTTGGGACTGACATTTGGTTTACACACGACAGCCATTTTCCATGCGTGTTTTACATAATTAGAAATTTCACTGCAGAGTAATAATATATATTACATTACACCGTACAAGATTCCACTAGAATAAATTATATGCGTTCCATACCTACACTGCATATTTGTGACTTCACAAATTCTTGAAGTATAATTACTATCTCAGAGTGAACTGCGCAGAATTAATATACGTGAAATTATATAACTTTGCACAGATGTTACTTGTTACTCTCTTGTAACTTTATAGTATTATTATATATGTATATATAGTAATCATAACTGCTAAAGTAACATAATGTCAATTGTATGACATATACAAACATGATTATTTGTACATAACGCGTTATACGAAATTATCCATACACCTAATTATCCTAAAACACGAAACTATCTTCCGTGTTAGGGTATGTATTATATGTATTGCAATTTATATTAACAAGTATCATTACTACATTGGAAATTCGCCAATTCTAATAAACGTGGAATGCGCTTGGGACGTGAATGATGTTTCAAGTAAATGGCAATTTAATTTGAAGTTCTCTTTACGTACTATATAGACACGCTTAGACTTAAGCAGAGATATTAACAAAATTTAATGTTATTAGAACTTAGTAAGATGCATGTTTTTTTTAAATGACGTTCTATTTGAGACCATAATTCTAAAAAGAAAAAAACATTACATACATTTGAGTTGAAATTGCGTTTAATAACTATCAGAATTTTTTGTAAATTATCAATATTTGACTTTTATTATAGTCTTTAGATGTAATTATGTAAATACATAGAATTATTATTTACATTGTGTCTATCAAAATGTAAAAGAACATGAAGCGTAACCTACCTGGCAACACTAGCATTCTTTAAACCACAAACGACGTAATAATAAGGAAAAAAAATCATATTCAGTATAATCGAAGACTATAACGTATTATTATGTATTTTACCTTATTATAACTTTAAATAATAATGTTATATTTTATAAAAAATACTATAATAATTTAATTACGTTTTTTAGCACAGTGGTAAATTAAAAGAAAATTAATATCAATCAATATGTACGAATCAATAAACAATGGTGGTGTGGAAAGGCCCATCATTAGGTGGATTGACATATCTAGGTCTCCGAAAGTCGCTGGAAGCGGGCGGCGCAAGACCAGGTCATCAAAATATAGTTATAAATAAATTCAATAACAGGCAAGCAAATTATTTAAATATTATCTTGCAGTTTTATTTGTCTAGAATTGATGCCGTAAAATGTGATATTTAACTATTTGTTATATCTACAACTAGTGATGCGTATTTCTTCCGCCAAAGAAGGATAAGTATTCAAAAGTTTTTTTCTGTAAGATAAACAGTATGTCACTTATCTAAGTTTAAATTATTTTAATGAAAACGAATTCACACTATTTATTTTTCCTTTTATTTTCTGTATTGTTAGATAAAGATATCGATTAATAATCGAAACACATTATTGATATCAAGGAGTGTCTATAAAAATATTAATACCTCATAAGTTAAAATGGCGTGACATGTGGATACATAAATATTAATAAAAATTATGATGAATTTATTAGAAAAAAAAACTTTATTTGTCTCGTGACCTCGAGTTGTCTAGCCGTTTAAGTACTGTGTTTCAGAATGATGTTTATTTGTATTAGCAGAATCCATCGTGTTATCTAAATTATATATTTTCATTAAATATATTGCAGATTGTAACGTTTGATGTACAATATAGTGCTTTGTATACATAATTGAAAATTAACCTTCACAAGAAAGCAAAAAAATTAATGATTACTTAAATGTCCAAGATTTTTTTGCTTTTGAAAAGTAGGTAAATCATTTATAGTTTTAATTGTATTGCTAGCGTAAAATTTATTAACAAAAATCTAAGTTTAACAGAATTCACCAAGTGTTATCTATAAATTTTAAATTGAACTTCGGCTTTTCTTTCAGCAAATCCCTTTTCAATAGGCTGGAAACAAAAAGGGAAACCGTGTTGTTGGCATTTTGCCAACGATGGCAAAAGCTAAAAGGAAACGTTAGAATATCGTAACCTTTACACGTGTGTGATTAATCTTGTTCAATTATTTTTTTAAAACTTTATATTCCAAATTCACAAAGAGTGCTTACTGGCTGATAATAAAGTGTTTTCTTAATAACGCAATATCATACAGGGTTATATAATACGAAATCCTATTTTTTATTTTTAGCTTTTGAGTGCAATATAAAAAGTCTTCATTTTTCTAAATTTTTCAGTTTCAATCTTAAATATTCTATGCAATTTATTTTAGATTTGTAGCACATTCTTTGATTTTTACAACATTATGCTAGCAATAATTTAGGCGTATTTGTCAGGTTGACAGTTCGAGTGCGCGTGTGTTTGCGTTTTTACTATATTTATATTAGTATTGTTCAATTCAATTTAAATAACAATATGATTACTGCAATTTTGTTTTCAATTGGTGCATTGGGTACGATATACTATTTAATAGGGTTGTACAATGAGTTATACTGGAAGAAACGAGGAGTGAAATTTTACGCAAAGAACAGGGTCTTCGGCCCAGCCGGCGTGTTTATGATGTCGAATAGGCCTATGTTCGATATATTTGATGAAATTTACAACATGTATCCCGAGGAGCCAGCCATCGGAGTCGGTTCGCTTGTAACTCCTGCGCTTTTCGTTAAAGATCCAAGTAATGTGCAACATGTATTACAGTTAGATTTCAATTCATTTAACCATAGAGGATTTGATATAAATGAAGGCGATAATCTAGCAGATAATATTCTATTTATGAATGGTAATAGATGGAAATTAATGCGTCAAAGCATGACTCCATTGTTTTCATCTAGCAAGATAAAAAATATGTTTTATATTATGGATCGGAGTGCTCAAGATTTTGTCGCATACCTTAACGAGAGACCAGAGAAGTTGAAAGATAACGTGTTTAATACACTTAGCACATTTTGCTGTGCTGCTATAAGTGCCGCTGTTTTTGGTATTGGTACTGAATCCATTTTTGATTCACCTTTTCTTGATATGGCTCATGATGCCATGAAATCTACATTCAAAAGCAACCTGAACTTTGCTATTGCTTCACTAAATTCAACCCTATTTAAATTCTTAAAAATAAAGCTTTTTAAAGACCATGAGAAGTTCTTTGTAACTGCTGTCAAACAAATAATAAATCAAAGATCTGTAGAAAATGTCAAGAAACATGATTTTGGTGATATTTGCATGACATTAAAAAACAATGGTGCAATGATAGATAAAGACACTGGTACTGAAATACAACCAACTGATGAATTATTAGCAGCGCAGGCATTTTTCTTCTTTGTTGCTGGAGTTGAACCTAGTGCTACAGCAATGTATTCTCTTCTAGTTGAACTCGGACGGAATCCTGAAGTGTTGGAGAAAGTTCATGAAGAAATTGATTCTACCTTTCAAAAGCATAATAATAAAATTACTTATGATAATCTCTCAGGATTGGAATATTTAGATATGGCTTACAATGAGTCAATGAGAATGTACCCGCCTATTGGATTCCTAACAAGAGGATGTGTTCGTGACACAGTACTACCAGTTGGTAACATAAAAGTAAATGCAGGCACTAGAATATTTACACCAATATTTGCTATACATCATGATTCAAAATTTTTCCCAGAGCCTGAAGTTTTTAAACCTGAGAGATTCTCACCCGAGAACCGCAGCCGTATCTCAGATTTTTACATGCCGTTTGGTAAAGGTGGTCGACTTTGTATAGGCAATAGATTTGCTACATTACAAGTGAAGGCTGGACTTGTTCATTTGTTACGTCACTTCACTGTGAAGACACACATACATGAAGGTGGAATTAAGTACAGCAAGCAACAAATGCAAGTTAGAGCAAGTAATCTTACCATTGAATTGATCCCCCGGAATATTATGCAAAAATAATCATAAGTTTCCAATTTAAGGACTATATTGAATACTTTACACAACATATCTATCTATCATCGTCATAAAACTACAACAACTGTTATGTTAATTGGTCTTACATGTCAATGTTTCGCCTAGCGAGAAGTCCTCTCACTCCGGGTCTCCAAGCTTGTGATCGCCATTAGAGAACTTTTCGACTGTCTGTTGTGAGCAATGTGTACTGCCCGCTGTCACTTCTGACAAACAGTTCTTCAGTCTTTATCACTATAATATACACGAATATTTAAATCTCAACAAAATAATTGTGATAATCAGTTTAGGCATTCATTTTCTAAAATAAATTTAGAAACATATATTAAACAAATTTATTGAGACCTAGTAATATGTTGTATGTTTTTGGTTTAACTTACATGTACTTAAAAGATATACCTCCTATGTTACCTACCTCTGATATATCTGCAGTATACGTTATTTACCTCATTGAAAACTTCGTAAATAGTCATAAAGTATTGTTAGTTATCTAAACATTAATCTGCTGTATGATTTAAAAAAAATAACTAGCACTTGTAACATGTCCTGACATGTATTATACGTATGTGATGTATAATGTAGGTAGGTTTGAAATATATGTATTAATGATACAATTTCAAATAAACAAGATTGTGATTAAAGTAACATTAAGTGTAAATTGTGATAAAACATAAAATTATAAATTTTTTTTAAATGTATATATATATACACATTTAAATATATATATATATATATATTTATTTATTTATATATATATGTATATATAAATATTTATTTATATATATATATATAAATATTTATTTATATATATATATATATAAATATTTATTTATATATATATATATAAATATTTATTTATATATATATATAAATATTTATTATATATATATATAAATATTTATTATATATATATATATATATATATATATAGGTATATGTATATATATATGTATATAAGTATGCTACAGAACCTCAAAGTAATGTTGTTTCTCCAGCATTGTATATTTGTGTACTAGATGGCAAAAGGAGGTGAATCTATTGTTGATTAGAAATTAAAACCTTGTTATAAATGTAGTTGAGTAAATTTAACTTAAGAAAGCGACATTACTTTCCGGTCCCCCTGATAAATATATGTATATACACAAACATATACGTAATTTTATAACAAATTTTTCGTTTTGTTTGCTCCTAATATTTATATATTAGTTAACTTGCCATCTATATCTATAACAGTAATATTAATGCACAAGTCTAGAAGCATGTAAAATAGTATTCTGCCAAGCTGTTTCAGTGAAAATTAGTACAAAAAGAATTAAATCTTTTTTAAGTTACTCATGTATTAATAATAATAAGTTTAGAGTAAGTTAACCTATATCATTTCTATGTTAACTAAACTGTATTTAACAGAGTATTATAGTTGTAACAAAGAAATAGAACCTCCCAAAACTTGAATGTAGACATTGGTTCATTATTATTTTATTTCGTTTTCAATTTAGCTAGAGGTAATGAAAAGAAAAAAAATGAAAAAGAATAAACATTTTAATTGGCTTTAAAGGAGTGAATATAAACATAGGCCACAAAAAAGTTTTAGTTAAACATGTTACATTTTCTTAATTTTAAAATGAGTAAGGCTTGTAAATTTGGCAGTACTATATGCAAGAACAGATAATAAATGACAATCAATTTCAATTCGAAATTTGAAATATCACTTTGTAAGTATATTATCGCTACAATATTTATTACTTATATAACTATTATATTTTTGGAAAGGGTGTACTATATATTGACAGCTAATGAGCTATTTATTTATTCCTTTAAAAGTATTTTTTGTTACAAATTTATGGAAATGATTAATACATTACTAATAAACATTAATAAAAGGAGATACTTCAAAGTTAAGTATTGTTGTCTCACTCACATAACCAGTACAGTCATCTGTATTACTCACCTATGCTTATCCCGGGACTTTTGGTTTATGAGGGGTTTCCACATTAGTAATAAAATTGTTGTATTGTTTGTATAAGTTTTGTTAATACTATTTTTTTTCTTTCAATTACATTATGTTTATTAAATAAAAGTTTTTCTTTCTGTCTCGTTTTTAATTTTATCAACATTACTGTGCCATTGGTGAGTATAGTTATTAAGAATGGTTTAAAATGAAATGATAGTTTTGTGCTTTGAAATGAAAATTCTACAGTGCATGTTTTATTAGATTACACGAAATTTTTTGGTTGAATTTCTTTATATATTTTTATCGCCGTCAAAAGCATTAAAAGGTTCAATGTATGCAGTTCATTTTAACCGGTATAAAGTGTACGCTCAGAAATATGTTAAATTAATTATTTTTTTCTATTGGCATGCTACGGGCCAATAACATTTGTCTGCTAAAATCTGCAAGTATTAAATTTGATCTGTGGTAATTCGAATTTTGAAAAAAGTTTTTCATATTATATTATCATTACGTATATTATTTCTGAAACTTGGTTTTGGATACACTCTAACATACATTAATTGATACCAAATAAGCTATACTTGGATCATTTTAAATTATGTAATATCATTCATTACACACACGGTTTATGTATATATATATTCATGTCATATATATATACATAAACCGTGGACAACGTCATCAATTACGCACTTGTAAGTTTTTTTTTGGTATACTTTAGGAAAAGAGTAGTTCCCTATCCTAAATGAAATTATGTTCCGTTTGGAATGCTGTATTGATGAAATAAAATGGATATTTTTGTACATAGGTTTAATATTATGAAGTATCCCGATAATCTTGTGGCATATGGCTTGTGGCGAGTTTTATCAACGCGGTGTTACGGTGATGTTAATCGAAGTTCATCATCTGTTGCAGCAGCGTTAAAGGAAGTTACATGATAATAATTGTTCTGATTTCACTTAAAGCATGCCATCAGTCGTGGCTCGCGATAATTATGCAATTGTATGTAGCTTCTAGTGTAGCACTACATATGTCATAATTTTTTGTGTCGTGTTAGTGGGCATGGAATTGAACATGTCAGGCAGAGTCGATCGGTGTCATTTTCTAGAACAGGTCGATCTGGTAATTCCATGCCTTCGTGTAGATTTTAAATACGTACGTACCACGGCGCGCTCGAGCCTCTGTGCATTTGCATAACTTAGGCACTGGCTTACGTATGTGAGGAAGGTTCAGTTAATAGCTCTAGTGTGTAATTGTTTTGACAGTGACTAAAATATCACAATTGTTTTACATTCTAATTTTTCTTTAACTCATTATCGTTATGAAGTAGTATATTATTATCGTACTACTAGCTGATCCCGCAAACGTTGTTTTGCAAAAAAAATTAAAGTTTTTAATTAACCAATAAAAAATAAGTGTTAATCGTAGAGGGGTGAAAATTTAGGGTTGTATGTATTTTGGTATGCTGTATCATAATAAAATAAAAACCAAAAAATTTGTTTAAAAAAAAAATTAGGGGTGGACCACCCTTATCACTTAGGAGTATGGAAAATAGATAGTAGCCGATTCTCATACCTACTGAATACGCATATAAAATTTGGTAAAAATCGGTCGAGCCGTTTCAGAGGAGTTCAAGTTCGAACACCGTGACACGAGAATTTTATATATTAGATTTTTCTTATTTATACGGCCATCGTTTTCAGGGACCTCATGTTACCTTACCATTGTAAAGCAGGGACTATTTATATTGAATATTATTATTGTCATGCTTCTTTCTCATCCTTCTCTATCTTCCATTCATTTCTCTTTTTTTTTCTATCTTAATATCTTGCTTTCTTTTTCTAACCTTTGCTTTCGTACATCGCCTCACTTCCATTGCCTTCTCTGCAGGATCTTACATTTATATTTTTAATTTTTGTTTGTTTATTTTTTAACATTTATTTTTTAGCTAGTTAAATATTATATAATAATTTTTTTTCTTATTTTATAGACATAAAACAGTTTATTTTAAGTCGACTTTTAAAATTATCACAGCTTATTATTACTTTTCTTTCTTTTTTATTTTACTTGCATTTATATTTTTCTTTTTATTTGCTTTTTACAGTTACTTTACTTAGTTTAATATTAATATTATTTGGTTTTCTTTTTATCCATGTAAAAGTTTATTTTAAGTCGACACTTATAATTATCACAGTTTATTATTACTTTTACTTTTTGATTTACACATTTACATTTCTTTTTTTTTGATATTTACATTTAAGTATTTGCCTTAGTTTAATTTTAATATTATTTTGTTTTCTTTTTATCTATATAATAGTTTATTTTAAGTCGATTTTTAATATTGTCACAGTACATTATTACTCTTTTTTATTTGACACATTTACATTGTCTTTTATTTTTGCTTTTTACATTTATTTGCCTTAGTTTAATGTTAATATAATTTTGTTTCTTTATTATCTCCATCACAGTTTATTTTATACGACCTCTAAAATTGTCACAGTTTGTTATTAATTTTATTTTTTTGCTTCATTTAAATTATTTCAATGACCTATACTCTTTATTTGTTGATTCTTATAGAATGTCCTATTGTCCCTCTTTGAGTCTTGGAAGATCTAGCGATTTTCATTATTACTTACTAGTGAGACGATGTTTCCCTGCTTAATACGTATTTTATTATTGTATTTTTTTATAGTGGCCTCCTTTATTGGGGACGTCTCGTTCTCCCCTATTCAGTGATGGACCGGATCTTTTAATTTTTTAAATGTTTTTCACATTTTTTTAAATATTTTTACACATTTATACATATTTCATTCATTCGTCATCTATTCTCCATTACCCCGTTCTATTTCCGTTCTTACTTGTCTCTTTGCCTCCGCTTCCGTTCCCAAAATTTAAAAGTAGGTTCATCTATATCTATTTTATAGTTTTTGTTATCCAATGGCATACTTCCTACATCATTTTATTTTTGTTAATTTTCATGTTATTATTGTATTAAAACACAATCGTGACCACTCAACACAAAGCGCCTATGAAAGATCGGCATCGTTATATTTTGCGGTCTTTTGTTGTAAAGGCTATTCTATTTCAGTTTTAGGACTAATTTATTTTGTTTAATTTCTATTTTTATTTCATTTACTTTTACTTAATGGTGTGTTGTGTGTGTTAAACATTTTATTTTTATTAACGTTTTATCTCTAATATAAATAATTAAAAGAAATTTTTATATAAATTAAAAACGCTTGCTTTTGAATGTATATTTAATATACAAATTACTGTAAATAACGAACATTTCGGGACTATATAAGTTGACGATGTATGTGTGACTATGTATGTAATTAATCTGATAACAAATTCATTGAACCATATATTGCGCAAAATAGGAACTATAATCGCGTATTACATATCAATTTATCTAATATTCATTCGGCCCGCGTGGCGTATAGACATGTGAATCTCTGGACATGAGTCCCAGCAGTGGGGAAAATTTACTCGAGTGTTTTTTTTTTAATTTTACTATAAAAATGATGTTTTGATGTGTGAACGTATTGAAGTTTGTGTTAGAAGCGAATAAATTAAGTTAAAATGTTATGTTATGTTATTCATATTGAATATTTACATTTTTTAAATATTTGTTAAAAAAGTATTTTATTGTTAACTCCTTTATTTACGATGTGATAATTAATTTCCAATTATATAAACAATGTCATCCCATAATAGTGACAATTTTTTTTTTTTTCGGACGTTGCCATACAAAATATAAAAGGGTTGCCAGTATGTAAAAGTGGAAAAAACCTAACGAAATGTCCCTACTTGATTGGAAAAGTTTAGCACGTAACAATCTAATTTTTTTATCCTAAATATGTTATGTTGTTGCTGATTTTCCATTAATTTTATGTTATAGTTATTTAACATTTGACAATGATTTTCAGCGATTTCTGTCGCTAAGCAGGATCGATCAATTATTTGTATAATTATTTTGTCATGTTATATCTTGTGTTAACAATTTTAGGATAGCTGGTTGGGAGAATCCCTCCCATAGCGGACGCGTCTCGCTATACCTTCCGCATCTCCTTCAAGACCTTCAAGAGGCGTCCTAAAGACATCATCAATTACATCATCTTGGGTTTCCACAATCCAACTGCTATACACAACACGCTTAAACACCCATAACTCTGTAAGCGTCGTTCTCATTGTATTAGCATCTACTCTATGACGACACATTGTATACATAAACGCGTGCGATGCAACAAAATGGAGCACTGTACAATATATAAACCGATGTGTTTTCTGGGGCAGCCTCCAGTCTTAACCTCTGCGACAGTAAGGGCGATTCGAGGTAATATCAGTACCTATTCTACGTCAGATTGCTGGGTGGTCTTCGCTCCTCTCCAAAGCCGCATATTCACATCCATAACACTACACACTAACTCGTGTTTCTATCTTCGGAAATCGTCATAGTTCAAACTGTAATACGCCTATCTAGTTTTATTTTGAAAAGTTCACTGACCATTCCGTTCCGTAAATTTATTTTCGGACAAACTGTAATTTAAGTGTTAACAACATGTTTCGAGAAAATAGTAGGTTGGGAAAAAGAACATTCTTGCATTTATTTTAAACGAATAAGTGACCTGAGGATTACAATTCCACCTGGATATAGGTTTTGTTATAAACATTAGTTTATTATCTTGTTATATCTATTTAAAATTAGTAATTCTTTTGCAATACACACTCGAGTAACATCTGAATTATCAAAAAAGATTTAAAAATTTATTCAACAAAAATCGTTATAGCGTGTACAGATTTTTTTAGAAATATAATAAAGCTGGGGAATGAATTGATCTAAACACAGTATCAACGATATTTTAAAAATGATCGAAACGTCAGTGATGACGCGCGATTATTTTGATATATCTGATAAGAAGTGTATATGTGTAAATCTGTATTGTTAAATTTTATTAAAAAGACGTCAAAGATTTGAACTCAAATTAAACGAAAAAAGAATATTATGAATTTAAATTTATTAAAAAAAAAACTTTTGTCACTACTAAAATTTTTGGTTGCCAGTAATCGAAAAAAAAAACACAGAAAGTCATTCACTGATCAAGCTCAGACAATTATTTAAGACCGAACGTCGACGCAGTGCGCTGCAGTGTAGACTTGCTTTGGCTGTGAGCACATCGCCTAAAGAAAAAAAAATGATATTAAAAATCTTAGTTCTCTGTATTTCGCTATGTGCGATCTATTACCTCGTGCGTTTGTATAATGAAATATATTGGAGGAAACGTGGCGTGAAATTCTATAAGAAGTATGGAGTTTTTGGACCTTTAGGGGAGTATTTGACGACGGATCGACCTTTATTTGATATTATATACGATATATATAAGGCACATCCTGATGAACCAGCTGTTGGATTCGGAGCATTATTCACAAAGGCACTTTACGTGAAGGATCCAGTCAATGTACAGCATGTACTGAATCAGGATTTCAATTCGTTCAATCATAGAGGCGTAGAGATGAATGAAGAAGATCACCTCGCAAATAACATACTATTCATGATGGGAGATAGATGGAAGCTCATGCGACAGACTATGACACCACTGTTCACTTCAGCAAAATTAAAGAATATGTTTTATATCATAGATAGAAGTGCTCAGGATTTAGTTGACTATTTAAAAAAGAATCCGGGGAAAATGAAAGACGACGTTCTTAATACACTTTGTACGTTTTCTTGTGCAGCAACTGGTGCAGCTGTGTTTGGAATCGGATCCGATTCTATATTCAAATCACCCTTCCTACCCATGGCAATGAAAGTTTTAAAACCTACACTAAAACGAAACATGAAAATTGTCTTATGTACTGTTAATACATTTTTATATAAACTTTTAGGGTTAACATTGTTTAAAGATTACGAGGAATTCTTCATCACAGTGATAAAACAAGTGATACGTAAGAGAGAAGAGGAGAATGTGAAAAAACACGATTACGCCGACTTGTGTGTTAATTTAAAACGTAAAGGTTTATTGAAGGATCCGGATACGGGATTCGAGCTGCAATTGACTGATGAGTTGTTGGCAGCTCAAGCATTCGTGTTCTTTATTGCAGGCGTCGAACCAACTGCCGCATCCATGTTTTCCACTTTAGTGAATTTAGGATTACATCCCGAAATACTGAAGCGAGCTCAAGAAGAAATCGATAATACGTTTGAGAGATGTAACAGCATCTCATTCGACACAATCCAGGAGTTGGAATATTTGGATATGGTACACTGTGAATCGATGCGAATATACCCGTCCATCGGATATCTATCTAGACAATGCACAAACGATACAGTACTACCAGTTGGTAATATAAAGGTTGATAAAGGCACATTGATATTTACACCTATTTTCGAATATCATCACGATCCAAATATATATCCGGACCCGGAAGTTTTCAATCCGGAGAGGTTTTCAAGTGAGAACCGGACAAATATATCTGATTACACTTACATGCCTTTCGGTAGAGGTAAAAGACTTTGCATCGGTACGAGGTACGCTAGTTTACAAGTGAAGACTGTACTATTTTATTTACTTCGTAATTTTTCAGTTAGAACACACGTGCTTGGAAGTGGAATTAAATACTCTAAACAAAACGTACAAGTTAGAGCAAGTAATTTAAGAATTGAATTTATTCCTAGAGATTCGTGATGTATTTCATACCAGTCGTCATAGCTTTTGTCATTGCTCTTATAGAGAGATTTCTAACAGCATCAGTTGGGAGCGTTCCACACTTAGCATTTATGACTTTGACAAGGTAGCCTGTCCACTCCTTGTAAACATATATATACTTTACATTCATTCATTATTATTCATTTGTTTTTGATTGCTCTTGTTTATATTTTTAAGGCTTTTATAGTTTTATAGAAATTCAAACTAGAGAAGCACTGGATTTCATAAGCTATTACGTTTTAGGGTTCTAGAAAAAAAAATAATTCCACAAATTCACTGTGAGGGTTCAGAGTCCATTGCGTTGTAGAGAGAGGGGTCGATTACTAGTAAGGTTTAAGGCCTCCTTGATATAGACTAGCGTTTATCTGCACCGAGACTACTTTCTATTCCTAAATATTTTTTAATGATCCTACCGATAGTGATTTAGAAGCTCGTTCCAGTAATTAACCTATATTCGCTTTTAACAGTACTAAATCCTTCTGCACTATAGAGAGACTTCGCTGTTGTACCTCTCTGTTCTACCTCTTAATTAATTATTTAGTATTTATTTGTTATTTCGACGTATATTTTGTCAACAGTAAGATCTGTAAGTAAAATTGTTTTAATGTTTTTCGAAAAAAATTATAAGTCGGATGTACAAGACGCCACAGAAAAACAATCAATGATTCTATATAATTTAAAAAGAGCATTGTAAAACAAATGACTGCAAGAAGCTTCTAGAATAAATTAATTTTAAAAATAGAATTAAATGTTTGTTTTATTTTATCTAGTAGACTGTACGGATATAATTTTTTTTACGATTCACGTATTGTTATGTTATGTTATTATATGATAATAAAAGTGATTATGTTTCAGGTCAAAGAACTCGTTACATATCTCATATGATAAATAATAAGTATTATTAATATTTCGTGCCTATCTTTGTAGTATGTTAACAGAATAGATAATGATAGGTTGCTAACCTGAAAAGTTTACAAGGTCATTTAAATAAGTTACTATGAAATCTGTAAAATACATATGTGAACTATATATACCATGGGTGGTCAAGTGCCTTGATAATAACAGCCAATATTCCTAATTTGAAATTTTTTACGAGATGCAAACAATGTTTCAAAAATGCTTCTTTTTTTAAAAAAAAGTACACAAATATATGCATTGAAATTAAAAATTAAAGTAATTTTATAACAATTTTTTTTAAATAAACTTACATAAAAATGAAAACTGTACTCGGTTACATTTATCGCGAGCCACAAATAATCCCTCAAAGAGCCGCATGTGGCCAACCTTGACATATAATACAATAGGATAATTGGTTCTAGATGTAAAAATATCAAAAAGGTTTAAGCTTTTTACATTTATCAGCATTTCCTATTGCTCTATACAGAGCGAGCAGTATATATGTTACATAAATTTATTTTTTCTGTTACAATGAAATAGACCAATTACTTCCGGCAGTACAATCTGCAGGGACAGATAGTAAACAAAAATATACATTAATATGTTGTAATTCGAATTTTAAAAACCCTTTTATTATAATGTTGTCATTACATTATTTATTATCTGTGAAACCTTGATGAAACCTGAAATTGATTTTTGATAGAACATGTATTAATTCTATTAACACAGAGTCTTTGTTTGGCACTAATCGGTGTAACATAACTCCTGATGTCCCGTGGAGGGGTGAAACACGTGTTGAGTGATTTGAAAGTGGCAGTTGTGCAATTCGCATTGTTTGCCGCATACGCATTTATAAGCGGGTTGGCGGGCGGTGCACTTTGTTGCACGACTACCACTGAATGTGCGGATGTGGCTAAATATTGGTCCTTTTCTTACTTAGGATGGACTTCCGCAAGGTAACGCCTGATTCCATTAAACATCCATTAATTAACAGGAAATAAGCTATATATTCACTTTTTTTACCTAAAACCATAATCAACCAACTTGTATATTAATAATATACGACTTATTTACTAGGTATTAGCATATGACGTCCCTTTGAGTGTATAGACACCCACTGAAAGGCATATGGCGTGGCGATTATAATATATCCCCCAAAGGTAGGGGGATATACCGTAATCGCCACGATCGGCAGGCGGGTTAGCGATCGCAGCTTGGTATTATGGTACGCAGAGGACGATGCTGTCTATCCTTTGGAAACTTGTTTGTGATCAGTGGCAATCCTATATAATTAATATACAAAGTGTGAATTATATAAGATGGTATCCCAGGAATCGAATCCGCGACCTACGATCGCAAGTTTCATACAGACCTACGATCGCTGGACTACACAAAAATATAAATGATAATAGTTTCAAGGTTTGATATAAGAGCAAATAAATCCAAAAAAATATAAAGAAATTCTTGTACTCCGTTCAGAAATGTACGTGCACATGTTTTTACTGATTTCTAACTTATTAACATTTTCGAAAAAAAAAATTGGCCATTAAAAAATATTGTTTTTTTTTTGGACAAATTGGCTTGACAATAACGATGCATATATGTTTATAATCTAATCAAGTGTATAAATTATATTTATCAAATGAAATAATAAAAATAAGCCCCTTTGAATTGTCAAGGCCAAACTCATTACGCATACCTATAACACATAAATAGTGATAAGAGAAATACGCATATATCACAACAACACGCATTCAACGCCTGTCCGATATTATATCTAAATAATCACATTAAATATTCAGAGATAATGTCAATTATGGTCATTACCATCAAAATTAAAGATGAACGAACAGACTTTCAGGGCATTCTTTATGAGTTTATTCTTTCTTGGCGATAACAGCAATGCGTATCGCCCACATTTAAGCGAGAGTGGTCAGGAGAAATATCGCTCACGACCACCAAACAGTCCTCGCTTTGCAAATCTACACTAAAATTAGTCACAATACTATAAACCAACACGGGTATAGAACCTCTTTGTGCAAACGTCGTGGGATACGATCAACCAGAACTCACGGACGTTTGGTTCCGTGACCTCAATTTCAACGAAGCTGCACAAATTCAAAATGGCAAGCACCGTATCACATGGTATTGTTGCGTTCGATACGTTTCATATGACGTCATGATACTCTTCAAACATCGCATAAGGGTTTCTTATTTTTTTTTCCACCATTAATCTTCTGCGTTCAACATGAGTTCATGCTACATCTGAAGCACACAACGTTGACTTTTGCTTCTTAATATTAGTATGAAAATATATTGTATGCATTGTAATGAATGCTCTCACTCCGCCAAACGTCGAGCTACGTGGCGACGCTTAGCCAGAGCAGCAGGGGCACCAGGGGACCACTCAAACAAGAGTGCACGAATGAGAACAACGCACAAGGTAAATAATAGAATAAAGAACAAAATTTTTATATCTAAAACTTCAACATTTCTTCGAGTTGTATGCCTTTTTGCGATATATTCACAGATATTCAGAAAGTTTTCATTTTTAGACTTTTTTATTTTATTTAATGCCACTCGATTTTGGGGACCACTCGTTCATACCCACACGTGGAATATGAACTTTGTTAACAAGGGCAAATTATTTTTTCAAGTTTATAGATTTTTATATTATTGCATTGATTAGGATAAGGATTGAAGAGATATTTGGGTATATATAAACGTAAGTCAGATGGCGCTGAATAGCAATTGATGGTCAATGGGTTCATGCGATTCTAGACGTGTGTGAGTGACGACCACCGACCAGTAAGAGCAGCGTAGGGATCCCGCCTATAAGGAGGACAGACGAACCAATTAACACGTTCACTGCGGCTTGAGGCCGATTCAGCCTCATGGTAGACTTTGCACTGGTGCGGCGCGTAAAACTCGTGTTTTCTCTCTAGTGCGGCAGCTGTTTACACTCAACCGTATGAGGTATGACAAAAACAAATATAGCTTTCTTTATGTCTGCGAAGCATTGGCTCAATATTTAAAAAAAATGATTGAAACATGAGGCAGAAAAGGCCCCAACCGCACTACTAAGAAGTTCAGCTTGAGGCTGATTCGACCTCAGCCGCACCAGCTGAAAGTTCTTCAAAATTGGGCCCGCAGTGAACGTGTTAAGGCGGTAGGAAGAAGTTGGATATGCCATATTTAACCATTATATTAGGTTGCCACAGTTCATAAGGAAGTTTCCAGAAGGTGCACAGTAGCGCCCTCTACGTAATATCACAATTCGCTGCCACGAAATTATAGTATATCCCCATAGATATCTTTGGGGGAGGTCTATGACTTGCAGCAGGTGTCTCCGGTCTGAAAAGACGGTAGGAACGAAGGCTATATGTGAAGGCGATGCATTTTTTATATTTACACACTTGTCTACTGATAATGTCTGTACGTTCATCAACTGGTAATGAATGTTTACAAGGCAATTAGTCCATCATTGCATATGTTAAAAATTATAAATAAATAGATGAATACTTGGATTATAAGAGGTTATGAAACGGCAAATATAAAATCGTTTAAAATTCGATTTAGGGCTTGGAAAGGTGCTAAGATGGATCATCGAGTAACGAAATATATAAAAAAGTTAATATATATTTCATAGAAAAAGAATTTCTTAACGTATTGTTATTCCCGACAAAAAACTTATAAATTCCAATACGACGACAAAAGGAATCTATATCGGAGCAGTCAACACAATCCGAGAAGGCCGCGGCAAAAGCAATAAGTGTCGGTGAAGTGAAAAGGGCAGTTGATCTATGTGTTGCGGGGAGATTTCAATCCAGTCAGCCCACCTGTTTTACGGATAACTCGATCCCTGGCTTTCTATTGTCGCATAGTAATCGATACATTGAATTCTCCAACTGGAAAAAAAGTATTTCGCAAGTAAGGTGGGGTTGAGCAATGGTAGCCCAGTGGCATGGACTGAGATTTGCGATCCTAGGTCCCAAGTTCTATTTCCGAAAATAAAGTCTTACGTATAATTCATATTTTGTGCATTAATTATATAGGATTGCCACTGCCCACAATTAGTTTCCAGAGAATAGACAGCAGCGTCCTCTGTGTACCATAATACCACACAGTGATCGTCAACCCGCCTGCCAAGCGTGGGGATTACCGTTCATCCTTTTATTAATATCTTTGACGGTTGCCTACATCTTGCAGTCGGCATCTGTCCTGAAACGACGACGATGAGGACAAAGATATCTTTATATCAGGCCTAAGCGGGCGTCTATGGGCTGAAAACAAGAAAGTGAGATAAGTCTCATTTGGTAAGAATTAGTATATAGGCATAAGTTATATTAACAATCAAAAACTAGTGCTAACATAACATATTAAATATTTGATGGAATCAGTTATTTTGCGGAAGTCCATCCTAAGTAAGAAAAGGACCAATATTTAGCCACTTAGCACTTGCACTCAGTAGCACTCTGTGTTTGGCACTAATCGGTGTAACATAACTCCTGAACATGCCCCGTGGAGGGGTGAAACAGGTGTTGAGTGATTTAACGGTGGTAGTTGTGTAATTCGCATTGTTTGCCGCATGTGCATTTATCAGCGGGCTGGCGGGCGGTACACTTTGTTGCACGAATACCACTGCATGTGCGGAAGTGGCTAAATATTGGTCCTTTTCTTACATAGAGATATTAACTAATTAACATAGATATTAGAGCGTCAAACAACGGGGAAGTATTTTTACAAACGCTAGTGCTTTAGTGTCGCAAGTTGCAAGTACAAGTACTAACTTCGACAAACGGTAGTGCTTTTAACATCATATCATGGTAGACGCCCGCTGCAAGGCATACGCTTCTTCCATAGATAGCCACGATAAATATGATTGATGAGGTGTTAATGAGAACCCTTACCCGCCCACGTACAGCAGTGTAACTTAAGCCCTTCTTCTTTTGCGATCGCCACGGTGACAGGTCGTGCGTTGCCAGCTTTCATCGAGTCCCCGCGATTTTAACAAGTCGTCGATCCAACTAGTAGAAGGCTTACCCACGCCTTGTATACCGGATCTAATGCTTTCTTTTTCTTGTCTTCAGCCGATGTACGCCCACTGCAAGGCATAGGTGTTTCTTAAAGATCACCAAGATTTCTTGCAACCTTTATTATGTTATCGGTTTACCATGTTAGCTTTGACAATCGCAATTATTATTTTAAGGGAAATATAGTACTTAAGTATTGACAGACGATATAAAATCTTTGGTACTTTCATTGTAGTTAGTAGTATAGGGCAGGGCATAGAGCGCAGAACAGATATTTAATGGAATCAGGCACACAGAGTCTGTGTTTGGCACTAATACGGTGTAACATAGCTCCTGAAGATGCCCCGTGGAGGGGTGAAACACGTGTTGAGTGATTTGGTGGTGGCGGTTGTGTGATTCGCATTGTTTGCCGCATGCGCATTTATCAGCGGGCTGGCGGGCGGTGCATTTCATTGCACAACTACCACTGCATGTGCGGAAGTGGCTAAATATTGGTCCTTTTCTTACGCAGAACAGATAGCATCAGATAGCGACAGGCATGCGTCATATGTCCACCCACAAGATGGATGAACGATTTCGTTAAGGTTGAAGAAGCTGGATACAGTCCGTTTCCTACTGATCATATTAGAAATCATTGGGAGAATCTATCCTTATGTTCAGCTATCCATCCTATGACTAAAATGAAGATGATGATATAAATAATATATTTACAACGGCTTCATATAAGGTACCGTCTTATAAACAATTTTTAGAGAAAAGATCTTATAATATACATTTCTATTTCCGCAAGATTTAACCTTCATGTGAACACATTCGTATGAAATGTTATTTCAATTGATAAAAATAATTGGGGGATGAAACGATCGTGACGGAAATATTTCACGAAACTCCTGTCGCTTTTGGAATCTTTTTTATTATTACGTAACATGTTATCATTGTGTTTTAAGTATCTAAGGATTACTATACTGGTTTTGTTGATTAAATGATACAAATATTTTTGTGACAAATAATTGAGTAAATTGTAAAATATTTTATTTATGACTCCAATATTTGAGACATCTAGTAGACCCTATCTTATTTTTAGGAATGGGTCTTTTAGGTCTTTAATATTTTTTTTTCTTTTCATTGTCATTCTCTTCTATCGTTCTTCATATTATCATTCATTAATTTTCCATCATACCTCACAAAATATAACATTCTCATTTATTCTTTATTTAGATCTTTGCATCGCCTCCCATCTTCTCCTCAATTATCACAGTTCAGGGTTTTCATCACAACGTATTTATTATTCTAACGATTTATTTTTTCTTTCTATCACACATTTTACTTTTAAATATACATTGTTTTCTTTTGCTTTTTATATTATTATATACTATTTTGATACTTACAATTATACTTTATTTTTTTTTATGTTAATATTCTTATATGATGTTATATTAATTCTAACTTTTATTCCTCCAAATTACGTTTTCAATAACTCAATTGTAAAATATTGAAACCATAAGGAAAACCAAAAGATAACCGTCTTCAACATACCTGGCACCGCACCATGTCAGCAAACGTAAAGGCATTGATTTGTCTTATTCCATTAGAAAAAATAAATTAATATAACATATTGCGTAGTAATAATTTTATACAGGTGGTTGAAAATAGTAAAAGAGGTTAGTTATTTGGGTTAACTGGTAGAAATTGTCTAAAAGCATTAAGTCTACTTTTACAATATTTGTAAGGTAGAGTAAATAAATAAATAAAAAGCGCACAAAAGCTTGAAATCTTTTGCTAACAAATGAAATAAACATTGACCCTTTAAAAGTTTAGATACCTATAATAATACAATATATTAACTACAACTCTTAAATATAATATATGACAAGCATTTTTGTTATATATTATTAAATGTTGAATAGTTTCGGCTTTTAAGCGACAGATAAACGTTCGAGTAAGTACGCATGCTTGTGGTTCGATAACATTTTTCGCTTGTTACCTTAAGTACGCGATTTTTAAAATCGTCGCGCAAGTTTGTCAGTTATTTAACCCGCTTGAAATTTTGCTCGCAGACCGTCTTGGTATATGTTTGGCTTACAACGACCCGTAGATTTAATTTTATATAACAGAAAGCATAACGAAAACACAATGTTGGTCCAAATGTTTTTCATTTATTTATTATGTTACAAATCGATTATACATAGCTAAGACAAGATAACGTCTGTCTTAATAATTTCGCATTTGTATCATATATTTACAACCATCGTTTTCAATTTGATCTATTTGTCAGAGGCACCGTATTTAATTATATCTTATTTTGGTTTTTCTGTTGCAAATTCGGGCTAATAAACTTTTTATTTTTCCGCTTTCAGATTTTAGAAATTTAGGTTGGGAAAAATCGACGTCTATCTACGGGAACAGACAGAGACTGTTAAAACTTTAAAGTTGGCGGTGGGAGCTTAAAATAAATTTCTAAAAAAGAGAGATTTTGATTTTTCGATAGTTAAAATTTTTAAATACAAGTTGCTTAAAGTTTATTGGTATTTGATTTTAAACTAGTAAAATGTGGAGTAAATAAAAATTGTATGAAGAATTTTTACGAGTTTCTTGTCATTAGTACAGATTCATTTTTAATTGGTTTAAATAAATATCGATGATATTTATTTCTTCCCTATTAGGACTATATTCGTGTTAATTCTATACATAAGACAAAGTTCATCTTTTCTAAATGACAAATATCATATTATTGGCAAGTACCCTATTTGATCATTTTTGCCGATTGCAAGACATATTTTTGCCTCACATTTGATCGCCACGATGATCGCACTTGATTTGATTTTTATGACTGTCAAATTTTTTTGATCGCTTGATTGAAAGTGGAATTAATTAATACATTGGTCTATGAGAAAGATTATTCGCGTCATGCCAGAAGACATGCAATCGACTACTAGCGCCATCTATCGCCGCAACCCGAAGCTACAACGTTCTCAAAAAATATATAATCATATCAATCAAGTCAATATTCTTACAGTGGCCTTAGAATATATTTATAATATCCAGTACGTATAATTTTAATAAATTAAAAAAAGTATGGACCGTCCATAGTGTATTTACAAAGCACCGAGTAAAACTAGCTGTACCAAAGTTTCAACAGCAAAGAGAGATTTTTTAATTAAATTCCTAAAAACATTATTGGAATACTACCATTTAAATTCAAAAGGAAAATTAAAAGTAAATTGACTGAAAAGGCTTATTATTCAATTGACGAATATTTAAATGACAAGAACCCTTGGCAGTGACGTCGCTTGATTATTCTAATTTTAAATTCGCCGATTCAGAAGAACAACATAAAAATATACACACATAAATGTTTTTAATCAGCTTGATAGTTCTTAGTCTTACCTGCAAAACCTTATAAGTCTAGTTTATTGATGCAAATGTTTTAAGTTTTAATAACTTTTTTTAACGGTAAAGAAACAATTGTTGACCGTATCTCACAAATTGTGAAAAACAATTAGAACAAAAGGAAATTGAAAAAGAGCGAAAATGAAAGGAATAATAATTTAGTACTTGAATAATATCTTAGTGGGCTTTTTAGCCCTATCTTCTAATATAACACAACCCAACATCATATCAGTCGATAGACGCCCACTGCTAGTCATAAACCTCTTTCAAAGATTTTTAATGAATCTATTGTTATAACAAGTGGGAGTTTTCACTTGATTCCTCAGTAAGAAAAGGACCGATATTTAGCCACTTCCGCATATGCAGTGGTAGTCATGCAACAAAGTGCACCGCCCGTCAGAACGCCGATAAACGCGTATGCGACAAACAATGCGAATTACACAACCGCCACCGTCAAATCACTCAACACGTGCTTCGCCCCTCCACGGGGCATCTTCAGGAGCCATATTACACCGATTAGTGCACTAATAGAAGTGGCTAAATATTGGTCCTTTACTTACTTAGGATGGACTTCTGCAAGGTACAAGGTTCATTATTTAAAAAGGTTTTATATTTATTTATTTCAGAGGATAACAAACAGCTTCTTCTTTTTCGTTTCAACTTAGACGCCCACTGCCAGGCACCCCTTAAGGTCGCCACGATAATCTCTTTTGCACCTCTCGTATCCACAGCGAGCAACCGCGGCTTTGACTATGTCGTCGGTCTACGTAATGGGGGTCGTGTCCGAACTGTGTTTATCGGTTCGAGGTCACCACTCCAGAACCATTCGGCTCCAACCGCCATCAGTTGCACGAGCGATGTGCCTCTGCCACTTCAAGCGAGCCATTATTTGAGCTACGTCGGTGATTTTGATTCTTATGCGGATCTCCTCATTTCTATATCTAAGCATAGCCCTCTCCATTACTCTCTGAGTAACCATGAGCCTAACAGCTCGGCCCCAACGTCCAAGGGTTGCACGAGCAATGTTCCCCGCCTAATGCCACTTAAAAAGAGTCACTTTTCAAGCTACTTCCGACCTATGTATGTACATAAGTAATAAAAATTAATATTCAAAAATGGTTATAAAATGAAGTGAATAAATTTATTCACGAATCTACATATTAAAGTGATGTGTGTAATGGTCCATGCGTTCTAATAGAAAGCTTTTTCCCAATTGTGTATATATAGGAGGCGATATGTGTTTGTTAGTTCTGAAATAAAATAAAATGATTTATTCAATTGAAGTAATAAAAACTTATTAAATGCTTTTCAATGGAGATGTAAAATTAAGTTTTCCCTATTTTTATTTTAAAAGACAAAAAGAATGTAATAAAGTCGAATTAGATAAACTTAATTTCCTTTTTCCTTTCCTGTATTAACGGTGAATTCGAATTTATTTCGGCCCATAAATGTCAGTGATAAGGGAAGAAAAAGTTTTAACTTCCTATCGAGTTCTAAACGTTAGGAAACGTTTTTATATTCTTCCTTGATGTTTATTCGATTTTTTCCTTTACAATATTTCTTTGTGATTGCCGTTTTATGATATATCGGAAGAAATCGTTGCTTCAATTCATAAAAAAAACAATTTTTATCTCAATTTAACTACATAGTAGCATTTGTAGCATAATTTAATCTTCTGTTCCGTTTCAATAAAACGTAGCAGTAGTTAGTATATATCTCGTAGCAAGTAATTTAATGCTAGCTGAAAATAATAATTATAAATTGATTCAATTGGTATATACAAGGTTACTGCTAAATTTAACTATATGGTAGCACATTCGTAGCATGATTTAATCTTCAGTTTCGTTTCAATAAAACGTAGCAGTAGTTAGTATATATCTCGTAGCATGTAATTTAATGCCAGCTGTAAATAATATTTATAAATTGATTTAATTGATATATACAAGGTTATTGCTAAATTTAACTATATCGTAGCACATTCGTAGCATGATTTAAACTTTTGTGTCGTTTCAATAAAACGTAGCAGTAGTTAGTATATATGTCGTAGCACGTAATTTAATGCTAGCTGAAAATAATAATTATAAATTGATTCAATTGGTATATACAAGGTTACTGCTAAATTTAACTATATCGTAGCACATTCGTAGCATGATTTATTCTTCTGTGTCGTTTCAATAAAACGTAGCGGTAGTTAGAATATATCTCGTAGCAAATATTTTAATGCCAGCTAAAAATAATAATTATAAATTGATTCAATTGGTATATACAAGGCAACTGCTAAATTAAACTGTATCGTAGCACATTCGTAGCATGATATAATCTTCTGTTTCGTTTCAATAAAACGTAGCGGTAGTTAGTATGTCGTAGCACGTAATTTAATGCAAGCTGAAAATAATAATTATAAATTGATTTAATTGGTGTATACAAGGCAACTTGAGGTACTCCTGGCGAGATACGATGAAGTCTAAATGAAAAAAATAATGGCGGGTTCTATACTGGATGATAGGTTGTAAGTGTAAAGGTTAAGTGGGTGAATGTTTAGCTCATTTGTCTTCAATAAATGTAAGGAACACATTATTCAAAATTTAAAGTTAAAAAAGCATTTGAAAAATACGAATGACTGTTTAAAAAATATATTTATTGTCTATCTGTCTGTGCATGATTTGTATTTCCAGTAGTACCTGTTTAATTACAAATGAGTTTTGAAATGAACAATTTATACAAGATGATTGTAAATAGATGCAATAGTTTTTAAGTTTTTCGCTGACAAACGAGCTTTGATATATCATTTTAAAGCATTTACACAGGAGATTATGAAGGCGTATATAAAAAAATTGATTGTATATATTTATGAGTGAAAAAAAATTTTTAAATATATTATCTGTTGTGAATTTGAGTAGTCGAAAATATCGTAGATTATTTAAGAAAAATGTAGCAAATTTTTTTGGAAATATTTCTTAGTGATTTTTATCAAAGAACATGACGGCACGTCTTGTATGGACGGCATAATTAAAAAAGTTTTCACAAAGGGAAAGCGAGGCTTTGCATAAAAAGATCAACGCTTTTTTTTCTATTAAAATCGAAAGCAAACATCGCGTGGCTCCGTTACGTACTTTATTAGAACCTGCCTAATATAGATTTAATTTTAATTATTAACTTTACTTTTTTGTATGGTTAAGTACGAAAAATCTTCAAATTGTTTTCATTAATAGGTAAGAAAAGGACCAATATTTAGCCACTTCCGCACATGCAGTGGTAGTCGTGCAACAAAGTGCACCACCCGCCAGCCCGCTGATAAATGCGTATGCGGCAAACAATGCGAATCACACAACCGCCACCGCCAAATTACTCAACACGTGTTTCACCCCTCCACGGGGCATCTTCAAGAGTTATTGTTACACCGATTAGTGCCAAACACAGAGTGCTAATCGGTGTAACAATAACTCCTGCTACTAACACCACTGCATGTGCGGAAGTGGCAAAATATCGGTCCTTTTCTTACTTAGGATGGACTTCCGCGAGGTAACGCCTGATTCCATTAAACATTTTAACGACATCCTAACAATGTCAAGTTTTAAAAATTGCGTTTCGTGCGACCACTTC
This sequence comes from Battus philenor, assembly GCF_028537555.1. NCBI lineage: Eukaryota > Metazoa > Arthropoda > Insecta > Lepidoptera > Papilionidae > Battus > Battus philenor. The sequence goes on from NW_027181715.1 coordinate 14,316,416, forward strand.
CTCGTTCCTACTCCATATTGCTATCCTCAGGTTGTACGCCAGTATCTGTGCGGCGGTTGTCGTATTCACATCGATGAATCTTGCGATTGCACTTGAGTCTCGTCCGTGTAATACACGCACGAGTTCGTGTGACTTGATATTGCTACCACTGCATAATGGACACTGTTATACAGCCCGAGGGTGTCTGTTGTTCGACGGACTACGATCACCGCCTCGATCTTTAGTCCCTGAGCCTCGTGGATGGTGAGTGTCCTTGAACCTGTCTCTGTACCATAGCCTTGACTGCTGAGAACTCGTTTATCAGCTTGTTTGCGAGTTAGGTACAGGTTATTTCTCTGGTTCGTGATGATTCTCCACAGAGTAAGGATGGGCACCTCGTAATGAACACTGTTATACAACCCGAGAGTGTCTGTTATTCGACTGACAATGATGACCGCCTCACTCTTTAGCCCCTGAGCCAGAGAGTAGTCTTGCGTATGAGATTTTTTGTATCGACTTGTGTGTGAGTTAGGTATAGTATGTTTCTCTATTTTAGGTTATATTCCTCAGAGTAAAGACTCCTAATCAGGGAGCGCACTATCTCTTTGAAAAAAGTTGGACTAGATGTACGTAGATGAGAAATCCAAATCCAAAGTGAATAATATAATTTAAATAATTGAATTACAATCTTATGCCGTAAAGATAAAATATTGTAACCATATTCACGTGATCCAGAAAAATATGCTCCTGGGACAACTAAATGCCCTTGTAAACCTCCTTTAGAACATACGCAGAGTTGATCGAGTTATTGCGATTGCACAACAGCTTTTCCTTCCGCTGAATAAAAACCATATTCTTGTCATGAAATTTACGACTTATTATCTACATATATACGTTGTAGACTCTGAAAAATTTTATAGCAAAATAGTTTAAAAATCACTATCGTTATAATGGATAAAAAACCCTCTGTATAAAATTTGGTTTAAAAAAAGTAATTTATTGATAGACTTGTACTGTTCAGATATAAATTACAAGTCTTATTTTCTCAAATCAAAATTTAACATTTTTGACTTAATAAAATCGAGAAACAATTTCACACTTCTTTTCGATTCATAACAACAGTTTTATAGATGATAAAATTTAATTCATACTGAATTTTATCTACCATTTTTAAAGTTAATAGAGAATGAAAAAATAAAAGTAATTTTAATTAATTTCGACCCTTTCGGGATTGTACAGATTGTTTCATTCCTCCCAGACATTGACCTTTCGTGTGGACCGGCGTATTTTAAGGTTCTTAATAAATTAGTTTTATTTCGTACTTTTATACAGCCTAATAATTAATATTAAGCATCTAAAAGTTCGTAATTAATTTAAATACTTGATTTAAATGAAATTATCATCATTGAAATATCAAGAAGTCCACGGCTGGAGGTAAGGCACATACATACGATTTTTAATGGAACCGGTTGAATCAGGACATCATTTAGCCATCCAATGACATTTAAAAGGTCTCTTTCTTTTTTGACCTCGTTTTTTGGGGTCCCTTGTTCGACCCCTATGGGTGGGCAGCGTCTTTGTTTATTTAGTATTTTTATTTTTGTTTTTATTTCGTCCTTCTCAACGTCTTTCATTCTGTCCTGTAATTTACTTTAAAGTAACTTTAAATCCTTTCCACACATCTCCTAACTTCCTCCGCCTTCCTCCTAGTTCTTCAATTTTATGTTTATTACTTTTATCATTCACTTAACAATTTATTTATTATTAATTGTTATGTAATTTCTATTACAGGCTTTTTTATTTTTTTTAATGGAATCAGGCGTTGAAGGCGCTGAAGTCCATCCTAAGTAAGAAAAGGACCAATATTTAGCCACTTCCGCACATGCAGTGGTAGTCGTGCAATAAAGTGCACCGCCCGCCAGCCCGCTGATACATGCGTATGCGGCAAACAATGCGAATCACACAACCGCCACTGCTAAATTACTCAACACGTGTTTCACCCCTCCACGGGGCATCTTAAGGAGTTATGTTACACCGATTAGTGCCAAACATAGAGTTGACTCTGCTAAATATTGGTCCTTTTCTTACTAAAGCTTTTTTATTACACTTAACAAGTTCTTTCGTCCACCTTGTAATTGGACACTACGCAGCAATTGCCAGTCTCTGGTCTTCAATTTAGAACATTTATGCTCCAGCGGCCATCAGCGATGCGCTATGTGACGTGCCCACTGCAATTCTACTGATTTGCTAAGATATATTGGTGACTTTATTTTGTCTGCGGACTTTTTCATCTCGGAGAAAAATCCCGAGAAAAGCCTACTGATGTAAACAAAAATAAAATAAATAATTTAAAAAGGTGTTATATAAATTAGTCATACCATAAGCAGCTTGATTATTTTGAAAATTTTTGTCCATTCTTCACAGTTGTTCACATGTAGTAACAAGAAATAAAACTCAATCTAAAAATTTAATAAAATGCTTAGAGTTGTTGGTGTGCTAGCGATAATATACGAATTTAATTGTTTTGAATCTAGATCAAATGCCACTGAGATAACTATTAAATATATATGCTTTTACGTGTATCATGAAAGCAGGGTAAAACCAGTAGATGGGGACGATTTTGAAATTCAAAATTATTATTACATCACACTAACGACAGAGATCTTCTAAAAAAAGTTTAAGTACATTACGAGTATTCCCGTATGGAATTTCGTATGATTAATAGACAATAGTTTACGAGAGTTAGAAAATAAATTTTGTTGCTTAGCTAAATTGAAACTGCCAAAAATCCTGCGGTACATTCCTTGGATTTTTCCTAGGAGAGAACTCGTGAAAAAGTTTAAAGTAACAAGGGAGGCATGAGCTTATTATTTCTCAGACAACGTTACCGAGAATGACTGAAGTTTTTTTTTCGCCAAATTTACATATAACTGAAGCCGAAACTTTTACCTTATGATGCCCTTATGAAAAATTTATACTTTTTCTTTGATACAGGTTAGACAATGATGAATTACTCTTATGATGCATGTGTTACTGTCTTTTATATTTCCATTTACTAAAGTTTTCACTCGTTTTAACCTTTTTATTAATATTGTATCTCATGTTAGATAAGTTGTCGTATCTCATGGTTGAATTTAATAAGTAAAATATCAGAGGCATTCACTCTACAACAGTGCTTCCCAACGCCCACGCCTCACAGGAGAGCAATTCGAAAGTTACTGCTGCCCAAAAGTGCTCCCGCGAGTGCGAGGGGGCAGGGCGCCAAATTTGTAACCCCAACACGTCTTTTAAAATACTCGAGGGTTTCCTAGGGAACCTCGGATCAGGTCGCTACATACTACAACTTCACCGAATTAGAAGGCTGCCTAGCTCTTTGGTGGACGCTCAATGGAATGATTATATCCACGAGTGGACTTCGACTAGAGGTGTCAATCATCGAAGACATCTCGCTTGAGAGGTCTGAACCCTGACTTGGTACACAGTACGACAGATAAGATGATATAATAGAAGAATGATAATATTAAAAAAAAATGAATAAATTACTAGAATTAAAAAGTCCCTGTCCCACACGAGATAGGGGAACGAGAGGTCCCCAACAGCGGGGACCATAAAAAAAAAGAACCCTGACTTGGTTGGTAGGTATTATCTGGCTTACATTACTTCCACTTCTGAAAGCGTTAGTATAACCCTAAAAAAATAGTATCTTACATAGGAGGGCATAAGAATTTTAGAAATGGTGTGGTGGGGCATGGCACTAAAAAGGTTTTGTATACACAGTACTACAACCTTAAGACACCAGCGAGTATGTGTTCTGCGCTTTATGTCTTGAAATTAAATAGAGAAACAATTATCGTATATTAAATTGTCTTAGTAATTGTTCGTTAATTTAGATATTCTAACTAAAGCCTTGTTATAATAGATTTATAAAATCAATTATTGTTTTCTAAATACGATTGGTTGAGATACGACTGGTTTAATGAGTCGCTCAGTACGTCTGTAGAAAGAGATTACATTGAATTTGTAATGCAAGTAGAGATATCGCGTAATTGAGTTGGCAGACATTTTGCGAGTATTTTATAAAGTTCACTAACTTTCATTCTCCAAAGATAACCGACCGGTTAAAAATAAAACTCGACTTATATGATTTAGTTCCTTATAAATTTTATTTCTTCGTGTTTTACTCCTCTCTCTTCTTATTCCCTACTTTTATGACGCGTTTTTATATTAATTCATTAATATCATTGTCCAATTAGGATCATTTTCAGAGATACCACGAAAATAATTCTATTGATGCCTATTTTAATAAAAACTACAATCTAAACGTACCATGATTTGAAAAGAGCCCACTACAAATTTAGACTGTTTTTATAATCACTTTACAATATTATTAAAACAGTAGTTGAGTCATTGTTTCGTAAGTTTTATTATAACTCAAAACATCTTTAAAACTATACTCTTTTTTTACAAGTTTCTCTTTAAAAATAAAGATTAAATTCGTTTATTGAATGAGGAACATTTAACAGAACTCTTATGATTGTCAATTCATCATTTATTTATTTTTAAAATCTATTTTAAGTCTCTTTTCTGCTTCACAAGATGTTACGGTTGTGGAGAAGAAGCATGAAGTAATTTCTTTAATTTATTACATGACAATTTGATATCAATGTAACGTCATAGAGGTGTATACATAGCGTAACATATTTACTCACAAATCAGAGTTAATAATTCAAAGCCTTCAAAGGTATACTTCACGATTTCATACGATTTCCCTGTAACATGTATTTCCCTCTATAGAGCAGATATTTCAAATTTAATAATTTGTACAGTTCATAATCAATTTCATGTTGTTTTATTTGTGATAATTGTGTTCATAAAAGTTAAATGTTTTTAATTAAAATCTCCCGTAATTAAGAAAATTAAAAGTGACATTCGGTTACTTCTCGTGTTTCAGATTGGTTTGGTTTCGCTGTGGTTGGTTGCGGTCTTAAATAGATCCACTGGAATTGAGAAAGCTCAGCTATATACAGTACCTGTACTTGTTTTTTGTTCATGTAAGGTTGTAGTTTCAGCCCACAGACACCCACTGCGAGGTATAGGACTCCCCAAAAATATCCTTAGGGGATATAGCATAATCGCCACACTTAGCAGGCGCTTTGGCGATCACAGGAAACTTGTTTCTGAGCAGTGACAATTCTTTATAATTAATACACAAAGCATGAATTATATAACATTGTATCCCAAGTACCGAACTCGCGACCTACAATAGCAAGTTTCAGTCAAGAAAAATTAATGCAAACCTCTTTAACCTTATAAAAAAGTGTTGATAATAAAAACAGACAGATACACGATAACTACAGAATATAAAAATAGGGATGTAAAGCCTAAATTTTGTTTTTAAAAAGTCAACAAAGCCTTCATAGGTAGGAGTGCACGTATATAATACCGTTACATAAAATATCTTACAATTTCTATATCTTAGTTTTAAATCTAAAATTGTAGGTAATTTATTAGATAAATGTTATTATAAAATTGGAAAGTTTTTAGTTGATCGTAATGATTAGATTAGTGATACATTTGCATGGTTAATATTATCACGTATGTACATCAACTATGTCATATTTCGTTTAAAAAGACCAACTGTCATTTTTCTGGCCGACTTTTCAACAAATTAGCATTATGAGCTGGTGCTAGCTCTCTTGCGAAGTAACTACACTAAAGTTACAATGAATTTAAATATAATTGATGATTCAAAAGTACGTGTAAATAACTTAAAAAGATTATGTAAATGTTTATGAAGGATGCAGAGGGCGCCTAGTCTAAATATCTTTGAAGGTAGCGAATCACGAGTGCTTGAAGGCTATATACATTTATTTTACTTGATTGGAAATATTTGACCTTATACTCCAGAGTTTAGTATAAATAAGGACCTATATGTGTATCCAAATTTAGAAGGCTATTTAATTTTTGAATTAAGAATTTTCGAAATTGCAACAAACAATAATGTCAAACGTAATAAGGTCAATGACCTTATAATAAATGATAGAAACAATAAAACAATCCCGTATTTATTCAATTGGACGAAAGTCAACGTTATCCAGGACAGTAAACCCACAATTTCGTAAAGAAATCCCACTTTAATTTGACCGTGTAAGTTTCAAACTGTATATTATTCTCCGCTATTTCTGACAAAGCCTCGAATTAACTCGCAAAATTGCCAGCTGCCGGGAGATCGTCTGGCGCGGTTTCCAGCTGATTCGTATAAAGATTGCGAAATATGAAATAGAAAACGGAATTACGCTCAGCACATGTTTTATAAGCTTACATTTTAAAATTATATCAAATTCCCTACAATCACTATTTAGGATATATTTAAGAAAAATTTTCAAATTATTGACTATGTCATGATTTATGATGTAGCACGTGCAATCATTGCGTAACTAGATCAAGTTACTATATTTTTTTCACATATTTCTAAGAAAGTAAACTTTTATTACTAGAACTTAGATAAATATATGTATTATACTACCATACAGTTGTAGGGGCAACATCACGTCATAGTTAGCGGCGCATCAAAAAGGGGAATTCCACAGTAATATAATTCTATATTTAAATCGGTATTATGGCAGCAACATTACGTCATTGTCAGCGGCGCATCGAAAAAGGGAATTCCCCTTTTGACGTAATGTTGCCTGTTCACAGTTATATAATAAAGGAAAGTTTTATACATAATAGATTTAAGACTAACCTGTACTAAATTTAAACAACATTAACATTTGTTTACGGTATGACTTATTTATTTATATAGGTACCTGCAGTACACATAAGTAAGAAAGGGCCAAATATATAGCTACTTCCGCTATGCAGCAGTAGTCGTGCTATGAAGGGCACCGCTCGCCAGCCCGCTGATAAATGCGCGTGTGGCAAACAATTTGAATTACACAACTACCACCGTTAATTCACTCAACACGTGTTTCACCCCTCCACGGGTCATCCTTAGGAGCAATGTTACACCGAGCAGTGCCAAACACCTTCATTGCACAACTACTGCTGCACAGCGGAAGTAGCTATATATTAGCTCCTTTCTTACTTATGATGGACTTCTGCAAGGTAACGCCTGAATCTATTAGATATAAGTAACAAAAGCTTATTAAAATTTATCATATGAACAATCGTTCTGTTATGTTTTTTTTTATAGGTGACGCAAAATTAAAAATGTGCTATATACAACATTGTACAAAGAAAAATCAGACCACATCAAATTAAAATGTGATTGAAACGAATATAAGTAAACAATATATGTAGATTTACATAGCCGCAACGATGTCTCACAGATTATTTATACATTCAATAAAATACAGATAAAAAAACAAGCAAAAATGAAACAAGCAAATTAAAAAGGAAATTATTAGTATAGAAATATTAATCAAAATAATATAAACCTAACTAACTGCTGTTAACTAATGTTTTAAAACATTCAACTAAACTTTAATTAGAAAACGTAACAATACGGTAAAAAAAAAACAATTAGATAAAAGAAAGCGAAGTAAAAAACTTTTTTGTAAGTAATAATTATGCTTTATCGCCTGGTACTTTGGGACATTATGTTTAAAAAACTTTTTGCTATTAATTATTTGCAGGCGCTCAATAAATTATACAGGTAAAATTCTTAATAAAGTGGTATTTTATTTATTAAATCGTGTTTTTTATGTATATTCGTAATATACAGGATGATTGGTTATAGAAATAAAAATTATTAAATGGTAAATGTACGGGTAATTTGCTGTTAAATAACGTAACGATATTGCAGTGAGAAAACACTTTTAATAATTCGATTTTTAATTATTTATAGTAGTTATTGTTTACTATTTGTCTGTGTAGATTTTTAACTACCGAAAGTTATGTCTTCCGCATGCCGATATAAAAAAATAACTTAATACATTTATGAGTTATATCTTTATACAGGATGCTTGGAATATATGTAAAACCTTTTGGTTGATAAAGAGTGTACCTTATTTCTCCATTAAGAGCTTTTACAGCTACAATAAGTCACCCTGTGTATTATTATTTATATAAAACCAGTAATTCTTTAACTAACTGTTCTTAATTCAGTTTGAATTTAAATTGCCTAACGAAACTATGTACTATTGTAAGCAATAGACAATGTTCACTATCTAGCTTGTTCACTCTATCGGTCGGTGCTTGTGCATCTGTATTCTAATTGGTTCGCTCAAACTGTTTTATCTTTTTATTTAAAAGGTATAGAAACTTTTTCAAGCCTTTTAATTCAAGCAGGTTATATGTTATATGAAATTTAAAAAAATATTAAATTAGGATGAGAGTTTTTGTTAGTTAAAAGTTAATTGAATGTTTTTATTTCTTTACATAAATAATTTTTTTATGTCTCTTATATATGTTCTTAAGAGTTTTAACGCTTGTAAAATTTTGTAAGAAATCTTTTTTCTTAAACATCACTGTGGTCAAATATTTTAGAGTCCTTCTAGCATACTAGTTTCTTACGGATGATGTCATATACTGTCATATGTTTGTCTTTGTAAAATGTATTATGAACGTGTACACTTGTTTTTTTTTTAATTTCGAGATTTCGGAATCGAATTTTAAAAATAAAGCAATTACAGGTTTTTAAATTTCTTTCCAAATTTTCTCCTCTTTCATCATTCTTTTACCACAATTCTTACATTATTATGTTTCATTTATTTTTATTGTATTATTTATTTCTATTTACGGCAATCTACGAATATGTGACAGCTAGAATGTGTACATTAAAAGTATGTTATATAGATTGTATATTTGTCCACAGTTTTATACCATTTTAAAACTTTTATATTCATTAACAATTATCAATAATTACGTATATTTAGTACTATCTATTTAAGTATATATTCAGTTATATATTAGCCCTTGAACGCACGACTTTTATTTATACTTTAAAAAAAATTACCTTGCAGATAAGTACACTAAAATGCAAGGAAAAATAAAAAAAAATGTATGTAATATTTTTTATACTTACTTTTTAAAAAAAACTTATGATGCAGATATACAACACTATGCATTTATTCTTAATTGTAGTACTGATTTTACGTTTAAGTGGTATGTTGCAGTTTTACATCATTATGCATTTAAGGGTTAAAAGTTTCCAAGTTTGTTATGACGAAAACGAAATGGTTTCAATTGGTTCGGGTATTGTTAGAAAGAAAGGGTTAACAAGACAATAAATTTAACATAAATAAACCTAAATGCTGCCAAAAATTACCCCGTAAACAGGAGTCGATTAATGAAAGGTCCTTAAAAACTTTATGAATAATTTATCACAAATTCAATTCGACAAAATTTTCATAGGGTTTCGTTTTGATATTGAATTTTCGTTGTATATTTTATTCCGAGATCACTTTCATTGGGCTATGTAGCCGCGAGCTTAACGGATTATATGATTTGAATATCTAATGAAAATTTCAATTCAGATAGAGAAAAGTTTTCCCTAGGGTCTATTGTTATATTTTTAAGAACAATAAGGTATTGAAATGTATATCTCTATACTGAAATGTACTTCTTTGTAACCTGATTCACAGCTTTTATTCCTTAAGGAAAGATCGATGAATAAAACATAGTTGTTGTCATTTCAGAACATTGACGCCCACTTTATTAACCATTTTATTTTATTTTACACTTTATTGACCATTTTATTTTATTTTACTAGTGGGGAAATCCTGCATGGGATACCCCTCCGCTCCGGGGACAACGAATGGGTTATGCCAGACTCCTACCGGCTAAAATCCCACGCCTTTTGTTGAAACACTCTTTCGCAAAAGGCTATACTGGCGCTCCACTGCTAGTTCCATACCTTCGCCTTAACAAAGCCTGGTAGCAATAGGTCATTCCCCACAGTTTCTATGAGTTCTCGGCGCAGTTCTTCACAAGCTGTACACTTCTCAAGCGTGTGCTGATATGTATCCTCTTCGCTACCACAATGGTGGCATATCGTTGACGTTTCCCTGCCCATGCGACACAGGAATTTGCCAAAGCATCTTTACCCTGAAAGCACATACACCATCTGTAATCTTACAGCACCATACTGCCTATTCGTCCAGTCCTCAGCGACCAGACGAATAGCCTCGACTGTCAAGACACCTTCCTCCCCCAATGATATCTATGGGGAGATATACCATAATCTCCATGCCTTGCAGGTGGGTTAGCGAAGGTAGTGTGGTATTACTCATACGACACTGCTGTCTATCGTCTGGAAACTAGTTTGTGCAGTGGCAATTCTACATAACTAATGCACAGAGTGTGAATTACATCAGATTGTGTTCCGGGAATCGAAACCGCGAACTACAATCGCAAGTCTTGGTAAGGTTTTGATATCACTACAAATTACGGAAAATATCGAAGAGTAAATATTATATATTAGTATTTGTCTGTTTGATATCTTCTAATTGATTCAAGCCTAAAGGTTCTATTGGATGTCTTTGAAGGTGGCTTTTGTCCAGCCGTGATTTTATACATGTGAAATATTTAATTGATGCACACTGTGAATTATATATGATGATACTTTATTTTAGATAAAGATGTTTGCAAATGAATTGTTCTAATTACAAGGTAATTTTTTGTTATACAATCATGAAAATATGTAATATTTAACCTACATAACCTAACTAACAAGTAACTAAGAGGTTAGTTACCTGGAAATTTTTCGAAATAGGTGGCGTGTTACAAAGTAAGGTAAACTTAATTTTAAGCTGACGATTATAGATAATTGCAATGTTATCATACAATAAAGTTACTTAGTCTTGACTTGACTTGAACCTGTGACCTACGATCGCTAATCTCATTTCTCTGTCTCTGGGATACCGCTGCTCGAATAAAGCATATTATAATTGTATTGTTGCTTTTATACGAGATAAACATGTCCAGGATTAGCTTTTGAAATAACAAATAGAAGAATTATAGCATGAAATGTTATAAAATTGGCAAAGTGTAAGTTAGATGCGGATCGTCTACGTGTCCTGGATGTATATAAACGGCCGAACTGTCGATGTTTGACTAGAGGATTCCGCGGGTATTCCCGAGTTCGACGAGGTTATAAAATCCAGAAAAATCTATCTAATGTAGCCATGTTTGACAATTCATGTTCGTTCGTGTTCGAGTCATCCAACTGTAATTCTGTTTACCTAATTTCTTTCTGCTACTGAATTTAAAATGATAAATACATGTTATATTTCGTAGATTCAAAATTGGAACTAATCAAACAAATGACAATCGTGACGTCAGTGCTGACGTCATATTCATCATTTTTTAATCTGTGTTTCCTATCACGTTGAATATAAGAAAATTCATCGAAACTGTGTTGTAACGAATAAAATTATATTAATAATGTATATTGGCTACGCTGACATTATGCATTATTTAAAAAAAATTGTCTTGATATGTATTATCATATTGGTTATATATCCCAATATACATTACTCATAATCTTTTATGTATTCAGTGTCTTTTTTTTCGAGAAGATTTAAAGATATTGTATTTAATTCCGGTAGACACCGATTATTTTATTGTAATAAAGGGTTAACAAAAAAATATCTCGTCGAGTCCCGCAGAAGCCTTCGCGCGGTCTGATCCGCAATCAACGGAACAATTTAAAAATCCCCGGAAGGTTGGATCTTAATTAATTTTTTATTTTTCTTTTTGTTGTTTCGCTGTATCGCTTTTATAAATCACTGTGCAATGCTAAAGGCTTCGTGGAAAATTAATAGTTAAACGAGTGAATGGAATTGTTTTAGACTCTAATACTGAAAAGATGATTATTTAAAGGCTGTTGTTTTAACTCGACTTTTTTTTTAAGGACCCGGACTTTTATTTCTGCCCGAGTGGCATTTGCAGATTTTTCAGGATTAATGAAACGAAGCTCTAAGGCTCCAAGGGAAGCATCAGATTAGGCTACTTCACAGGATTTGGAGGCCGCCGAGCACCTAGATCGCTTACTTGGACGGTCCATGGGTTGACTAGAGCTAAGGTCCCCCACGAGGGGATATCGACTCAGGCTATCACTCATCGATATTATCCATTTATTATTCCGACAAAAGGACGCCTAAGTAAATTTCTGCCTAATAAGATCTTAACCACTATGAAAAGTCAGAGGTAGTGGAAGAAGTGGCAGAAGAATCTTCTGCAACGCTTCTGTGAGTCTTCTATAGAATGATCGGAGGTTGGTGTCTCCTATGATATACGATTTGGCCTCCTTTTCGATGAGACCAGCAGTACTTTAAGATCTTGACTGACTTTGAACTGTCAAAAGTTTTTTTCATTGGCACCTTGAATACGCACGTATAATAAAAAATTAAGAAACGTAATTTAGAGTCGTTACTAAAAAAATGCTTTTGTACAAGACATCAACAATGATGTAATGCTAATTACATTATGATAAAACTTATCTGAGCTTGTTGAAGGCTCTTAACAAATCAGAGTGTGAAAGCTCTCGTTTGAGTTGAACGAATGAGTGATTGAATTGAATATAATCCACAGGTTGTTTGGAAATAGTATAGAAACTTGAAATATGTGAATGTATACCTCACTTGCCGTCAATTAATGTATAATGAGCCTTATACAAAAATCAATTGTTTCAGAAATAATGAATATCGTAAGGTAAAAGTTCAGATTACTACATTTTATTATTAATTATTGTTTATTGTTTGTACCTGCGGATTTTTTTCTACCGGAAGTTATTGGCTTTCCTATAGAGCATTCCTATAGAATAAATAAATTAATGTGACATATTTTAGAGGTCACAGGAGAGACCATTAAAAGGAACAAGTAGACAAAAAATACAAATGTATAAGAATGTCAAAATAAATATTTTAATGTGATAAATATAAAGAAAATAGAAAAGTAAAATTTTATTTATAAAGGAATGTAAATGTGATGATAAAGTAAATAAAGTAATAAAAATAAAGCAAAACAAAACGAAATGTAAACTTATAGTATTCTGGTAGGTCAGCGACGTAAGTGAGGTGATGAATGAAAGGATAAGGAAAAAATGTAAGAAACCAAAGAATTCGTGTATAATTAAAGAGGAATGAGTAAATGATATTAAAAACGAAAAAACAAATGAGAATGCTTATAATAAAATATGTAAAAAAATTATTGATAAAAATATTCCCCCAAAAACGGAGGCTATATAAAATAGTTTTAGAGCGATCACTACATAAATATATCAGAAAAATCATCTACCTGAGGAGAAATTGAATTTTATTACAGTTTCTTTGACTTTGGGCTCATATAGTAACTTAAAATTAAACAATTATACGGAGATATAATAGACGGTCTTATCGCTTGATGCAATTTCTACCAAACAACCTTTGGATGGAGATGAGAGACAAGAAGTAAGGAGCAGCACACTAAATATTTCTTTCGATTATAGAATTCGAAAGAAGAATTGAATTCCAGTAAAACACTATTTTCATGTATTTTATGTAATGCCTTTTATCAGAAGATCCTTCCGCATGTTTCGTTGTTATATTGTATCTCTATAGCATAGTGCTTTTGAGATAAGGTTTGCACATGATGTTACGAAATAACATCCTAGATAAACATGAAGGCACATCGGGGACAAATAAATATACTCGCACTGACTAGATTCAATAGATAAAATGGTCCGACAATTATTTGTTGTTCAGTGTATTATTAACTATTACACAAACAGATTATTATACTGCAATAATAGAAAAGGATAGCATTAGTTTTTGTCTGGTTATGAAGTGCAATGAAGTAGCGGAAGTAGCTATATATTAGTCCCTTTCTTGTTTAGGATGGACTTCCGCAAGGTAACGCCTGAATCTATTAGATACAAGCGGTTTGCCCACTCGTGTACAAAATACCTAAATTTTGCCCATCTAATTTGTAAGCAACCGTCAATTTTATAAAATAAATAACAGATTGTGTAGATGATTTTTTTAAAATTATCTAGTTCTATAAACTTTCAGTGTCTTCAACGTATTCGTTCTGAATCATCAATTTTATTTTTTATGTTAAAATTTTACGTGAAAATTGTAAAAGATAAATGTGCTATTAAATTGTGAAAAATCTCCTCGATAGCCTTCCTGAATTTTACCTAAGCTCAAAAGTATGTTTAGTTTCCCAGATTTAAGAGGATTTAGGACGATGTAAGCGACAAGAATACACGAAGTGTAATGGGATTATTGCTTTTTGTCTTAAGTTTAATGCAGCTTAGTGTAGCCTTGCGTATTTTCGAGATAATAACGATTGAATAAAAAGCTTCAGTATTTTAGTAGTAACATATCATTACGGATATCATTTCCACAAGATATCTTATTCCATATATCGCATAATCTTAAAAATAACATTAAAAGCAATTTATTAAACTAGTTTTACTATAGCAGTCAGTAGTTTTTAGTATTGAACTTGATTGTTGACTCATTTACGGGGTTGATATTGTAATGTAGAGACTAAACATTGTTAAATTGTTTTTAACACGTTCACTGCGGGCCCAATTTTGAAGAACTTTCAGCTGGTGCGGCTGAGGACGAATCAGCCTCAAGCTGAACTTCCTATTAGTGCGGTTGAGGCCTTTTCTGCCTCATGTTTCAATCATTTTTTTTACAATATTGAGTCAATGCTTCGCAGACATAAAGAAAGCTATATTTGTCTTTGTCATACCTCATACGGTTGAGTGTAAACAGCCGCCGCACTAGAGAGAAAACACAAGTTTTACGCGCCGCACCAGTGTAAAGTCTACCATGAGGCTGAATCGGCCTCAAGCCGCAGTGAACGTGTTAAAAAGACTGTTGAGTCTTTTTATTATATTTAGATCGATATATAGATAGAATTTTTTTTATATTGACCCTCTAAGTTACAGTAGCGCTTTTGTACTGTTTTTAAATCACGTGCTGAGGTTTTTCAGATATACTTGCATTTCCTATCTTTAATTTGAAACTGTTTTATTAATTGAAGAAGATAGTAAATCTCGTTACAAATAACTTAGTATAGCTGCTTTATTTCAAATGCACAAATGCAATATCTCCATTCTATTAGAAATTCTCTCCAACACTTACATTTAATACTTTATTTTTCTGAAAGTTCTTTTTTTTAAATATATTATTGATTTATTTACACATACATAATACATGAACTAGGTGGACATAATATTTTATTAGATTCCCCGGAAGACGCATACAGGCCACACCTTACTGAACCTATTGGGAATTTATTGGGAGGCCTATATCTTGCATTACACGTCATATTGCTAACATAATATTGATATAAAGCCTCTACTTGGTAATCAAGTAGGTGGTGCAGAGATATTTTTATTAAAGTAGATAAAATAAATTTATATGGAAAGATAATATTCTTTTTTACGAAATATATTTTAAATTAAATATGACATATTACGTTAAAATGTATATTTATATCCTTTTTCAATTTGTTTGAATGTCATGTAACATATAAGTATATAAAATATAGATGTAACTAGTGCAGAGTTTAAAATAACAATTTTGATCCATGTGACTCCCCCAAAGATATCAATGAGGGATATATCATAATCGCCACGCTTGGTGGGTAAGTTGGCGATCGCAGTGTGGTATTATGGTACGCATACAACGCTGCCCATCCATTAAATATATATGTAATGTGCACGAAAGGTCTTTCTATCACCACTGGCAAATAATTTCAATTCAATTCAATTCAATTCAATTCAATTCAATTCAATTCAATTCAATTCAATTCAATTCAATTCAATTCAATTCAATTCAATTCAATTCAATTCAATTCAATTCAATTCAATTCAATTCAATTCAATACAATTCAATTCAATTCAATTCAATTCAGTTCAGTTCAATTCAATTAAATTCAATTAAATTCAATTAAATTAAATTCAATTCAATTCAATTCAATACAATTCAATTCAATTCAATTCAATTCAATTCAATTCAATTCAATTCAATTCAATTCAATTCAATTCAATTCAATTCAATTCAATTCAATTCAATTCAATTCAATTCAATTCAATTCAATTCAATTCAATTCAATTCAATTCAATTCAATTCAATTCAATTCAATTCAATTCAATTCAATTCAATTCAATTCAATTCAGTTCAGTTCAGTTCAATTCAATTCAATTCAATTCAATTCAATTCAATTCAATTCAATTCAATTCAATTCAATTCAATTCAATTCAATTCAATTCAATTCAATTCAATTCAATTCAATTCAATTCAGTTCAATTCAATTCAATTCAATTCAATTCAATTCAATTCAATTCAATTCAATTTAATTTAATTTAATTCAATTCAACTCAATTCAGCTCAATTTAATATTGTAACATTCTTCAATTTGTGTTCCATCCCAAACGTATGTCGTTTGTTTATATTTCAAATTAACAACTTAAACACGAAGAAACGACGGAAGAAACTTCGGGATCGCCTTAAGTTCTGCATGCTTAGAATGAATGAGAGACTAATTTAGTCGTATAACACTGTTGAAATTATTAACAAAGAACATACAATATTTGGCAGAGACTGCTTGACTTAGATGTTTTAAGTGAAAAAACTGTGTATGATTTTTAGAGAATAAAATTTCTAGCTAATAAATAGAGCCCATTATCATCATTTCAGCAGATAAACGCCCACTGCAAAGCAGTCTTCGCCATATATTGCCACGATGATCGGTTTCAGCGGCTTTCCGTGACTTTAACTATATCTTCGGTCTACCAAGTGGCTATAGTGTAGAAGTATCTTATATAGTACTCCGAAAAGCATTCATTTATCCAAATTTAAATTTCGAGATTGAATACAATATATACAATTTTCGCACTAAATACTAAAATTTAAGGGTAAGGTTCATTAAAAATTGTTCTGAACTATACATCGCTTTCAAATAAATTACCGTATATATTTATTACTTTTTTATTCTTTTTTATTTATTACCAGCAAGTGGTAATTTCATTTTTATTTTGTTAAATTTAAAATATGCACTAGAACGTGATAGCTTCAAGGAAGGAGTAATTTTCCTACCAATGTAATTTCTCAACATTTTAACGACTTACCGCGTTGTAGAGATAGGGGCCTGGTACGATGCCGCATAACAGGTTTAAAAAGACCTCTTTGTTACTACAAAGAGGACTTTTTAATCGCGATAACCTTTACCGATTAGACTCATATGTGACGAAATTTTAAATGATCCAACCAATGCCGCTTTGAAAGCTCGTTTTAGAAATGATAACGGCCTTCAGCAGGTCAAAATTATTTAGAAGGTTCTAGACAAATTTTGAAACCACATCTCTAGCAAGTAAAACACTGTAAATATATTCCTAGTTATTTCATTCGCTAAGTTATGTAGTATTTGTCCATCTAAGTTACGCGGTATTTAGGTATATATTCCATTCTCCGGGAACAGTAAATTCTTTTAGAACAGCATAGTGACGTTTTATACAGCTTTAAAGATATTCACATTGTATAATATAATAATTTTTTGAATTGAGATTGATGCGATATTCGGAAATTTCCCGTCTCCTGCAGGATTTTGTTTCGGTAAGAAATATCAAAATTATGAATGAAGGACTTAAAACTTTGGAGAGACAGTATGTGATAATGTTTTCAAATTTAGATATACAATTTAATAACGGGATATAGTATATATACAGTTGATTGTTTATAGATGTAAGAGCTTTAAACGTCTGAATGTCTATCTTATCTAAAGTTAATGGTTTCAGGAATAGTAAATAAAGTAAAGATAATAAAGTAAGAAAATATTTAATAGAATCAGGCGTTATCTTGTGGAAATCCATCCTAAGTAAGAAAAGGACCAATATTTAACTACTTCCGCATATGCAGTGGTAGTCGTGCAACAAAGTGCATTGCCCGCCAGCCCGCTGATAAACGCGTATGCGGCTAACAATGCGAATCACACAACCGCCACCGTCAAATCACTCAACACGTGTTTCACTCCTCAAGTAAGAAAAAATAAAGAGTCTTTTAAAATTCGTATTTATTTATGTTAAAATTAGTTCTTCATATTTTCAGCCCATGAAAGCCCACTGAATTATTATAGGTTTTAGTGAGGGGCGTACCGGCGCCGCGTGTGCCGATTCGGAATTTCAATGCGAGTGACCATGTCTCTGATCCATATGTCATCATCGGCAGCGCACATTGGACAAAGGTTCTTCTTCAGTCTTCAAACATTGTTTACAAATTGTCATTACCGACTATATATTTTCAGGAGTTGAAAAAAAAAACGGAGCAAATTATTAAAAATACTCTATTTTTTCCCCCTTTTTTGATACCACAGTTATTATTAGCTTCCTTTATAATTATTCTGTTTCCTCTCTTTGTTTCTGATGTACTGTTTAAAATAAACTTATCGTTACTGTTATATTTATAATAAAAATCGGGTAACTAATTTATTTAATAATTAATTTTCAAAGTTTATAAAGCGTTTATTATTCAATAGCGAATTTAATTTATAGGTGTTTGAAAGATTATCACGGTAATATTAAATCCTTTGCGACTTAAAATTTATTCAATTAAAAATAATGGTTTTCTATGATGTCATTGTCTTTCGATTCTCATTACGTTTTAGGTTCCTCTAATAAAATAAATCTTACGGGCATATTTCAAAAATGAATTTCACCAAGAATTATATATAGGTTGTATTAAATTCTTAGGTTAACGCGAATATAATAAATGACAAAAAAACTAATTTTAAATATATTTCACACCGTGCTTTAAAACATTCGTGAACGAATAGTAGGTAGGGAGAACGAATACGAGGTTTGATATATCATGGGGCCGTTTATTCCTTGGGACATCGGGATTCTTTACGAGTTTTTACAATTTTTGGTTAGTCCGCCAAAAATATACAAAATTATTAAAAAAATAGTAATAGATACGGTGTTAATACAAGGAATTAAAAAAAGCTATGTACTCCTAGTTTTCGTCTTCAAAAATTAAATAAATCATTTATGGCGCTATGTATACGTATATACAATAAAATTCCACAATCAATTTCAGATCTATATAATATATATATATATATATATTCAGATCGATATAATACCAATATTAAAAAAATGTTATTAAAAAAAGTATATCATTCTATCCAAGAATACTATACTGATGTTAATGGGTGGAATTAAATATTGTTGCGCGCTATTTATAAAACTATATTTGTAAAGAGCAACTGTTGAGTTTCTCGTCGGCTCCCAGCAGAACTGCCTTCCGAGCCGGTGGTAGCTTCTTATAGGGACAACAATGCTGACATTTTATGTTGATAGACGATTCTAAAGTGCTGGTAGAAGCCTATTTGAATAAAGGATATTTTGATTTTAATTGTGACCAACAAAAGTCACCGACATTGGTAAGTTACGTGGGTAGATCAAATCGCAATAGAATTATAAAGCCTTTTGCCGATGGTAACTTTTTCTAGGGACAACAACGTAGACATTTTAAGTTCATTGATGATTTGAAAGTGCTTGGAATAGCCTATTCGTATAAAAATTTTTGGCGAATTTTTTTAAGTTTGGCGACATGAAGGTGCTTGGAATAGCCTATTCGAATAAAAAATATTTTGCTGACATTTTAAGTTCATTGACGATTTAAAGGGGCTTGGAATAGCCTATTCGAATTAAAAATATTTTGCCGACATTTTAAGTTCATTGGCGATATGAAAGTGCTTGGAATAGTCAATTCAAATAAAGAATGTTTTGATTTTTTTATTTCGCTAGTTTCATCATTTTCAGTTATAGGACGTTCAATGCTAGTCTTTAACTTGACTACATCCAGCAACAATAATGCACTGTAAAGAACTTAAAACAAAAGGAACATAAGTCAAAATAAATCGCGAATTTCAATTCGTATAAAATAGTTTTGTCATCGTAAAATTTAAAAAGACAGAGAAACACTTATTAACTTATGCGTTTCTGTACTTCAAATAACTCCGATTTCTTTTTTAAAAGAAGCCTGTCATCTTCATATCAGCTTATAGACGCCCACTGCAAGGTGTACCAGCGATTTCTCTATGTCGTCCGTCTGGTGGGTACCTACCCATGCTGAGTTTATTGACTCGTGTTATCCACTTGAGAAACTTTCAATCCCAGCAACTGTCAGATGCACGAGGGATGTGCCTTATACCAATTCAGACTAGCTTCTTCGAGCTACACCTGTGACCTTCGTACTTTGCTTTCGATTTGGGTTCGATTACCTGGATATAATTTAATACAACTCATACTTTGTGCTCTTATTATGTAGGTAAGAATAGGACCAATATTTAGCAACACGTGTTTCACCCCTCCACGGAGCATCTTCAGGAGTTATGTTACACCGATTAGTGCCAAACACAGAACTCTGTGTGTGTGAGTGATTTAGCGGTGGTGGTGGTGTAATTCACACTGTTAGCCGCATGCGCATTTGTTGCACGACTACCACTATATGTGCGAAAGTGGCTAAATATTGGTCCTTTTCTTACTTAGGATCGACTTCCGCAAAATAACGCCTGATTCCATTAAATATCTAATTATGTAGGATTCCCACCGGTTACTAATAAGTTTCTACAGGATAGGGGGCAGGGTCTCTACGGACCATTTTGCGTACCACACTGTGATCTCCAACCAGCCTGCCAAACTTGGTATTTGCATATCTATGTTCGAGGCCTATATCTTGCACACTGAACGAGATAATATGAAATTTTTTATTATTAATTTTAAAAACATATTCATTGTTAATATTTTTATTTATATATGTAATAATATAATGGCTGTATAAAGATAAAGTGTATCGTTCTTACAATAAACAGGAAGCCATTCACACCTCGTTAGGTATATGTTTTCAATGTAATGCTTATGCGATAGATCGGAAGAAGGGTTGAAGTACAGTCGGAGCAACAAGTTTCTAACGTAAGATTATTATATTAAACATTCACGCGACTGTACTTCGGTCAACTATTTAGTATAGAATCATCAACTTTCTCTAATTTATTATTGTTATAGTAGGTATTAAATGCATGTAGGTATTCAATATATTATCTCTTGAATTTATGTGTATTTCGATGAGCATAGAAATATGTTATAAAGAATGATCGAATTTTCATAAGTGATATGTCATTTATGTATCAATGCAATAGTTACTGCTACGTTTTCCATCACTACCTTATATACAGGTTGATTGGTTACAGGTGTATTAGTTTTAAATAAATCCTTCAAAGGTTTTACAACTACTTCGAACGATACTATATAAAGCGATCGTTTTGAAATATGTTGCATTAATTTTTTTTGCTAATTGTTTGCGACAGGCAAATAACATCTGGCAGTACAAGTTTGAAGCGTTTTAAAATTCGAATTTCGAAATACGTTCGTTTTATCATTACATTGTTTATTGTTTCTGAAACATCGATTTTTGGACAGCATGTGCCATATATTAATTGACAGTAAATATACTATACGTTCACTCTACAATCACACTATATATTTAATTGCTAGAGATACTTTATCACTTACACTGGAATAGTCTGATCTTATCGAATATTGCATTAAATATTTTAAATTCCCCTTTATATATATATGTTTTTATATATATATAGTTAAGATGGCTCTACAGGAATTTCTCTTATGACTTCACTAAAAATAATCCTTTATGGATTCGATTTAGGAACAAGAAGATCCATATATGTGATATGTCGTCCGTAAAAATATTCTAAATTATTAAAAAAAAACATTGATAGACACGGTTTTAATACGATTAAAAATAAGCTTTACACTCCCAGTTCTTGATTTAAAAAAAAAATTGAGACCAATATTTATATAATATTATTGAAAAAAAAAGTATATTATTCTATCCAAGAATATTGTAATAATGTTAATGCGCGGAATTAAATGTTATCGATGTCACTCTCTATTAAACTATGTTTTTTTTTCTGTGGGACCTCTCATATCTATCTGATTTTCGGACATTATTTATCTTTTATTAAATTTTTAACATACTTTTTATTCTTGTACTCTTCTATCATTATTTTTAAGATTTTTCTTTTTCTTTTTACGTTTTACAATTTCTCAACCTTTCTATTTCATACTCATTTTATCTTTGGTTCGTTGTCACTCTTTCTTCACTTCGTTCCTCAATTATCACAGACATTTTAAATTTATCCGAATACTAACTTGTTTTAGATATTTTTTGGGCATCACATTTTATAAATGCCTTTAGAGCCGATGGTAGCTTCCTATATGGACAATAATGCAGACATTTCATGTTGATGGACGAATCGAAAGTGCTTGTAGTAGCCTATTCTAATAAAGAGTATTTTGATTCAGTCATTTTTAGTCTATTGGTAAGTTAAGTGGGTTTAAATAGCGAAATGAAATATAAATAATTTACATAAATTTATGATGCTGACTGTACTTGCCAAGTGTCTATTAAAAAGTCCTATGTGACAAGTCCCTGCCCACTGAACCGAGGTGAGCAGCGAGCCGTGAGCGCAGGTCGGGAACATCTAATGCGAGTGAAGGAACTGCGAACTAACTAACATTTGTCGCAAAGCCCCATACAAAAGCACGTGCTTTATAAAAGCTCATAACGACGCTTAATTTGCAAATGTGTTTCACTGAGAGCTTTTCAATTTGCGAATGAAGCTTTTGATTTTGGGTAATTTTAATTAACTGCAAAACTAATTAATGGTCGTTTAAACTTAATTTTGTTTTATTGTTATATTTAAATTATTTTTATTAAATGTATATTTATTATCGCTATCGGAAAACTGTTTTATTGTAAAAATGTGGGAACGGATTTATCTAACATTGGGCGTCCTGCGATTAAAATCACGATGACAATTAAATCCAGAAGAAATACACCTTTGTAATACGTGAGTAAACTAATGATGTGAATGAAGTTCTGGTAAATTTATCCTTTCAGTGTATGGACCCTCACTGCAAGGCGTAGGCTTATACTGCGCCCGTATCTTTCCACATCCTGCGACTTTAAGTATGTCGTCGTTTCACCTGGTGGTCTTATCCACGCTGCGTGTACCAGCTCGTGGTCGCCACAAGAGAACCTTTCAGCCCAAACGGACCCTCACTGTCACTTCTGACGTGCGATTTTTGGAACTACGTCGGTGATTTTGGTTATTCTGTGGATCTCCCCATTTCTGACTTAATATCTCTCCATTGCTGTCTGAGTTACCCTGAGTCGTCTTATGAGACCCGTCGTGACCACGTCTAGGATCCATTCGTCATCAATTGATTAATTAGTTATATATAAAGAAATAAACAAAAATGCTTATTCAAATCAATTTGTTCGTAATTAATATTCGATAATTTTTTATGAAAGTAATTATTATGTACACCACCTTATGCCTGCAATCTTCAACAGTCTTTCAGCCTACCTAGCATTGACTGATAGAGTATATTTAGTAGGTTTAAAATCACCGTTATTAATGCCTTTTAATACATAAAGAAGGATAATATATAAATAAATAAAAATAGTTATTTGTATGTGTTACAATAAATAGATAAAAAAATGTTTAAAAAAATTACAAACATTTCTTAATAGACATTATATCATTGAAAAGAATTAGCTGTATACTTAAGATACTTTTTAAACAAAACAGGATAATGTTTTAGATTAAGATATAAAAATATAACATTTTGTACATAACAGACTATATATTTCGAATTGAAAACGAATCAAGTAATCCCTGTTTGGTTGCATAGATAATCTGTGGTAAACTGTCAAAGGTATCTGTTAGTTTATTTCAACCGATACTAGTTTAGATATCATATCTATTAGTTGACAAGATGAAAGATTGTTATCACAAATGCAAACGGATCACAAATGATAGATGCATTTTGGTTTCACGTTTAAATTACAATTAATCTATCTATACGTGTTTTAGAGTGAATGAATGGTTAATATATAAGGTGATAAGACCAAATATCCTTCAGGCATTCACCCCACCGCCGAAGCGATATAAAAGCCTCCCAATCCGGTAAAATAGTAGTACAAGGCGGCCTGAGCCAAGGCTCTTACGGGAACCACCTTTGCTACCTTAAAAAAGATCGCGCCATCTGCTTTCTGCCGTTCAAACCCACGTAATCTGTAAATTCTATTTAAATTATTACCATCATACAGTAGCAATATTTAGTAATTAATATGTAGTAAGTATAATTTTGAAAGGTTTTGAAAGGTTTAACGATATTTAAATGACAGCAAATAGGCAATACATTTAACCCTTTAACATATTCCGTGCCACGGCAATTTTTAAAAAAAATTTCATTCAGGCCGTATACGACCCACACTAAAAATTAAAAAAAAAAACTCGTTTAAGACATATGCTTTACAATTTTATAATACTGCAAAGCTATAATTAGCGGGGAAAAAAGTTATAAATTTGAATATGGAATACGTACGCGCATACACAATTTGAAGTTGTTGATATTCGAGCCTACAATTGATTTTTTTAAGAATCCTTTGTTTTTCAATAAGAACTGCAAATGGCCTGAACGGAAAGTGCAGCGAGGGTCGTGTACGCCCCACATGGCATGGAATGTATTAAAGCTTATATATACAACCATAGACATATATGAGATTTCAAATCATCGCGATATGTATATAATCATGAAGTTTAGAAACATACTGATCAAAAGATAAAGTGAAATTTTCATTTAAAACTCCCTGGCATTAGGAAGGCAGGTAATTTTTTTCCCTACGTTGGTAGGACTGTCTATAACATTTTCAAAGCGTCTGAGCGTCCGTTTGTCAAATCTAGAATATTATTTGGGTCACTCCAAAATCGTTAAATTTTTTTGGAAAAAAACGTTAAAAATTCGACACATATCGCTCCGCAATGACGGTATTCGCCGGATTTATCTCCGTGCGTCTTTTGGCTATTCAGAATACAAAAGGACAATACAAGGATGCCGTTTTGACACGTTTGAGGAAACTAAAGATCTTAAAGGCTATACTGGAAAATGAATATTCCAACTGTTTCCAGGACTAAAAGGAAAAGCGTTGTCAAAAGTACTTTTTATTATACATGGATTACTTGTATGAAATTGATTTCTAAGAGAAAATAAAGAATTTACATTTTATAAACTATTTCACCTTAAATTTTTATATACTATATTGTATTATGTAGACATGATATGAATCTAAATATTGTGTTATTATCATTTAATTTTTTAAATTTTAAGTTGATCTTATGACAGGTGGCAATGAGGAATTGTCAAAAAATGGGTAGTAAAAATATGAAGTCTTATTTTATTTGTATAAGACTTTTTAATTAATAATCTAGTGAATATTTATGTAAAGTTTTAAAGTCGCTTTCCTATATATATACTTTAGGCATGCTTAGTGTATTGGCTCCTTAATAAACAATGACGTCACGATGATATCACTAAGCAGTATGATCTATATTCATCATTCAAATATATGCACTACGTTGTATTTAGGTCTCTTATTGATTTATTCAAAATGTATTCCATAAGATTAGGAAATGTAAATGTGCGTATGGTTTTAAAATATAAAATATGTACAATGCCTTGCAGTAGCATTCATCGGCTTAAAAAATATTTTACTAATAAACATCTTATATTTATATTTATATACACACACTCATATGTATACAACCATATTCATATTCATTTCTTCTCATATATATACGTATATATATATAAGAATAAGTAAAAGTATGTATCTGTAGCAGTGGGCGCGGCACATCGCTCATTCAGCAATTGGCTGTTGGGACCGAAAGGCTCTCTAGTGGCGACCACGAGCCGGTAGACGTGGCGTGGATAGGACCTCAACTATGTGCAACGATCACATAGTTATGATCACGGGAAGTCGATGGATGTGGTCAGTTCAAGACCTGTCATCGTGGCGATCTTTAAGCGAGAAAAGGAGAAGAAAAATATACTTGTATTTCTATTTAAATGTTTGCACACATTGACAATCCTCTACTTCTGCTCTTTCCATAATATAGTCGCCAGAAAATATTGTATTTTTGTTTAAATTATCATTATGTTTCTATGTCTGTTATGTATATATTAAAGAATATTAAATAAATAAATAAAACAATCCTGGTAAAGAGAATGAAAATGAAATGAAAATTATTATAAAATAATCCATTTTATTCGTGACGTAATATGCTATAATAAAAATCAATATGGCGGAAAAGTCATCGATGATTAATTTTGTTTGCCTCCAATTTGCGGTCGTCCAATAAACGGCATTGTATTAAAATGTAAATTCATTCGACTACATACAGAGAGTATATTTCGAAATTCGTCATTATAAACCCGAAATGGAATTATAATTACGCATTTAAGTATGTTATCGCAAATTTTAATGTGTTTCTATTGATCTATAAATATTTTTATGATGAACGAATTACAACCGCTTTTTCGACAGATAATATAGTGAAAGTCGTAAGATGTCGCTGAACGCTGTCAGCGCAACGGACTTTGTGTCGATCTTTGGGAAGGCCAATTCTCCATACCTATCGGCTGACATGTGAACAAATATCATTATACACCTATCCCCCGATTTACACGGCACTTGTTTTACACGTTTTCGCTTTTTACACGGTTTTCCAAATAAGTTTTTTTTTTGTTTTAATAACCGATTTTATTACCATCTCCCATAATGTAAATATTTCTGTTTCAAATATCGCATCAGCACAAATAGCTTCGAGTGATGAAAGTGAATTCTAATCTTCGACTCCGAAAAAAAGAATGAGAGTAATTTCTGACAGTGATAAAGGATAATAAAACACCTTTGGTTTTATTTTTGTTCTTCTGTTTAATGTATTGTTATTAAATAAAAAACGGTGTTTCCGTAATATATTAAATATTTTAACTTGTCAATGCATTTTATTTTTATTTCTGTGTACACCTAAAAATATTGAAAAAAATAACAACTGTTAAATATTAAAATTACGCATTTTCTGCAAGCTTTTCGATTTACACGGTTTTGACTTGAATATTTTTAATTTTCGATTTACACCTTTTTCTCAAGAACCTATCTACCGTGTGAATCGGGGGATAGGTGTATATTCCTCGACATAGCATAAAACTTGGCATTTGATTAGGCACTACTACTCAATATATCGTTGTTGTTTCCGCGTAACGTTCACAGCTGGGCATATACCGGTATTTCAGATAAGACCGGTAGAAAGCAGCCTTAATTCAGTATTTTAATGGAATCAGCCATTACCTTGCGGAAGTCCATCCTAAGTAAGAAAAGGACCAATATTTAGCCACTTCTTAGTTATGTTAAGTCTCTGTGTTTGGCACTAATTGGTGTAATATAACTCCTGGGGATGCCCCGTGGAGGGGTGAAACACGTGTTGAGTAATTTGGCGGTGGCGGTTGTGTGATTCGCATTGTTTGCCGCATACGCATTTATGAGCGGGCTGGCGGGCGGTGCACTTTGTTGCACGACTACCACTGCATGTGCGGAAGTGGCTAAATATTGGCCCTTTTCTTACTTAATTCAGTATTTTTCGATGATTTACAAGCCTAGACGCTACGTACTAATACGTTACCAATTTATCGGTATTCTACAGACTGTATTTTGAAGAGTGTGCAACGGATTTATACCAAATAATTTCCCCATCTCCTTTCTTCCATCAGACAACAAGACATACGGATTCACAATATATAAGCTTAAAATTACTTCCACCCGAACTACTCGTAAGTGTTTTGTTAATACTTTTACAGTGCAAACATCTAAGTTGTGGAACAACCTACCTAAGTCATTGTTACCAGACAATTATAACTTAGGAGTCTTCAAGACAAGAATAGGTTTCTTCTAGCAAGCATATACCATCAGAGACTTCGTCATTGCTTAACATCAGACGAGACAGAGGATAAATGCTTCACCTATAAAGGTTTAAAATTGGTTAAAGTAAAAAGTTATAATTTTAACATAGAAATGATTGTTCACGTTTTATTTTAATGTTATTTAGATAGTCGTTTAAAATTGATTTTTTGTTTCGTTCAGTTATTAACATTTAGTTATTAGCTAACATAATAATGGCCAGTGCTAAATTAGCATACAATTGCTGGTCAATAGTTTAAATCAGTGATTCCCAAAGTGGTCTATGTCGACCCCTAGGGGTCTATGGCAACCTGCAAGGGGTCTACGTCAGCGAAAAAAAATTTGGGGGTCCATGAAATGAAAATGGGGGTCCACGATAGTGGATCTCAACACATACACTGATAGTATCTGTTTATTTACATCATACTATTTTACACAACAGATACAAAATTTTATATCGAGTAGTTTTAATTTAAATTCAATTAATAAATGTATAAATTAAAATGTGTTTTTACTTTAAGTTTTTAACACTAAACTTTACTACAGTTAGAAATTACAGGAAATCAATATAAGGTAAGTAGGGGGTCTACCCAACACGGAAAAACATGGCAAAGGGTCTACGATACAAAAAGTTTGGGGAACTCTGGTTTAAATCAAAGAAGCATTTTGAATTGATATTAAAAACATGACTGCGATATCGGCATATCTTAAAACTATGTTGGAGTCAGGTGTTCGAGTGGTTAGAGTGTCAGTTATTTGTTGTAGATCTATTTAATGGAGTTGTAGAAGATGGCGAGAAGGTGGAGAGATGGAAGCGTGGTCATGTGCAATGATTAGCATACAATAGATAAACTTAATTAATTTTATACTTTATATGAAACTTACTTTTGATATTTAAATACTGTGGGATTATGTCCAGCTGTGGGCATCTTGTGACTTAAATGTGATGAATATAACTCTGTATTAAAAAAGTTGCTAGTTTTGTTGAAGCATTACATTTATGACGTAATACGTAACGGTTTTAATTATCCTAAATCGAATATAATTGTTCGAACTAATTGTTCTTACAATCATTACACTTATATCATAAAATAAGTAATATTTACGATATAATCACATGAAGTAAAAAAATATTGGATACATATACCAGTTAAGTATCCTGCGAATGATCTTGTTAACAGAAATTAGATCCTTGCGAGTATCCTTGACCTTTTGCAATATAAGCGAAATCTCACTCATTACTACATTACGCAGTTAATGAAATGTATCTGTGCGGATGGAACTCCGTTATTTATTTATTATTAGCTATATTCACATCTTCACTGTACGGATGTGAGGCCTGGACCATAAAGGAGGACCTTCGTAAGCGTATAGAGGCTTTCGAAATGTGGACATATAGACGCATGCTGTCCATAAGCTGGACTCAGAAGGTGATCAACGTCGAAGTTCTGAAACGAATCGGCCATATACGCGCACTAATGCTCACAGTAAAACGAAGGAAAATCGCTTACTTGGGACACGTTCTTCGACACCAACGATACAATCTCCTTCAACTTATCATGATGGGAAAGGTCGCTGGTAAAAGGAAGGTTGGTAGGAGAAAGAAGTCGTGGCTTCGTAGCATTAGAGAGTGGACCGGAATCGCCAGCGCTGCTGAGCTATTACGCAGAACCAAAAATAAGGAAGAGAGCAGAAAGCTGATAGCCAACCTCCACTAGTTGGAGAGGCACTTCAAGAAGAAGAAGAAGCTATCTTCAGCAATGATCGTAGGTCTCGTGTTCGATTCCCGATACAATCTTGTATAATTCACACTTTGTGTATTAATTATGTAAGATTGTCCCTGTTCGCGAGCAAGTTTTAAGAAGACGGCCAGCAGAGTTCTTTTCGTACCATGTTAATACTACACTGCGATCGACAAACCGTATACCATACGTGGTGATTATGGTATATTTCACCCCATAGATATCTTTGGGAGAGACCTATGCCTTGCAGTGGAAATCTAGGGGCTGAAAAAACTACAACAAGATGCTGCTATGAAACGACAATATAAATTCTTCACGAATCTGACAAGGGTCCGAATTCTTCAAGCACCACAGATAAAGATATCCTTTTTAAATTTTTCTCTAGGCTTTATTAAATTTGTAACCTTTAGGTGACTGTTCGCTGTTTTACAATATACTCTCAACGATACAGAGAATGAATTATAAGATACTTTTATATATATATATATATATATACATACACACACACACACACACACATATATATATAATTAACATTAGGTATAATGTAATGAAAAAGCCACTTGTTACAGCTGGCACGTATGTAAATATAAGATTGTAATATAGTAAGACAGTACAAAGGGTATAGTAATAAATCTAAGCTTTTTTAACTTCCCCATATTTTTGGATAGGATCCCCAATTTTATGGACAGGTCTATAAACTTTCCTATTTTCACCATCTCTCTCTCATCCTTCACAATTTCTCTCTTTCTTCCCTTTTTCTTCCCTCTTTCTTCTACATACCATTCAGGCATCGCCTCCTATCCGCCGCCAATATTCTTGTAACACGATTATGTTACGTTTAATTACATCACAATCTTGTAACAATACCGCAAGAAAGTTGCGGCTCTCTTTCTCCAAAACACACTCTACACCCATCACGGTCTTGTCGACCTCTGAGCAAATCTGTACTAAGTATAGACACCAGGGCGGCGGCAATAATAATAATTAAATAATAGAGTTAATGTAACATAGTTATAATAAAACTTCATAGGCTGAAAAGGATGCTGCTCTTGTAGATTATATATATATATATATATATATATATATATACATACACACACACACATACACATATATATCTATATATATAGTATATAGTAGATGAAGGTGAAGTCTCAAAATCGACTCGCGAAGATTCACTTCTTAACAAGATATCACAAAATACCTGATTAAATACTTTATTTATAAGTAAGGTTACGTACTGTGGGTTCTGACTCGAAATGAAACACCACTGGTTCATAAGGAGTCCTTTATTACACAAATCAGATGGTCAATTTTCTGTAACACAAAGTATGCTTTCGCTTAGTCCAAGCTACATTTCCAAATCGCTCAAGAAATCACTGTCCAAATAACTTACCAAATAGTCACTTTATATCTCTGATCGTAGATCTTAATCTTATAACTCGAAAAACAACACTGAACTATCGATATGGGGAGTACACTTATTTATACTACGGAGAAAGTTCTAGTAAGTTCGCGATAGTACTCGGTTAGAATTTTCGAGAACCGTACACAAAAATCTATCAATAACTTCAAGGTCATGCGCGTTTATTGTTTAGAGCGTTCTGTAACTCGTGTTATTAACTTCAAAAACAAAGCCTTGCAATTTTGTTATTATAAAAATTTAATCGAAAATTACAAAGATGGATAGAATTCGTATGGTGATTTAAAAACCATTTTTGATAATGATTGTATCTCATTTGTCGGAATAAATAAGTTATATATAAAATATTTTCATAACATTGTACATGATGGTTAATATTCTACAAAGGAAATTGCGTAGAATCTAGTTAGTTCTGAATTCGCTAGGGGCGTACCATAATTTCAGAACAGAGGTAATCGCAATTTTGGCATTTAACCTTACGCTTTTCCCAAGAGAATACCTAATTACGAACATCATTACTTTCTCAAGATATTTGTGTTATCGAAAATCGGATTAAATTTTATTTATTTATTAGGTCTTTAAGGTAACCTTCTTGTTTTTATTGAAGTCGACGCTGTTGACCATGGGCTGTTGCAGCCTGGTCTGTCACAGGGAACTGAGATACATAAGCTAAAAATAAACATTGCTACGTTTTGGGCTTTTTCATAGTTCTCTGCCATGTGTAAGCAGAGACATTATTTATAATAAGTTCTTCACAACATTTCTTGTTTGGTTTTATCCACACTTCTCTTTTGTCCTTAAAATCGTTCATTGATTCTTCTTCCATGTCTTTCCTACGCTTTCCCTCCAGAACATTGTAAAAATTTTAGTATTTATATTTGATCTTTATTTTACAACTTTAGTTATGTTATATTTGGTATGCATTCTTTATTATTCTTTACTATTATGAACTGTTGATTTACGTCTTGTGTCTTTTTATTACTATTCCTTTTATTCTTCTATAGTTTTCCAGAAAGATCTGGAGTCCTATCTCCTGGGTAACTAGTGAGAAGATGTTTTATTTCTCTATGCTTTTCTGCTAGTGAAATTGGCAATACATTCGGTCCACGCAACAAACGGGACAACCGGTAACGTAGTGCGCGAAGTACTCTCCTTGGACTTAAATCTATGAAAGTTCTCGAAGAATCCACTGAGTTCTGTAAATATCTGGAGCAGGACCGTATCCAGTTCAACCTGACGAATGCGGTAAGCCAGTAGGTGCCCGGGAATACCTACTGACGTTCAACTCTTAAAGAAAACGTAGCGAGGACCTTGTTAAAATTGAAAGACTCTGCATACAAGCCGCTTTCAGCCGATCTTGGAAAATGTATGAGAATATATGAGATGCCTATATCAAACAGTGGAGTATGTACAGCTGAATAAACGATGTTTTATTTATTTATTATTATTAGCTAAAAACGTGTATATGGCATTGAAACGAGAAAACCATTTAATAATAATAAACTATGCAGAGTTGCCAGAAGCAATAAGATGCGCTAAATCTTTGTCAGTTTTTAAAAATAAAGATAAAAGAGAACTTACTTGGCGTCTAAAATAGAATATCGAGTAGTATTTGTGATTTATTCGTATGTAATTACATGTAAAATTGTTATGTGTATATATGTAAATATATAAGTATGTTTATATGTACATATATATAGTATATAGTATAGTCATGTATATATATATATGTATGTTTACGTGTATATATCTGTGCAAGTGTGTTATGTAAACTCTAAACTACCATCTTCTTCATGTCTCACATCTCCATCGAAAGATTGTCTTGTAGAGATTGCCTCGAGCGATAACACCGCCTGTTGTACCATTTATATAAATTGTTTAATTTTTAGTTATAATCTGTGGGTTTTTTGTTTTTAGGTGTACA
This sequence comes from Battus philenor, assembly GCF_028537555.1. Taxonomy (NCBI): domain Eukaryota; kingdom Metazoa; phylum Arthropoda; class Insecta; order Lepidoptera; family Papilionidae; genus Battus; species Battus philenor. Next base: position 14,349,314 of record NW_027181715.1, read on the forward strand.
ATAAAGTGTAAACAAAAAATAATTTAAGATGGTAGGCACCATAAATGTACAAATTCTGGAATATGTAACTATTATCAATAAATAATAAAATTTCATATCATTTACTGTTCAGTCTGAACGCTTATGAAACGAGTTGCCCATGTTGATAAACCTATTTCAAAAGGCTAATTAAAATTCAGTACTAGTCATTGTAGTATAGTATTTTGTATACTACTACTTATTTTCATTTTCATGTAAATATGCAGAAAACCGGTAATCGCAGCTATTAGCTGATACGATTTAATACATTAAAAAATGTAAGAACGATGTTATTTCAGACGGTGTCAGTAGATGGCGCTAGTAGTCTTTTACCTCGCACTATCGTTTCACGTCGGATATATAAGAACACCGCTCAGTTGTGTCGGAATTATCTAGTTCACGGACCCTTCCGCTCCGTGAACTCAGTTCCTATGAAGCTGTAAAAGCCTTAGGGCAAACAGCATTAACATTTTCAGAAACAATAGATAGAATAGTGTCGGAATTATTCAACTAAAAAGAATGAAATAAGATGCGAGAGAAGAAGAAGAGTTAGCAATACCTGGATTACGTTATAACTGTATCAAAAAATGTCAAGTATTATGTTTAGTTGATTAATTATATATCTCTAATTAAATTGAGACTAGAGAGAACACGCTACTCATTTACAGCGTGACGGAACTGAATTTTCGCTGACGAAATTTAGTTTAGCGTTCCTCGCTGAGATTGCCCATGTTATTAAGAGGATCATTAAGTGAGGAAATATAATGAGCTATTAAAAAATAATTAAAAAAAAAGAAATTTGCTTACTACAAAAGATCGTTTTTTTTTGTTCGGCAATGTCAAAAACATTCTTTTCGTTTTTATATTAGGTATTTGGATCTTAATTATGCCGTAAAAAGCGTTACCTAATTTTGATTTATTTTTGTTCGAATATTTACTTTCGCAATGAATATAAGAATTAAAAATCTTTGTCAATACCTTCCTCACCATGTCAATACTGGAAGCGCCGTTCCCACTACACCAACATTCACTATACCTACGTCATCACAACCGCCTGCGATGCAATAAAGGTAACCACCACAAAATATACAAACTTATGATGAACAGGGGCGGTCGCCAGTTTTACATCCGTGAATAGCGTGGGCGATCCGAGGTAGGATTAATATCGTACTTTAGATTGCCGAAGGGTCTTCGCTGCCCTAAAAAGCCGTACACACATACTAAACACGCAAACCCCTGTAAGACTAAGTAAGAAAAAGACTAATATATAGCTACTTCCATAAATGCGCAAGAGGGGAGTAATTTTATTCCTGAGGATGCCTCATGGAGGCTTGAAACACGGGTTGAGTGAATTAACGGTGGTAGTTGTGTTTCGCATTGTTTGCCGCAAGCGGCCGGCGGGCGGTGCACTTCATTGCACGACTACTGCTACATAGCGGAAGTTGCTATATATTAGTCCCTTTCTTGCTTAGGATGGACTTCCGCAAAGTAGCGCCTGAATCTATTAGATATCGTGTAAGACTGCTACTTTCGTGCACTCGTCATTTTGCAAACTGGCATTCGTCTGTCAAGTTTAAATTTTGAATAGTTCACTGACCCTTCCGTTCTCTAGAATCATTACCAAAAGGTACTGTAAAAGCCTACAGGGCTAGCCGCATTAACATCATCCAAAAATAGATTGTCAATATCTAAGTATGACAACAGATGAAATATATTCATTTTTATCACATCCTGTTTTTTATCTTTGTATTACCCATGTTTTGATTGACTAAACATCATAAAACGTCCATAGATAGATTTTCAATAGAACCAGTTTGAAGTAGCCTGTATACAACATCTTCCAAGAAGGTCATATGTAACGCCTTATTTGCGGTCGTCCAACGCTGAGGTTACCTATCGTGATCTCCACCATAGAACGTTAAGACCTCATCGGCTACCTGTTCGTTCTTCGCGGCCTGTCCACCATCACCTCAACTTGTCTTGACTAACACCAACATTATAGTAGTCCGTTCTAAACAAGTCTTAAGTGATAGCACCACCGTCTATTTTTTTATTTACTTTAAATCCTTGTACTTATACGTGTAAAATAAAGAGTAGTATAACACTGTAATAAGTTAATATACCATGAGCCTAAAGGCATCTCAAAATAATGGCACGTGTATGCTTTTGAACTTTTTCATCACATTAATAAGTAAAACATTCATTTGAATCATCAACGTTGTTGATATATGCTGTAAAAAGAAATTGACATCACACTTGGTGAACGACGTCAAAGTGATCACTCTCAAACTCTATTGCAATACGACAGGCCAATTACAAAGTCTATAAAGATTGGTAGTAAACAATAACTAATTTAAAAAATATTTTCGAATTCGAATTTTGAAAAAGAAATCCAGTTACGGTGTTAAAATATTGTGTGTAGCCTGATCTTAATCTCAAGCTGTCGAATGTGAACTTATTGGTTCATCTTGCCACCCATGTTATATTGTATTAACATAAGATATTTTTTTTTCTTTAAAGACATTTTTTTCTTAAAAATAATACTGGCAAGAAAGATTTTTAACTTACACAAACTTAACAAATCAAAATGACAGATGTCATGTTATAGACTGTACAAGCGAGATAAAAATATCAAGCAAACAGTTTCTTATTCTGCTCGTTAAAAAAAAAACGAAGTCGCTGTCTGTAATCGCGGGAACGGGGGGAATGGAACAGTTTGTGTGATTTTATCTGAAATCAATTTAGGTCGCATCTCCATTAAGCTTACACGATGCGGTGACGTCATACTGAAAATTTAATAGCTCTCCAACTAATGTTTAATAGCGGGTTATTTTTATTTTTGTTCATTACGATGTCGTTATACTAAATAAATATATTTAAAAAACTTTTATGTTAAACGGTTTTTTGATACCCATATTGTGGTGGTTGTGGAAAAATATGTACCTAGTCCGCCATATTGGAACGGCGTCCATCTTGAATTTAAAATTTTGACATAATCATCGTGTTTTACTAATGAAGCCCTTTCATTTGATACCCATATTGAAGGGGTTAAGGAAAAATATGTAATCCGCCATTTCGTATCGGCGGCCATCTTACATTTATAATGTTATTGATTTTATTATATTGTATTGTCATCTAAATTAAATGTGTGTATCAAATTTCAGATCAATCTGACAACGGGAAAGTGCTTAAATTTCAATTTCTAATTTTTACCCAAATAAATAAAGAAATAAATTCCGTACGGGTCAAACTAAATAAAACCGTTTAAATATAGAGATTTTTATACATTTATACGGAACCATCAGTATTAGTGGGCGATAGCTTTCAACTAGTTCTATTGGAACTCTAAGTGGGCAGCCGATGTCCAACAGTGGAGGTCCTGCAGCTGCGATGATAATGATGAAATTGATTCTTAAAAGTTTCCTCTACATTATTAATTATTACTAGTATTTTTATTTATTAAAAAACATAAATGATGACATAAAACCAAGGACTATACAACAACTTACTCATAAAATAATTAAAATATAAATATTATTGTAATAAAAAACAGTTTTTTTAAATTCTACAGAAGCATTTGTACCTTTGTATTTACACTAATATTTCCAATTTTTTTAGAGTTTACTATGTCACTTAATCTATTTCTTAACTTAAATTTTAGGTTCTTTAATCATTGGTGTCTTGTTTGTTTCAAATAAATGGTGTTGATTATTCAAAATCATCAAATACAATGCCAATACAATTCAAAATAAAACAATACAATGTCGGAAACTCATGACGAAAATTCGTTTAGAAGTACATAGGCTAGACAAAATTTAATATAATTAAAGATGTCATCTGTAATAAATTTTGAGAATCTATTTTGATTATTATTTTTTTTTATGTGACATTTATATAAATATATTGTTTTTTGTGTAAATAAACGTATAAATTATAAATAGGCATACAAATAAAAAGTGCAAGATATTAAAACGAACGAAATAAAACATAAAGAGAGATACATTGAAATGTAAATGTCATTCTATTTTACATTAGTTGCACGGAAACTTTTTATAGCTGGCCAGTTTAAAAATAAATTTTAAAATACGAATATATAAACTCTTTACTTATTTCCACGTCGATTACACCATTCTGTAATAATTTTTTTTTACAAATTAGCGAGAATTAAAAATGAGAATTATGTTACGTCAGTATTATTGATTTAACACGAAAAAAATTTGTTTTTTTTAACTATTTTCTTCGCTGTGTTTTTTTTGATAAAATCTTAATTTCACAGACTCTATCGTCTGTGCCGTGTTTTTACAATTACATTTAACATTTCCTTCTTTTTGTTCACGTTTCTACATCTCTCTTAAACTGTTTGCTGAATTAAATTTTAAACTATTTTAAACTAAATTAATATAAATTGATTATTATTATTTTTTTAATCATTAGTGTCGCGTTTCTTTTCACAACGCCTTATCTGCTTCGCGGTGTCAGTCAACTACAAAATCAAGATAGACTTCACTTTAGTTTTTATGACAATGTTTTATTTCTCGCCTGAATTTACAACGGGATTAACTAGTTCCAAAGTGATCAGTAATGTTTCATTATCAGTAATGTTTTATTCTTCAACAGCGAAACTAACATCAGAGTTCATCAAAGTTTTTTTTTTTAAATACGTACTAGAGCAATGAAAGATGTTGTGAAGTAAATTAGAGGTAAGAATGAAATACATTTAAAAGGACGAAAGATACATATGTAAATCGATTAAAATTATGTGAAAATAATACAAAAATCCTGTCCAACCAAGTCAATGGTTGAACGATAAAAAATAAGTTAATAATTTTAAAATCAGAAAAAGCGTTATATTGTCAGTAGTTTTATATAAAATTTTACAATGTTTGGTATATATAAATTGTAACATCAACTCTGAAAATGAATTTAAGATACAATCGATCAAATAAAGTCTTCAATGCTATGATTATAATTATTTATATTCTTTTAATTTTCAATTTAAAACCAAGATAAAGAAAGGTCTCAGATATCTTCTGGAACTTATACATGCGTAAAATCTGACCCACGAAGGCGTTGTTAACTTGTCTGCTATCCAGTACACAGCAGAGTTTCCGTCCAGTTCTCGAAGAACCTTGGAGATTTAAGCGCGATTCGCTTGTCAGCCCCAAGCTCCGGTTTCCTTTGCTGTTGAAAGATGAAGCCTAAAGAGAAATATATGTATGTTAGTAACTATAAAACAATTTTTAGGACTAAGTTACTTTAAGCGCAGAACTTTTGCTGGTCAGAGGCCTAATTAATAGAATCCTAAACGCTATAAACAGCCTGACTTTAACAAGGGTAGTTTTTTATTGTTATGACCACCGTTTTTGGGGACTACTCGTTCCCCCTAGATGTGGAATAGAGACTTTGTAAGTTTGAATATTATTTTTACTTCCTAAGTGTACTTTCTTTCTTTCTTTTTCTTTCGTTTTTTTTCTTTCGTACTTCGGAAGCTCTTTTATTATTATTCTGTCTTTTCTAACAATATTCTTAATTCTCAACATTTTTAGCATTCCTTTCAAACATTATCACAGTTTCTTTTTTATTTTATTTTCACAGTACATTATCACTGAACTTATTTTATATTTAAATTTATTTCTCTTATAACTTTACAATGGCTCTTTATATTTATTTCTTATATCTTTTACTAAGCATCAAACAAATATACTATTTATTTGAAAATGTTAAATGAATACACTGAAAATGTTGAAAATAAAAATTGAAAAATGTTAGAAGACAATGGAAACGCGTACTGACACCTGCTCTAAACGGGAAATTGGATCTGATAGCCTCTCACCCGTGATAAATGGAACCTGAACATATCTAATAGGCCATTATATGAAGTACTTCCGGTTTGAGAAATTTCAGTTACCGACCGATAAATAATGTTATAGAATTAATAATCCTTTTCTGTATTACTATCTTAAAGTAACGGATTTATCACTTTATTTCAATTACCTTACATTATATGATGTATTTCACTAATAGATAACTATATATGTTGTCCTTTAGTAACTATGTCTATTTATTTCTACTATTTAGTCACGCCTCCTTATACACGAGAGAAGTTCTTTTTTATATTTCCAATTATGCAATAGAGAATATAATAAAAGCAAAAAGGAAAAAGTTTGAAACTGTGTACGGCACATTTGCACCTGGGGACGGAGGGTAATGAGAGGGCGGACCAGCTGGCCAAGAACGCGGCTATGAAGAGTAAAAGAAGACCGGACTACAAGGAATGCCCCATCACATATGTCAAGCGGCATCTTATGCTGGTGAATACTTGACGAACGATATAGAAGGTACGTGAAAGGAACGAAGGCATCGAAAATGCGAAAATTCTTCCCGGACACCGTCTCAGCTTATCGCGCGCTCCGTAGCTTCGAGCTGTACACAGTCTTGGCCTAGATTTTTACAGGAGGGATTCTCGGAGTACTTTCACAGCTTTAAGCTCAAGGAGAATCCTTTGTGATTCTGTGAGCCCAGGGTGGACCACACCATGGTGTACGTGGTGAACAATTATCCCACATTCGGAGGACTCCGATGTGATACCGAGCTTCTGCTAGGAAAAAAGATTAGTGAGAACAGCATCGCCTCTCTGATTAACATTGACGAAGACAGGCCTGAGTTCCTCAAATGTTGCAAATAACTTCAAATGTTGCTATACGATAACTGATGACGTAATTAATAAGAATAAATGTGAAAATAGATCAGTCAGTTAAGAAATTAAAGGAATAGGAAAAAAACACTAATGTGAAACAAATAAAGCTAAAATAAACAAAACAGCAATCTATGTAAATATGCAAAAATCTTTAATTGTGAAAGTAAATGAGTATTAAAATTAAAGACGGTATGTATTACAATTAGATTGTAATGCCCTGTTCCATAAATATGAATGGCATTTAAAATGCAATAGAAAACTTTTATTTTTTATAACTAAGTCGCTATATCATACTGAGGGTATTGGCCAAAGATGTTGTGTCCGCTGTACATATTTACAACTTCGTCATTCCAGCCGGTGACCCTTTTTTAGCACTTTTACCTTCTACATTGCCAATAACTATATACTCAGTCATCACTTCCATTTTAATTACACTTTTTATTGAAATTATTTATTTTAATTTGTTTCGCTTTGTGTCCTCTATGAAACCTTAGTTTTTAATATACCTTATTGTATTTTATCTCCGATGTACAAAACTAACAGATGGACATAAATCCCTTTAAAACATCCAATTAAATCTTTTGGCCTGCATCAATTAGAAAGTAATAAACACTAAAGTGTAATATTCATATTTAATGGAATCAGGCGTTACCTAGTCCATCCTAAGTAAGAAAAGGACCAATATTTAGCCACTTCCACACATGCAGTGGTAATCGTGCAATAAAGTGCACCGCCCGCCAGCCCGCTGATAAATGCGTATGCGGCAAACAATGCGAATCACACAACCGCCACCGCCAAATTACTCAACACGTGTTTCGCCCCTCCACGGGCATCTTCAGGAGCTATGTTACACCAATTAGTGCCAAACACAGAGTCTAATATTCACTCCACGATTTTTTCCATAATGGTCAGTGGTAGCACAGTGGTAGATGACTGATACTTGCGACCGTAGGTCGTGGCTTTGATTACCGGAATACAAATTTTGAGGCTTACAAACAAGTTTCCAGAGGATGGTTATACTGCGTTCTTTGCGTACCTCAATATCACACCAGGATCGACATATTGCCTGCCAAGCGTGGCCGTTTTGGTATATCTCTCCAAAGATATCTTTGAGACAGAGATTTAGGCCTCACAGAAGGCGTCTAGGGGCTGAAACCTCGATAACGACATTTCGTAATGTCTTGTCGAAATTTTAATTGCGTCATGTCATCACAGCTTTTGTTTGGTTTCATATTACGTTATAAAGTAAATGAATGAAAATGAAAAGTATTCACGTTGAAATTTCAATAGTAACATGTGAAAATTCAATATGTAATTAAAATTTATAATACCACACATTAATGAAATCATTGCTAATTAGCGAGATTAAAATACGAATTGATTTAATTATTTTTGCTTTATGTGTTATAATTAGGAAATTAATTGGAAATTTCTGTTCGCTCTTTACATGATTATTGTATTGAAGGATTAAAGCCTTGTTAGATTCGATTTTTATTTAAATACACGAAAATTTGTTATGAATAAAATACAGGATTCATTCCTGTTCAATCAGTGTCGTGATATCAATTTATTTTATTTTTAAAGTATATTTTTGTTTATATTAATGCCAAAAGATTATAATATGATACAAGCTATAATTAAATTTAGCTTATGATAGCATCTGGTAGCTTAAAGCTAATTTCCTAACGCTCCTTGATGTCAAACCCACGCTTGTTCTATAGGCATAAAATTTAAATGTACAAAAAGGTTTATGGGACATATCATTCTCCCTTACGATTTTAAAGGAGGAATATTGTCATCATTTACATCCTCTTCCATTCGTTCTTATTTTTTTTCCGTTCACCATGTATTGCATTTCTTTTTATAGCCTTTCCTTCGTACATCGCCTTTTCTACACGATTTAACACGTTCACTGCGGCTTGAGGTCGATTCAGCCTCATGGTAGACTTTGCACTGGTGCGGCGCGTAAAACTCGTGTTTTCTCTCTAGTGCGGCGGCTGTTTACACTCAACCGTATGAGGTATGACAAAGACAAATATAGCTTTCTTTATGTCTGCGAAGCATTGACTCAATATTGTAAAAAATATTGATGAACATGAGGCAGAAAAGGCCTCAACCGCACTACTAGGAAGTTCAGCTTGAGGCTGATTCGACCTCAGCCGCACCAGCTGAAAGTTCTTCAAAATTGGACCCGCAGTGAACGTGTTAACAATAACAATTTCTTTTATTTTTGTTTCATTGTCAGTAACGTTAAACCTATGTATGATATATAATCTGTTACATGTTTGTTAAGTCACAACAAAAGTTTCTGAAGAGTTTATATATAGGTAACGTTAAAGAAGCTCTTTGGAACTTTTAGGTAAGTCAACCAAAGTCACACAGTCGAATATTTATTTATATTTTCTAGACGATTTTTTTCCAAATAAATAAAGATGCATAGCTAAACATAGCTACATCAATTACCCACCTGCCATCAAAACTTATGTATGATATATCTGTTATATGTCTGTTAGGTCACAACAAAAGTTTTACAGTTTATGTATAGGTAACACTAAAGAAGCTCTTTGAAACTTTTGGGTAAGTCAACCAAAGTCACACAGTCGAATATTTATTTATATTTTTAGACGATTTTTTTCCCAAATAAATAAAGATGCATAGCTAAACAAAGCTACATAAATTACCCACCTGCCATCAAAACTTATGTATGATATATCTGTTATATATCTATTAAGTCATAACAAAAGTTTTTGAAGAGTTTATACATAGGTAACGTTAAAGAAGCTCTTTGGAACTTTTGGGTAAGTCAACTAAAGTCACACAGTCGAATATTTATTTATATTTTTTAGACGATTTTTTTCCAAATAAATAAAGATGCATAGCTAAACAAAGCTACATTAATTACCCACCTGTCATCAAAACTTATGTATGATATATCTTGTAACGTTGCAGATTAACGTCCCATAAATCTTAGTTAAAATTTTAACCAAAAAATATAATCACGAGAAACGTCTCATAAATTGCTATACAGCAAAAAATTGTTCAACCCTTAGCGGGTAACGGTATATCTCAAGTGGCGTGGGGTCGTGGGAGCGTGCTATTGGTTTAACGGATCTTTGTTTTTATAACAAAAATTCCTATGCGCCCGCGCACCAGCGACAGCAGTTCACAGTGCTCGGCAGAAGGATCCTGGCCTCGGTCGCGTTCACTAGCTAGGTGTCGTCTCACGCACCGACGCACACTCTTTGTGTCGGTTGCGTTCACCAGCTATGTGTCTTCATACGCGCCGGGGCCAATTAGAATTTACGTTATAAATTCACGCCTTGGTCCTATTCATTCTCTGGGCATCATTTAGTTCACGCCACAACCTTTACATCGTCTAGTTTTACGCTGCGACTTTGATACTGCTACCTTTATACTGCAAAGTTTACACTGCGAGTCTTATACTGCAAGTTTAATGCTTCGAGTTTTACACTGCAAGTTTTACACTGTTGAAATTCATATCAACTTTCACCGGAACCATCACATCCTGCTACCTACCGGCGCTCCCTGCTCTCGACTTGCAGCCGCCTGATCAGTCCTGGGAGATCGTGCGGCTGACCACCAACACCATCAGGGGAGTACCGAGCTGCGGTGTAAAATTAGACCAGGCCTTCTACCCACTACCCTAAATTAATTAAACACATATATATTTTTCTTTGTGTGCCTTTTTGTTGCCACCACCCATTTTTTATTAAATATATATAATATTTTTCTTAAAACGGCACAATCTGTTATATGTATGTTAAGTCATAGCAAACGTTTTTGAAGAGTTTATATATAGGTAACACTAAAGAAGCTCTTTGAAACTTTTAGGTAAGTCAACCAAAGTCACACAGTCGAATATTTATTTATATTTTCTAGACGATTTTTTTTCCAAATAAATAAAGATGCATAGCTAAACAAAGCTACATAAATTACCCACATGCCATCAAAACTTATGTATGATATATATGTTATATGTCTATAAAGTCATAACAAAAGTTTTTGAAGAGTTTATATATAGGTAACGCTAAAGAAGCTCTTTGAAACTTTTGGGTAACTCAACCAAAGTGACATAGTCGAATATTTATTTATATTTTCTAGACGATTTTTTCCAAATAAATAAATATGCATAGCTAAACAAAGCTACATAAATTACCCACCTGCCACCGTCGCTCACAACAAGGACCCTCTCAGTGAATATAAGCGTACGAAAACTCCTCGCTTTATACGTTTTAGTGCCTACTTTATGGCTTTCCCGGCCATTAATATGTATAACGCACGGCTTTTACCAATATTTCGTTCGAATTTCAACACCATAACTGCGGTACTGGAGCTTGTTAACATGGAATGGGGCTAGCTAGTTATGTACGAATATGTTCGTATTTTACGTGTAAGCGTACAGGAAATATCATCTGCGTCTTTAGATGCGTTTACGAGTATAATCTAATTATTTTCAAATTCACTTGTTTTTTCATGAGTGAACCGATCTGGAACTTGGAATTCAACAATGTTTGATATATACATACTACTGCTGCTGTTGCTGCTACCCCCACCACCACCACTACAACTACTACCACTACCACCACCATACTATTACTGCTGCTGCTGCTGCTGCTGCTACGATCACTACCACCACCATAACTACTACCACTACCACCACCACTACCATCATCACAACCACCACCACCACTTCCATCACCACCACCACTAGAACTACTACTATTACTACTACTACTACTACTAGGACTACCACGACTAATATGTCCACTACTACTAATAAAATTTATGTCAATTATGGAGGAGGCTTATACCCTGAAGGGGATCCATACAAACTTAATACAAAATTATCAAAACTATTATTAAAATTACGAACTTTAAGTCATTTGTATGGAATGAAATAAAACTTTATTATTATTATTTCTAAGTTTCACGAGACACATAATTGCGCTAGGAGTTATTCTTAACTGACTTGTTTATTCTTTTATAATAAGTACACGTTATGAGTTTGATTAATTTGAAAAGATCACCCAAATTGGAAATTCTATATTGACTATATATGCTACTTGCATAAAACATGCGAATCTTCTTGTATCTCTGACTCCTTATGCCATTACAAAGTATTATATACATTAAAATAAAGGATGGTTAATAATAAAGTTAATTTTGTTTTTAAAATAACTTTTTGTAAACCAAAGTTTTGACAACTCAATGAGTACTATTTGACTTTTTTCTAGAAGGCACGGTTGCGTGTCACATATCTTAAGCCAGACCACCATGGTCGTACGAGAAATTTTGCCAAGAAATATCATATCGAAGATGTTAGATTATCACCAGGAAGTCCAGATTTATACCTTTACGATTTTTAAGTGTACATCTCGAACAATTTCTTCTGTGACTCTGCAAAACGAAGAGTTTGGATTTATACTTTTGTGATTTTTTAATTGTACATCTTCTTTTTTGAATCCAAAAAACGCGCTGAATGGAAGGAAAACGTTTGTGAAGATAAAGCGGAGAAGAGACAAACATGGAATGGGCTATGCTTATTCCTTTACGAGATCGAATCAGGAAGGTGAAGAAACGCAGAAGAATTAAAGTGACCAACATATCACAGCTTATGTCTCAGCTGTAGTAGCAGCTGGGCGTATAAATGATGGCCGATGGAGCCTTAAAGTTCTAGAGTACAGAACGTTTTTATTGCACCCCCTATGGGGGCCTTTCGTACTTCCCCTTTCCTGGGTACACAGGGATAACAGTTACAGTAATATTTTATTCACTAAATTTTATTATTTCTATACTGCTTCTTCCTTTCATTTTAATGTCATCCACTCATTCGTCTTTTGTTGACAATTTCTTTAATTCCATTTCATTCTTTGTATTTATTTCATACCTCACTTACTACAGCTTACAATTAACTACAGGTACTATATTTTGTTTATTTGGTTCATTTTTATTTCTTTTGCTTTATTACATAATTTATATTTATTAAATTGTGTTCATTATTTTAACACTATATCACAGTTCTATCACATGTTTTATAATAGCAGTTCAAATTACAGACAGTTAAGCAAGATCGCGCGAAATCGGTGAATGCGGGCAGCGGAAGGCTGTAGTGGCGATCTTCGGGGTAAACCTACGCCTTGCACTGGTCGTCCATCGGCTGAAAAGAAGAAGAAGCACAGCATAGCGCATCCTGGAGGGTCTGATCACTTTATTAAAGTCATCTACAGGCTGTTTACCATCAATTACATCAGAAATCTATGGAGGGATAATTATAGTAATAATCATATAATCGTCATAGAACAACTTAACCCTTCTTTGCATGATTTTTACTATTTTTTTAAAATAAATCAGGGTGATGTAATTAATGCTCTAGATTAAAGGAAAAATATTTAAAAAAATCCTAATGTGAATAAAAATATGTATTATGTAAAAAAACAATATGATGGAAATTTACATCATCATGCAGTTTCACATATTTAGCTCGGTACTAAATAAATAAAAAAAGTTGTTTACTTAGTCTTCTTTTTTTTAGTGATAATTCAAAAAACAATAATTATTTTATTTAAGCACCAATTGACGCCACATTTATTATACGAAATTGTAGAATAGCCTTTACATTTGGGAAATTTGCACTGGGGTGACCCACCTACTTTTGGTCAATGTTCAGCACCATCTTTTCTTATGTCTTTTGGAGGTGGTGGAGCTGGAGAACCTTTTCTTTTTTTGATTGTAATTCTTCTTCTAGTACACTGGTACCAGGACGCCCTCTTTTAGCTGCTTTGGTGGTTCCTTTGTTGCATAGCACAAAGGACAATTCATTTCTGAATTGGCTCTTTGTAAGCTGACTCTTTTTAGGTTCATCACTTTCTTGAGCATTTTTTTTATAAACAATCCAAAAGTTTATAATAGCAAGATCAAATAGATGAAAAAAATACGCAAATACCACTTTTTAGACCCCATTTTTATATGATTTCTGCCCAAAAAGCTATCCATGAGATCTACTCCTCCCATATGTTTATTGTATTCTTGGACAATAAACGGACAAGTAATATCAGTATGTATACCAGTATGATCTTGTGCTAGGAAATTTGATTACTGGCATGTATAATAATATACCAAAGAACTTATACAAATCATATTCTGTAAATGATATAGATGAACTGGGATTACTCTGTTTTTTATATAAATTTGTCTCCTTTAGTAATGTTTTGAAAAAATCTTCAGTGATAAAATGGTGAAAACATTGATATGGAGTTTCTAGGTGTGATAGACCACCTGAAGCAGCAGAACTCCCCAAGAAAGTAATTTTATCTGTGTCACACACCAGATTCCTTTTTTTCCAAATCAAGTTTCTTTTGTCAAATGGAAAACTGGGTGAAGACTGCAAATTAGATGAATTTGATGTGTGAGGGGGTTCTTGATCGTCTGGTTTTACAAGAGGAGGTTCAACGTCAGCAGTTTCATCCACATCGTCATCATCATTCTCCTCCTGCAACACTTATAATTTCATCAGCATCGTGGTTTTTATCATCGGAATCTTGGTCATTAAGGCCATCTTCTGAGAGCCAACCGCCTTATAACTTACAAAGATAATCTGCAATATCTCCTTCATTCAAGTTTCCCCAAAAAACAACATAAAACAAACATTTACAAAAAAAAATTCCCATACATTACAAGTGAAGTTACTGCATAGTGATGTAAATTTCTATCACAACGTTTTGAGAAATTCATTTATAGTGTTTTGATATAAATTGTACATAAAATAACAAAAACATGAAAACAAACCTTTTTTCCACTCATTTTCATTTTTTATTGTATTTTATATCTCCGTTTATTTCCATAAAACAATTTAAAATCTCGCTCTTTTCTTCCAGTCTCAACAAACAGCAGAATTACAAGTTCTAGGTCTGGTAATTCACAGTGACCTTTGCTATTTTTCGACAACCGCGTTTTGTTGTACGCAATAGTCGCTTAAAAAGTTGCGAGCAACAACAAATTTGCGTTACAAGGGTTTTGAGTATCTTTTTTTGTTGACTAAATGTTATGATGGAAATTTCCATCACCATGCAAAGAAGGGTTAAGTTTTTATAATTATTTTTAAAAGTTAACTTTGCAATGGTCCACTTTATACTAAAATAAGATGCAAAAAATATTGTAATCTGTTTTGTTCGAGATAGGAATATTTAAATTGAGAGGCAAGTTTGTCTAATCTAAAACGCATTACAGGCTACAGCCTGTGGAACGGGCGGGTCGAGCCGCACGACCGCGTAATGGCTCGGATGGGAAAACTTTTTTCTTTAACAAATTACTTGTTATGTTTGTTTGTTGCGCCACAAAGTGCTTTCTCTAAATAACTGAGGAGAAGAATTAAAAAGGCAAGATTATTTTTCTACTTTCAAAAGGCTGACTATGGTATAATATCACCATGAATATAAACTTCTATGGCATTTAGGCCACACCGAAAATGACCACTGCCAATGCTTCTCTATCTTTTTTTTGTGTCAGACCAGGAGAAATATTTTCGATGAACACAATTTGTAGCATATGTGTATAAACGCAGCATAGAGTGAAAGACTTGGATGCTTGATGACAAGGGGGCGCTCGTCAAGATGGCGACTTGGCGAGGTGGAAAAAACTGGTGTAATTTAATAAAAGTTGTGTTCTTTGAAGAAGTGTTTAACTTTACCTAAGTACCCTGCCGTCTGGAGGAAGGACTTGGTTACGTAGAATTTCTACCCACTAAAGGCCCCTTAGTGTCTTAGGTACCTTCAGATGTCGCCAGATCCCTTAAGGAACTTCCAGCTGTGCTCCCTCTGGAATCCTTGCAGTACCACAGCAACAATGGACCATTTAGAGTAGCCGCCTTTCTCGTGAAATGCCCTCACTCTTTACGATCACAAATCCGATGTTCTTTCTCCTACCTACCTTAACAAGGTTATCTGGTCGTTGATGAACGTCCTATGTGCTTGCTGAGTAACATCATCTTTTCTGCTACAGTAACTACTACAGCGACATGCGTCCAGCGATCTCTGACCAACTAACTAAAGACATCTGCGGATGTTGGTGGACGTCCTGCTGTGCCAAGTGCCAAGCTGTGGTTGTTGATTCATGGTGTCCACTCAAAACCTTAAGGCACCAGCGGCGATCTGTTCGCTTTGGTACCTGCCCGCTGTTACTTCTTTTTGCCAATCCGCTGAACTATTTCGGCTACACGCGTTAGTCTAGGGAACAAGCTTACGACATTAAATATGACAGTGTTCCAATTGGCAATATATTTATACAAGTAAATAATACAGTATTTCTTGGACACGTGATCTATAGATATAAAGTTTTTTTTCTATTTACTGTCTCGTTCATGTTTCTCTCACGGCCCCTTCACTTATGATGCCTTAACTTACCAGGCTGTAAAGATATTGTACGTTTTATAAATAAAAGACATATTTGTTAGAAGAAAAAATTTTAGATTTTCGAAAATGTATTTCAAATAAATACCTTATGTTATACCTGGTTGCTGCTAAAATGCAATTTGTGTATAATAAAATAAACATTTTAATTTTTATATTCTATTTTCAATATTAATATGTTCACCATTACTAGGTCCAGGCCTTTTCCAACCGGACATATTAGAAATCTATAGATGAAGCCTTTTTTATAATATATATATATATATATATATATATATATATATATATATATATATATATAAATATAAATATAAATATATATAAATATATATATATTGGGGGCACCTCACTCTCTCCTATCATATTTATTGGAGACAGGGCATTACAATTACAATCTAATTATAACACATAACATCCTCAATTAAAATACTAATTTAATTTCACAATTAAGTGATTTTTGAACATAAGTTGTTCTGTTTATTTCACAATAATGTTTTTTTCCTATTCTTTTAATTTTTTACTCGACCTGTAGTATTTTCATTCTTATTCCTATCGATTACATCGGGTACATTGAGGAACGCACGCCTGTCTAAGTCACTGTTTATCAGTGAGAAGATGCTGTGCTCACTAATATTTTTTTCTAGCAGGACCTGGGGCAAGCCTTTACCGAGCAGTAAGAGTCCGATAGTTGAAATTGTGTCCATTGGTTGATTTTATTAAGGAATAAATAACGATTTGCGGTAACTTCATATCATTCAATAATCAGCCAATGAAAGAAACGAATAAGCGACGCAGTAAACAAACTCAGATGATCATAAAACTGCAAAGCGCCTATTAACGTAATGTCTGAGTTACAAGTCATTGCCGGGTGGAACTTTTAACGGAGTTTAAAATTAAGTTGCGGCTCGGCGTGGCCGGGGGAAGGAAATCGCTAATTGCAATTTCAGGCTTGCTTTTATACATTAGAGATGGAACGATATTTTTTCTCAGCGACGAGCTTTTAACTGATTGATTACCTTTTTCCACTAATTTCTCCAGCGAATGTCATTTCATCTTTTTTTCAAATAGACCATCTCAGAAGAGGATCTTTGTTTTGTATTTTCTTCTATCAGCTATCGCGTTTTAATGACTTCGTATAATTTAGAGTAGAAAGAAAACTCATTCCCGTTCAAAGGATGTCTGGCATAGATCTCCTCAAGCGATACAATCGCCTATTGTATCACCTTCGTGTAATCTAGTTTAATTTGATTTTGCACAACTTATTTTACACAGAAAATGTACATTGGGCGGTTTTATCACACGAGGAAAATTCTTTTTGAGAACCATGTGGAAGCAGAAGAAGTATAAATAACAGGTTACCCACGCGTGTACAAACCATACATAAACAAACGCATACATAGATGACACAACGATGTTCGGCCATGCGCTGCTCGCTTCAAGCGACTTCCGGCGACTTCCGATGGCTTCCGACGACTTCCAGCGACTTCCGGCGGCTTCCCGCGGCCTCGACCATGTCGTCGGTCCACCTAGTTGGGGGTCTATCCACGCCGCATCTATCGGCTCGTGGTCGCCTCTTAAGAAATACGGTAAGTTGCACGAAAGATGTACCTCACCTACTGTTACTTCAGATATACAATTCTTCGCTCTTCATTAATGATTTTCATTACTGATTCGATCCCGCAGCGAAGCTCGGGGCATAGCCCTTTCCATTATATATATATATATATATATCTCTATGGTTTACCTTGTGCCAATAAAAATGAAAAATATAAAAAGTTTATCTGACATTTAGTTTTTACACTAAGATAACGTGAAGTAAGCTAATATGTATGAATGGTTCGGGTGTGGAGGCCACGATCTGACAAGCGCAGATCCACGCAAAAGGCAGAAAGAACTACTTAAGGTCGTTGGAAGATGATGGAAGCAGGCCGCTTTAAAGAATTCTTCTAATAAATCTATGAAGGAGGCATATATCCATCAGTGGGCGTCAACAGTGAAATGATGATAGTACACTTTACCCATATATCCTGGCAAACGCAGCATAGCACGTCAACCTGCAATACAGACAAACGCTCTTGCTGTGGTTGTCTAAAAATACTGGTCGATTTCATCGGCAAATATGGCCTGGCCCTTGGATATATAATAAGAATGGATAGAAGGGACCTGCATCAAGAAAAAAAATTGTCTGTGAGTGAGACGGTGGAAACGGTCGTAGGTATATTTATCAAAACCGGTCTTTTTTTTTAAATGGCTCCCGTATTTTAGGGCCTTTTGTACACCCCTATCTTTTTGTTAGAATGGTATTTTTACATTTTTAACAAATTTTTTAAGTGTATCTTTATTTTCAATCTCTTCTTCCAGTCTTCACATAATCGTTCATTCTCATTTCTGACATAAATGACATAATATAGCACTGTTATTCATTCTTAATTTTTCTTCTGTACACTCTTTACGCCCCCATATCCGATGCTCTATCTCCTACCTACTTTAACAAGGTCATCTGGTCGTGGATGAACGTCCTATGTGCTTGCTGAGCAACATCTTCCTATCTGCTGCAGTATACTGCTAGTCATAGGTCTCCTCTGTAGATTTCCAATAAGAATAATTGAAAGCGTAATCTAGCATTCTCATTCATTCTTATTTTTTCTTCTTTGCATCGTCTTTCATTCTATCTTGAATTATCACAGTCTGTCTATCTGTAACAATGTATCACAGTCTATTCTTATTTTATTAAAGCTTTTTTTATCACAGTTAATAGTTCTTTGATTATTATTTATTTCAAAATGTTTATTTACATTTTTATTTTGTTATAACAGGTCCTTTTGGAATACTGGGGGTCGCCTGTGTTCAACAGTGGAGGTGTTATGAATGTAATGGTGATGATGATAAAGGGAATATAGTTTAAGATTGTTTTTGTTTTTTTTTGTGGAGTCTAAGTGATGAAGTATTATTAATGTAATGTTAAGTTAATTGTTTAATTTAACCTCTTTCATGAATTAATTTTCTTCAAACATTTGCCGACTGAAAATTATTTTAATTCAGATAAGAGGTAAAAGTCGTTTGTCTCAAGAGCGTCTCAAGGGTAAACTTTAATTTTCCTAACATAAATTCCTTTTACCAGCGACCATCTGATAAGGCACTCTATACGCCGAAGGCTCTTGAATATTTTCTTTCACTCCACTTTTAAAAGTATAGAGAAGATACGTTTTCAATTTTGTTTTATTTAAAACACCTTTTAATATTTTTATAAATATTTCATTTCTTTCAAATAGATGCCTGGATTCAAGGTATCTAAGCTTTATTGTTTTGCCACTTAATCCTCATAGATTAATTTTCTCGAGTATTTATTTTAACACGTTTCAATCTAATATTTATTTAACAAAACGATTCTCAAAGTAACAATAATTTTATAGGAATATTTCGTTTGTGTGTAATTTTCTTTATCTTTGCAAATACAGGATGATTTTGCTATATTAGATATATTTATAGCTTCAAAGCTTTGAAATCAATTTATAATTACCAGTGTGATGTAATATCACACTGTGAGCTTATTAATAAATCTTTAATTTTTCAGTATTTTTTTAATTGTAATCGGCCTGCAACTAGCATCTTATTACCATGTGTTTCACTCTGTGTTTGGCACTAATCGGTGTAACATAACTCCTGAAGATGCCTCGTGGAGGGGTGAAACACGAGTTGATTTAGCGGTGGTAGTTGTGTAATTCGCATTGTTTGCCGCATGCGCATTTATCGGCGGGCTGGCGGGTGGTGCACTTTGTTGCACGACTGCGACTGCATGTGCGGAAGTGGCTAAATATTGGTTCTTTTCTTATTTCTTATTACCATCTTAATATGTCATCTTTTCACCTTGTGATTAGACTTACTTCGCTTGTCGTTACGTAGTCTCCATTCCTGCTGATCTTTAAGGCTGTAGTGGCTATCCGTTCTACAAGGATATGTGGTAATAACAATATTATTTTATTTATTTTTCTTCATCGATTTGATGATTAGACATATCACACTTTATACAGATAGGCTGAAATTAGGTGTAAAAGGTTTAAAGCTATGGGGTATACTTTCGTCTCTTTTAAAACTTTTACATCTATAGCCAAAATTACTAGCAGGTGGTGCAAAAGTAATGACATAATATGAACGGTAAGCCACGTTTTTATAAATGACGCCCAATGGTACGGTGCCTTGTATTGATAATGTTTATATATAGATATACCTTATTGATTAAAAAAATATTCTTCATATATCTACGTCATAAACGTCAAAAGTATATTGACAGGCGTGTTCTTATTCTGATATTACTTTTGCGCCACCTGTTATATCTCACTATTTTCATTATATTTATCAATATTCTTAAGGAAATGATAGAAAAATTACAAGACTTATACAAAATAGCGTCAAAAAGAAGACAAAGTTCAGATAAATGCTTGTATTTTGATAAACCAGACGATGTACGACACATGTTATTAAACACTCATTTCGTTAATTTTTATTCCTGGTTTCAACTGTACATATAAGAATATGGTCTTATATAAATCATACACTGTAAGTGCTTATTAGATACGGATGATGGGTCGACGTAGACTATGGTTGTGATATCATAACTGGGGTAGCTGGGGTTGCGTGCGAAACGCAAACTCAAACGTATGGTATATATTTAAAAGTACCATAAAAATAAAACAGCGATATATTGATAGAAGAACTATCTTGTTTTCATTATAAGAAAAAAATGGAGTTTTTAGTTCATCTATGACATAGCTAGGTCGATATACTGGGATTTATCGGGGAGTTGTGTTGGTTGATATTACCAACCATGACGCAAAATGAGCGCATTGCCCTTGGGTCCGTAAACCAGGTCCCTAAGATAAAACAAAACAAGATAAGATAGCTAGGTCAAAAGGTGAAAATTCGAAAAAACTTTTGACCATTTTTTTATGGCCCCCTCTATTGGAGGCCTCTCGTACCCCTAATTAGTTGGGATCAGGGTCTTTGTTTACAATTAAGTTTTTCAGATTTTTCATCTTTATTCTTCACTCACTGTCATACTTTTCAATTTCTTTTATTCTTACCTTATTTCCATCAAAATATCTTTCATTTTGTTCTTTCATTCCTTCTTGCTTTCATCGCCTTCCTTACATCATCTTATTACTCTTAGGTGGCTAGGTACATTTTTTTATTTTTTTTTTACATATTCAATTTTTTAACACAGTTTTCTTTGGGTTGTGCTTTCTTAATACATTACTACACTTTTCTAATTCTATTTTTACTATTATTAATAGACTAGTAATTTTATGTGCAGTTTATTAGGTACCTATTTAAATATACTGTTTTGTTTCTATTAACAGTGTCACTCACCACCCTACGAGCAAACTTTTGACCATTGGAAAAGTTAGATGGACGGTGACCAACAAGCCGTAGACTCTGTGCTACGATCATGTCCAAACCACGCTCGATATAGTAGTCGAAGCAATACAACACAGTAGAAGACCAGCTTGGAATGTAATATGCGCCAAAAACTTTCTAGAAACTGTCACAATCCTTAACGGGAGGAGTTTGATACCGGGATTTATTTCTTATAGATGGTCCAGTGTTTTTTATCAATACATAAGACAAGCGGGTTCTAAAGAATATAACAACGTACTCGTCCCGTATAATACTGTCGTTCATCTATATTGTAGTAGTATTTTGTAAACAACTGAAGGTTTTCTTATCAAAAAAATTAGATTTTTAAAGATACAACTATATTCGCTACATTATCATCATAGAGCTGTATAACGTCCACTGCTGGGAATTGGCATTCTTTAATATTTTGAATAAAATAGTAGATTACGAAAATAAGTCATCTGAAATTTTGAAGTGACGTCATTCCTTGCGTTCGCCGTTTAAGTTGCCCTCAATTCAAATCCATAATGCTTTAGCAGCCATAAGTTTTTCGTGGATACGAAGTATTAACATTTTTTTATTCATTTATTTTTTTAATAAATACATTAAATACACTAAAAAAGTGTTGAAGACCTGTATAAAAGCTTATTGTGAAATTTCTTTCATAATGCTCTGTTTAGAAAAATGAAATAGCTTCTGAAATAAAGTTTTGCGTACAGGAAAATAGATGAAGTATTAAAAATAAAACTAATACAATAAACTTAAGTATAGAATGTAGTTAATTAAAAAAGGTTGATGAATTGTACAAAAATACACAGGTTTCAGTTCAGATGTCTTAACAAACATTTATGCTTGGATCAAGAGAACTTTGCAAATTATTTATATGCGATTGATCGTGGCAGCGATGATCGTTGGGGCAGAAAGGTTGTCGAGAGGCGACCACAAGTCGGTAGACGCGTGAGTACGGCCCATACTAGGTAGACCACATCGCTTAAGTTATAAATCAAAGAAGAAAAACATTTAAAAAAGTCAGTTTAATCGTTCGTAAAATAAATCACAATAAACCAAGCTTATACGACGGTTAACGGTTTAAGGAATATGGCTTTTCTCGTATATTTCTGATTTGGCACGCGTTTTGGGGCGAAACGAAAAGCCTCCTCGCAAAAATATTGTATGTTGTAGAGATAAAGTCGAATTTAGGTATGTTTAAAGTGGACTTACGCTCTATAAATAAGAATTTATATTTGAGATATACAACGTGCAGCTTTACCCGCATTATAACTTGTCCGATGTTGAGACATAAGTCTCATAGTAGAAATATTTTGGTATAGAAACTATATCATACAGAGTAATAGGTTGCAAGCGTAAAAAAATTGAAAAGGTTAATGTCATTTACTGTATACTAATGTATACACCCTAACCAAAAATCATTGATTTTTAAAATAATTAATAAAGAGTTAGTTTCAAAATTCGGATTACTACATATACAATCACTTATTATTTACTGTCTGTCCACACAGACTTTATACCGTCAGAAGTTCTTTCGCAGTTTAGGATGTATGTACATGCCAATATATATATTAGTACTAAAACGATATGCTGACTTTCTAATTCAGAAGGAGAGTACCAAACCGCATGCAGACATCATGAACACATTCATTATACAACTCCACACGGGTAGAGCGCCTTACTATGTGCGAGCATCATTGTGCAACTGTTACGCGCCCTACCAGCTTTATTTTAAGTTTATAGGTTCACGGGCTCTTCCGCTTCGTGAACTCAGCTCCGATGAAGCTGTAAAAGCCTTCGGGCTAACAGCAAGAACATCAACAGAGAATAAGTAAGGCCACATAGCGCGTAAAATAGAAGGCCGCTGTGTTTTCAAGGGTCGGATTGGAGAATACGAACTGAAGCGCACCTTAGAACATCATATGGATGGATGATAGAATTCGTGCTGGACACGGTTCTGTCTCAAATGCTCACGTAGGGGGGGGGGGGGGGTTATGGTGTGTCTTGGCAGATTTAAATTCAAGGAAAGTTCCATCTTTACCGTTGACCCAGCGGTCGACCAGACAGAGAGAGAGAGAGAGTATAAGATGTAGTCAGGAAGGAGTATACAGAGCCACAGTATTGCCTCCTTGATGGAAGATGGCAATAGCAGCCGCAAATATTTATACTACTGCAATAAGTTGTAAGTAATATAATGAAAATAAATGAAACGTAAGAGTGTAATAATTGTGGTGAAGGCTACCGGGTGATGCAAGGAATGTTAGTAAATAAAAGTTTGGCACGATAAAGGAGAAAATTAACAAAAAAAAAATTGATAGCCTTAAAATTATTAAAGAAATTTCGTTAGTTCTTATTCGATTAGTTCTTATAGACGCGAGATTGGTGAGTCCTTGGTCAAAGGTCCAACAATGGGCGACGTTTAACTGAAATGAAGATGGTCATATTATAGATGCAATTAAAACTAACAAATATCGATTTGTACTTACCACTGGCAATACAAATATACCATCAACTTATACATATGTCGTTATTAATTGTAGCTTTTGATATGACAGTAATTTATTAAATCTAAATACGTATATTTAAATGTAATCATACTTAAATATTTAAGAGCGCAGTAAAATCTATTTATCGTTTCAAGGATTTATTTGTCTTGCGTTAAAAAAATTTATATCTTAGTGTTTATGTCATGTTAGTGTAATAAAAACAAGTAAGAACCTATAGTGGGACGAACTATAAATCTATCCAGGCTCTCCTCAATATGATATCAAAATCTCCTGTTTGTACTGACTCCTATATATATATATATTTATTTATATATATATATATATATATATATATATATATATATATATATATATATATATACTCCTATATATATTTATTCTATCATTTCTCATATATATGTCATACACACATTGACACTCCAAAGACTTCTTCTGCTAGGACGATGTACGCTCGTGACTGTATTATTGAAAAAAAAAATATAAATATATAAAATATTATCAAATTCAAATTCACAATTTATATTAAGCAGAAAGAAATTTCTAGTACTAATCTGTTTATATATTATCAGAAAAAAAAATTGTTTCAAAAAGTATCCTTTGAGAGTAAATCCAGAGCAAAACTGTCGAAAATCGCTTCAGCCACACAAGTGTTTAGCGAAGGCTTAGATCGGTTATCTTTGAAGTTACGCGATGTGTAAGGAATAATAATGTGTTTTGTTTAAACCCTGTGGTGATATATAATGTTTACGAAATATTAAACATTAAAACTGTTGTTAACTTGAGTCGTAAATTCGGTATTATTTTATATAACTGCTTAAGTTTTGATGCTTTATTCTTATCGTTAGAACGAGACGAGAATAATTATTATTTTATATATGCTATTGTTTGTTTACAAGTTTTACCTCTCTCTCTCTCTCCTGAGCATTATTAATCCCATCTGATCATGGGGTCTGCTTTCCTTATCTTCTCTTTCTCCATCTCGCGCGATTGGACGCGTCGTTCGCGGCTAAATATCAGTATATAAATAATTCAATTTATACCTTTTATTGCATAAACACAAAATTTAATTGCCTTTTTGATTATTATGCACGGTGATTGGAAATAAGTGTATAATTAAATAAGTGAAGGTATAGCCTATTCACTGTCAATTAATGTGTTGTATATTCTATCCAAAATCTATGGTTTCAGAAATAGTAAATAATATCATTATAAAATATTATGTGGACCGGACAGTAATGTTTCTGCACATGTTGATATTTGATATTTCATTACGTACTTGAAGAAGTTATATACTAGATGGCAAAAGGTTGATAACGAAGGTGAATATATTGTTGATAAAAATAAAAACTTATTAAAAATATAGTCGTATGAATTTAACTTAAGAAAGCGACATTGCTTTCCAGTCCCTTTAATAGTATGAAAAATAGTTTAAAAAAATTGGGTAACTACGTATTAAAATTAAACATTCTTTACTATCCAACCCTGCAGCCTTTGTATTTTCAAAATTTAATATCCTGTCACATTTGATTCAGAGAAATAAATTATTGTAACACATTTAAAAAGCTGAATAACGTGTTCTACACTGAACACATCAAAAGCTTTTATATATGTAACCCTACTAATTTATTTACTCCTTTTATTTTATTTACACACATGAAATGAATATTATATTAATGCAGTAAATAGAAAATAAATATAATTAGATTAAAATTTAACAATAAGCAATTTAGGTAAATAATAAAAAATAGGTCCCGTATAGACTAAAAGATGTAAAAAGTAGAAATAATAAATGTAACCTAAATCTAAAAGATCTCTGGTATTTGAGAGCAGAGGACTTTTTATTTTAAATGAACTTTGTTTTTGGAGTCTCGTTCCTCTTTTCTTATGTGGGTCAGTGACGTTACAAATTCACATATTTCAAACATTTGTTTTACAATTCCTTATTCTAAATTCTCTTTTGTTCTTCGCAATATCTTTTATTCATTCCTTTTACGCTCCACATGATTTGTCTTTCTTCGTTTGCATTCGTTCTTTCTTGTGTTTCCTTCTATCCTTGATCTACATTCCTAGATCACTGATTTTTACATTAATTATCAGTTATTATTTTTTATCACAATCTTTTTTTCTATGCCTAAAATAAAGTATATATTGCCTTACCTTTTATATATCTGAGTATGGTTTTATTTTGTTGCAATCTGCATCAGTTTTTTACCAAAATTCTAGGAATGATGGGAGTAGGTTGTCGTTGCCCTTGAAAGAGACGATACTTCCTTTACCCTTTTCCCTAACTCAATAAGCAACCCAAGATCAACATTAAATCCTTCAGACAGCTGGCAATATGGTGCACCACGATCTAGTCCACTTTCACGTAACAGAGGCTTGGGGGACACTCCTTGAGTTTAAACCTGTGCAGGTACTAGAATCCCCCTTGCTCTGTAAACATCTGGATCTGATACGTGTCCAGCTGAATTTTCCGGAGTAAACAGTAGAATGACAGGACGTCCAGGAAAAGGCGGCAGAAGATCACAGTTGTCTTAAAAAAACACGACCTCAAGATCGTCTGCCCACATGTGAGATGTTGTACGTGTAGTTTGATGTCGTGTAATTATTAGCTTCTATATTCTAAGCAATATTGTCGAGGACAATTTTCTGTAGGTCGTACGAAAGAGGATAGTATCATGCATCTTAATAAGAAGATCTGAGCCATTAATATCAATAAACGAGCCAATTAGAGGAAAGAAGGCGTCAAATTCCCGCCTTAAAGACGCCTGTTCAAGTAATTTATTCTTAACTTTGTTATGACACCTTGCTAGGGCACTGGTATAAAATAAAGGCTCTTTGGAATTATTAGGTCGCTATAGTGTGGTAAAAAGGCACCATAAACATTGTCTATAATAGGATATACTTGATTATTTATTATTGCAATAATATATATCAACGGATGAAAGATGTGAATTTTATGGTAGGTAATTTTTTTTTCTGACACGTATAAAGATAGATATAAGATCTGACACAATAAAGAATAATAATCTACAAATTATAATATATTATTTTCGATACAACGAGCCGATTCTAAGTACAATGAAACACTTTTAGAGATAAAGAAAGATAATTTTAATTATATTAAATAAAATATATCTTATTTATTAATGATTAAGAATTATTTAAAATTGGACTTAATGGTCGTATTATATATAGTATAGCACTGGTGATAGTGGAGATATTTGTAGGAGGCCTATGTCTTCCAGTGGGCGTTCATAGGCTGAAAAGCAAAACAAATTTTATTAAAAATATATTCATTCATTGAATACGATTAACATAGGTCAGAGTTCCCCAAACTTTTTTGTGTCGTAGACCCCTTACCTGATATCGATTTCCTGTAAATTTCTAACTGTAGTGAAGTTTAGTGTTAAAGACTTAAAGTAAAAATAATGTTAATTTATACATTTATTAATTGAATTTAAATTAAAACTACTCAAAATAAAATTTTGTATCTGTTACGTAAAATATACCTAACATTAAATAAACTATAAATAAAAGAAGATAAAATATATACTTCATAGGTACTTTTATAAATAATGTAAATGTTTTGGTATTATAAGATAGTATGATGTAAGTATGTATTAAATAGGTGCTATCAGTGTATGTGTTGAGATCCACTATCGTGGACCCCCATTTTCATTTCATGGACCCCTAAATTTTTTTTCGCTGACGTATACCCCTAGCAGGTTGTCATAGACTCCTAGGGGTCGATATAGACCACTTTGGGAATCTCTGACATAGGTCAATGAGTACTAACTTTATTAATGGATACAAATTTTTACTAGAATGTGTTCGTATATTTTACATTATATGTTATGAATTATAGCTGATATTGAAGTAGAAGAAGTATTCGTAGACATTTTGGAATGCATATTAAATTTTTCCGGAGACTGCGCAGATGTTGAAGTATCAATTCACTTCACCGCAAAAGTGGTACAGCTGAAGATTTTTGAATTACATATCGACGTAAGTAAATTTATTTTGATATTTTTGATAGTTTTATCACATTCAACATCTTAGAAGATGTTCACTGTTAGACAGAGGTCTTATATTCAGATTTACAATAGCATTGATTTCTACAATCTTAACAAGGTCGACTGTTTTGTTCAACATTCGTAGTCTAGCCCCTAACAGACATTTGTTACGGGTTGTGGTCTTCCAACTGCCAATTCAGTTTGCCGATCCGTTGAGCAACGTCTATTCTTTTAGTTCGTCTATGGTCTTTCTCATTCATAATTAGATCTATTAAAGGAATCTGGACCATAGCATTGTTGTTTTTGTTACTCCGAAAATCGACATCATAAATAAGCACATTCTTTGATCTTTGACAAGGAAGTTTTTAGACAAGTCAATTTAGATACATGGTCGATGACTTTAATTACTTAGGTTTGATCACCAGTAAGATAGGATCCTGTGAAAAATAAATAAGAAAGAGAGGCACGGCCGTAAAGGCAATGCAGCAGCTTTGTCAAACATTGAAAGACCGCAAAATTGTAAAATTAAACTGATAAATGTATCAGAATTTTCTATATTTAGTTACGAGCTAGAAAAGTGCTTGAAGAAAGCCAATCCTGATCAATGCGATCATCATAAAATTGCTTTCAAGATGTGTTACTGCAGGAAATATGCAATGTATTCTGCAGCAAAGAGTTACATTCTGCAGTAATAAGTCTTTCTATGATATATATCAAAATCCAAATCGGACATTCTACCATCTGCTTGTGTCAATTCTTAGAGTTTTGGTATTTTATCCAAAAAGGACGGAATAGTTGAATGCAAAAGTCAAATGTTCACGCCAATATTTGACAGTTCATTATCATTTATTCCTATGTCACTAAGTTGGGGCCGAGGGCGTCTATAGTACGTCGCCATCCCGAGCGGTCTTGAACTTCGCGCTTTACTTCACTCCACGTCATTCAAACTGCCTTCACTTCTGCAGTGATCGTCCACCGCCAGGCTTGCTTTGGGCCGCCACATCTTCGCTTTTCTTTAGGATTCCATTCTAGAGTTTGCCTCGATATGTGATCAGGGTCCCTTCGGAGCGTGTGGCCTATCCAGTTCCACTTGCGGCATTTTATCTGCAGCTCGATCGTCATCTCATCGCAGCATTTCGAGAGATCTACGTTGGAGACTTTCTCAGGCCAGTACATACCGAGAATACGACGAACTCAGTTAGTTGTTTTTTATTCTGTGGTTTTTATTGAGAAAGTAAAGTGTTACTTTTACCTTCTTGCATACATTTTTTTCATATTTCTTCTCCACAAGAACCTCACTAAAGCCTCAAAGAAAATATTAAAAAGAGTGAATTCTCAAAGACCTGCTCCAGTTTTGCATTTAAAAACATATTTGCTGATTATATATTATTAATTAACAGAATTGTTTTATCAGAAATTTTTATACTAAGATTTAATATTTTTTAAAACGACGACAACGGTCTTGTCGTATTGATTTAAATTAAAAACGAATTTATTATCTGTGCCACATTAAGTTTGCATATTACGGTCAATATTATGATTACATCTGATAATTCGTGCAAAAATTTTTCTGCCTATTCATCATGAGACATTGTAATAAAATTAGCATAATAAAATTGTTTTTAAGACTACAATTATACAACGTAATTGTGAACAATGTTGAAATGGAAATAGATTCATTGATATTAAAAAAAAATTGTCAAATAAATCCGTGATAAAATTGATGTACACGAGAACATAATTAAACCAAATAAAACTGTGATACAGTAATAGAAATGAATAACTGAAGTGTTTGAGAATGTACGAAAGGAATGGAATGATTGAGAAACGAAGATGGAATTGTAGAATGATAGAAGATGGAAAAAAGGTATTGTGTACTATGGAAGACGAGAACGAAAATAAAAATTCTAGTGAAAAAAAATATTGAGAAACATAAAACCCTGTTTCCAATTAAATAGGGGGTGGAAGGAGAGGTCCCTAATAGCGGGGGCCAAAAAAAATGTTGAAATAGATGAACTATTACTTAAAAAAATAGTCAATGCTCTTAGTTTTATACTAGGTAAAAATAGATTGTTATGTTATATTTATTTAGGCCACACGACTGTTAGAGCTTGCTCTCCTTGAACCATTTAAGCCATAGTAAATGCGATAAGGTTTATTTAAAACGTTTACCACACGCCATATATTCTAGCTATCAGACATATAACTGGGCCACGTGACCTTGTTGTCAAATTGGATGGTCTTTTGCAAATCTAATTAAACCTTTTAGATTTTTTAATGTATATGCACCCACGCATTTGACTATATATTGGTAACTTTAACCTTTCTTTGTATTATTATTATTTCTGTACTGTGAATTTTTGACATAATATATTATTATTAAATGATCTTCAGCGATCTCACACGCAACACGACTGTTTCTATCAGACGATTGGTTCTGGATACTTCACGCCACAATCTTTATATCGCCTTGCACCCCAACACTATGCGAGTTTTATTATTAAAATAACTTTCCGTCATCGGGGTTGAATCTATTCGTATTTCGCATTAGCACGAACATATCCTATCTACTGCCCGCGCTGCCTGTTTTGATCTGCTGCCGTCTGACTAGTCCTGAGAGATCTTGCGGCTGCTTACCACCATCATCAGGGGAGTACCAACCTGCGGTGTAAAATCACACCAGGCTTTCTGCCCACTACCCTCACACTTTCAAATATTTTTTTCTTCCGATACAACGTCGTAGTCCCCTGACCGATATCTCTTGCATGGCTGGGAGATATATAAAAAACCTGTATAAACAAAAATAATAGATTGGTTATGAAGAGATAATTATTATTCAAATAGTATATATCAAGTTATTGCCCGAAACCCCAGTGCAAGTTTGTACTATATTATATCATAAAGTAAATTTACAGTAGGTAACGTCGTTAGCGAAGTTAGGTTCCTTCCACCGGATATTTAGATGCAGATAGTGTCTGAATATGTTTGTTCAAATATTAACATCAGGTTAACTATATTATTCATATCGTACGCCTGTACATTAGTACTTATATTTCAAGCTAGTAATGACAAGATGATTATACGTTCAGAGTTTTTAGTTTATCCCTGTTGGAACTAATCCTTAAATATCACACTGCAATCGACAATCATTTTTACATTTTACTTATTTATTAAAAAAAATTGTACACTATAGATAATAAATAGAGGGAAAATAATAACAATACATATGGTACAAGAGGCGGTATTATCGCTCGAAGCGATCTCTACCAGACAACCTTTATATGGAGATGAGAGACATAAAGGAGAGAACAGTTAGCGTGTACGTAAATCCAAATTCATACATTACAATACACACATACAAACATACCTGAATATTTATATCTACACCTCTATATATGTTCAAATTTACATGGGATTTGGACTCGGTGTTTGGCACTGATCGGTGTAACATTACTCCTGAGGATGCCCCGAGTGGTAAAACACGCGTTGAGTGATTTAACGGTGGTGGTTGTGTAATTCGCATTGTTTGTCGTATGCGCATTTATCAGCGGGCGGGCTAGCGGTGCACTTTATTACACGACTACTGCTACATAGCGGAAGTAGCTATATATTAGTCCTTTTCTTACTTAGAATGGACTTCCGCAAAGTAACGCCTGAATCTATTAGATATGGTAAAGGTACTAGATAAATAAAAGATGCTATACAATATACTATTGTAGAGGCAAAGGAAGTCCTTATTTACACTTATTTAAAAGTTGACAGCGATTTAGTGCATCTTATTGGTAGCCTATTCCATAGCCTGACAGCGATATCAGTAGAAGATATCTCCATAAACATAGTAGAATGAGAAGGCATAGTTGACTTCAAGTTCTCCGATGATCTAAGCAACTTATCATGTGAGTCACGTAAGAAAATAAATCTAGATTTAAGGTAAGAGGGAGTAAGAGGGTTGAACAAAATAAAATGGAGAGGAGAAAGGATGCGGGCATTCCAGCGAAGTCGAATCTAGGAATATAGTTCTCGAAATTTAGGAATATAGTCATATTTGCACAGACCTAATGTGGAACTAATGCAAAGATAAGGCGCTCGAGGTTATTAAGTTGTTTTTTAAGTAATATTAATATAGCTGGCATTAGCATAATCAAGGATAGGAAGGAGAAGGGACTGTACCAGTGAAATCTTGGTTACCAGAGATAGGAAGTTGCGTAGTCTTCGCAAGGATGTCGCAGATGTAATGACCTTAAGTAAATACATTGGATGATAAATAATATGACATAGGAATATTAGACGAGCTCAATTTAAAAATAGAATCAAATTTAGCATTTTTAATATGGAATTTTTAACTTAAATACATTTAAGTAATGTTAAATCTTTGAGTAGCTCATCGACTCTACCTGTTTTTAAACGGATTTATTTAGTTCGACCCATACGGAATTTGTTTAGTTGGGTCAAAATTAGAAATTAAAATTTAAGCACCTTCCTGTTGTCAGATTGATCCGAAATTTGGTACACACGCTATTTAGATGACAATACAATATAGTAAAATCAATAACATTATAAATCTAAGATGGCCGCCGATACAAAATGGCGGATTACATATTTTTCTTTAACCCCCTCAATATGGGTATCAAATAAAAGGGCTACACTAGTAAAACACGATGATTATGTCAAAATTTAAAATTCAGGATGGGCGCCGCTCCAATATGTACTAGGTACATATTTTACCACAACCACCACAATATGGGTATCAAAAAACCGTTTAACTTAAAAGTTTTTTAAATGTATTTATTGTTTATTATTATTTTAATAAATTTTCTTTTATCCAAAAATCGCAGAAATTCATCCCATTACAACTTTTATTATCACTAATAAATTTTTTAATCGTCGTTTCAAATAGATCTTTCCTAAGATCGCCAAGACTGCCTGTAACCCGGCATAGTGATGCGGCGTCTGCCGGTTCGTGATTACTGCTCAAGAACCTTTCTGT
Organism: Battus philenor; assembly: GCF_028537555.1. NCBI lineage: Eukaryota > Metazoa > Arthropoda > Insecta > Lepidoptera > Papilionidae > Battus > Battus philenor. The sequence goes on from NW_027181715.1 coordinate 14,382,367, forward strand.
CCACTACCACCACAAGCAACTCTTTGAGCTACGAGCTTAGTTCGCTCAAGTTTTATTTACTATATAAACCTCCTGATCTAGCATATGCCGAGAAAAGTCTTCACTATTGTTTAAAATAAAGGAAAAAGATATTATGAGCTATATCCATCAACAAAGTTCGTAATTTTTTGAATATGAAATTAATATTTTTAGTTTACTTAGACAGTATTATGGTTACAGTTCTCAAACGACTTTTGTGTCTAGCAGACGGTGAGACTTTATGTCGGTAAATGAGGTAATTAAAGCCGAAACAATGTCGAATGATTTCCTTAAAGCGCCTCGAGGGCAAACATTGAACTGAACTTAACTGTGTCGCATAGTTAAGTTTAAAGTAACTCTAGATTTTTATGTAACCTTAAACACTGAAGGTTTTGCTGATTTTAATCCTGTATAAAATTCGTACTTTGATTAAGATAAAAGATGAAATTAATTAGTTCAATATTGGAACTTGATCAGAATTCTTATTTACCGTGAACCTATTATCTATTATTTTTTTACTCTACTCTACTTCGGAAGGTGTTATAGTTGTGGAGAATATGTATTATTTTTTTTACATTACTCTACTTTGGAACTATAACATAGCTGTGGAGAAGAAGCAGGAAGAAACTAGACCTTTTTTTCTTCGTTTGCTGAGTTTCTGTGCATTAGCTGGGCGGCGCAGAATCGAGTCTTGCAGTGGAAGCTAAAAAAAGTGGAGAATTGTAGATATATTTTGTATTACTACTCATTATTTATTTATTACTAATTAAGTTAAGATTTTCTTACAAATATAAGATTATTTTGCACGTGTAAGCGAAAATTTATTCAGCTTAAACTTGGAGCCTAGCGTTAGGGCGGACCGACTCGAAAACGCAATAAATTAGCCTAAGATAGTTGGAGGATGAAGACATTAACGCAAGCTGTGCCGAAAACGTCGGTCGACTGCTAATGAACGTGTTATAGCCGGTTTTGCGGAAACCTCCTACGATATTCTTAACCAATATTTAATTTTCTTATTTTCAATATTTATCCGCGTAAACTTTATTTAATTTAATTTAATATTCTTTATTGTACACGATAAGATGCATTTAATAAGTTTTACAATAATATACAGAAAAGTACATTGGGCGGTCTTATCACACAAGGCAATCTCTTACAGACAACCATAGTAAGGAAAAGATAAAAGTACTTATAAAGGGTAGTTCACGTGTACAAAAAAAATACATATTCACAAACAAATGAACACAAATATACATAAACATACATACATTCGTATATAACATATGTACTTATAATAAAAAAGGTTTAATACATATTATAAATATAATACAATAATAAATAAAAACATCTAACTGACTTCGATCAGAATTGGTTCGATCGCACTTGCCTCAGAAAGAAGCAAAAAGAAAAAGAAATGAACTTTTTATATCCGAAACGTAGAAATTTAACTGTGAATCAAACTGAATTATCAGTGGGAAAACCGTTAAGTTCGCCGTTACAAATAAATTGGATAATAATTATTTTATATCTGTGGCGTGCATATCGCGCGCCACTCAAACACCAAGCTCTTACCCACGTGACTGTCAATCGCATGGCGGCGGCGGCAGTGAAACAGATGCATGACAGATGGCGCCATAGTAGAAGCAACGAAAATCTGCATCGCGCTGTTGAGAGTCCCCGCGCTCATTATAAGGGCTAGCGGAGGTGCGGTCAATGGAGGAAGAAGCAACTGAAGATCAAGAAGCAACCGACGAACAAGAAGCGATCGACGAACAAGATACAACCGACGAACTACCGAGGAACAAGAAGCTACCGTACCACGACCACTCCTACATATCAATATAATAAATATTGTAATGGTGCTATACACTTAAGTGAGCGAAATGTCTTCTCCTCTATTTTGATTCCATTATCAATTAACAACCGCTGCTGGTGTTGGGCGAATAAAGAGAACAAAAGCGTGTATAAAGATATAAAATATACATTTTAAAGCCATTATCTTTTCCTTTCATCAAAAGCGGTCATCTGTTCTTATAAAAGAACTCAGAAGAACATTCATCAACTGGATCTTCTCCTGAGTTCGTTATTACGTACTTTGATAACGGTGTCCATCGAGAAATTGAGCACCTTACAACCTTTTTCCTGCGCGAGTGGACTTAATTTTCATAGCATTTTCTGAAAGTACCCTACAACTCTTTTCTCTACTAGCGGTAGCCTATCTAGAAGGAGGAAGCCCTTGGCCTCTAATTGCATAGGCGGCTTCTTCTTTGATAGCGGTAGTCCATTGGCATTTAGGACTCGTACATTTATTTGCTCCATACGAGGTGTATACTTTAATAGCGGAGTTTTATCAAGAAGGAGGGAACTTAAGGCCTCTAACTTACACACCATCGTCTGCTTTCATTAAGATAGTTTATATGGAAAGGGGGAACCCTATACCTCTCTGATCGATATCCGGAGTCTAGTTCATTAAAACTTCTTTTCATCATCTACCGCTATTAATTTATATGTGGCTGGCAAACTTCCAAGCAGAAGTTTTCAAGTTATGATAGCTATTTTTAAGAAGATATTTCAAATATCGCTTTCATCGTAATCTTTACATTTTATAATTAAAACAATAGTTGGACCTAGGAGAGCAAAGAACGACAAACGCAGCTTATGACATCAACTCAAAAGAAAACAGATGACATATGTATGCCGCTTCCAACTGGTCATATTGGAAATTTCTAGAGTAGACCCTTGTTTAGAAGCGGACGTCTGTCAGCTGGAGTGTTGGTGATGATGATACAATTAAATTATTGGATGACCAGGATTTTTACCTGACTGATCCACTTAAGTAGAGTACGTAAGCGATGATAGTAAGGCAAAGCTACAAAACTTGGAGCATCAGCGATCCACTACCACCCAGATAAGCAACTCTTCGAGCTACGAGCTAAGTTCGCTCAAGTTTTATTTACTATATAAACGTCCTGATCTAGCATATGCCGAGAAAAGTCTTCACTATTGTTTAAAATAAAGGAATAAGATATAATGATCTATATTCATCAACAAAGTTCGAAATTTTTTGAATATGATTTTATATTTTTAGGTTACTTGGAAAGTATTATGGTTACAGTTCTCAAACGACTTTCGTATCTAGCAGACGGTGAGACTTTATGTAGGTAAATGAGGTAATTAAAGCCGAAACAATGTCGAATGATTTCCTTAAAGCGCCTCGAGGGCAAACATTGAACTGAACTTAACTGTGTCGCGTAGTTAAGTTTAAAGTAACTCTAGATTTTATATAACCTTAAACACTGAAGGTTTTGTTGATTTTAATCTTGTAAAAAATTCTTACTTTGATAAAGATAAAATATAAAATTAATAAGTTCAACATTGCAACTTTATCAGAATTATTTTTGATCGTCAACATATTATGTATTACTTTTTTAACTTTACTCTACTTCGGAACTATAACATAGCTGTGGAGAAGAAGCAGGAAGAAACTACACTTTTTTTGTTCTTTTGCTGAGATTCTGTGCATTAGCTGGGCGGCGCAGAATCAAGTCTTGCAGTGGAAGCTAAAAAAAGTGGAGAATTGTAGATATATTTTGTGTTACCACTCATTATTTATTTATTACCAAGTAAGTTAGGATTTTCTTTCAAATATAAGATTATTTTGCACGTGTAAGCGAAAATTTATTCAGCTTAAACTTGGAGCCTAGCGTTAGGGCGGACCGGCTCGAAAACGTAATAAATTAGCCTAAGATAGTTGGAGGATGAAGACATTAACGCAAGCTGTGCCGGAAACGACGGTCGACTGCTAATGAACGTGTTATAGCCGGTTTTGCGGAAACCTCCTACGATATTCTTAACCGATATTTAATTTTCTTATTTTCAATATTTATCCGCGTAAAATTTATTTAATTTAATATAATATTCTTTATTGTTCACGATAAGATGCATTTAATAAGTTTTACAATAATATACAGAAAAGTACAATGGGCGGTCTTATCACGCAAGGCAATCTCTTACAGACAACCATAGTAAGGAAAAGATAAAAGTACTTATAAAGGGTAGTTCACGTGCAAAAAAAATACATATTCACAAACAAATGAACACAAATATACATAAACATACATAGACATACATACATACGTATATAACATATATACTTATAATAAAAAAGGTTTAATACATATTATAAATATAATACAATAATAAACAAAAACATCTAACTGACTTCGATCAGAATTCGTTCGATCGCACTTGCCTCAGAAAGAAGCAAGAAGAAAAAGAAATGAACTTTTTATATCCGAAACGTAGAAATTTAACTGTGAATCAAACTGAATTACTGGTGGGCTGACTTCATATCTATCGTGTCAATGACGTCAGATCAAAGAGTAAAAACTTCGTTCCTCGAGCAGTCATCTACTTAAATGTCCCCCCGTAGTAATTACTTTACTCACATCTTCGCAATACAATCTATTCTTCTCTGGAACGCGCTCCCTTTAGATATAAGAATGACCAGATCGCTACGCATTTAAAGCAAGGGTTCGAAAACTGTTCCTTGACATGCTGACGGAATCATCACGATAATTGGATTTTATTATTTATTATATTGATATAAATGGTATATAATAATGTTGAAACATATGTTACGGGTCATTTATACATAATTATTAGTAAATAGTAGCTGTCAGTATATTTATAAAAGGTGTTCTTAGTGATTATTTTTCTTTTCCATTTTGATATAAGTTTTTTTGGTCTTTTATGACATAAAATTATTACTTCTATCTTCATTAATTTAGGTATTAAGTTCGCCGTTACAAATAAATTGGGTAGTAAGTGTTTTACGCCAATAAAATAAATATTGTAATGGTGCTATACACTTAAGTTAGCGGAACGTCGTCTCGTCTATTTTGATTTCATTATCAATTAAATAAAGAACGAATCGAGCGAAGCGAGCGAAGAAGCGAAAAATTAAATAAAAAGCGAAAAAAGAGAACAAAAGTGTGTATAAGTATATAATATATATAAAGATATAAAATATACATTTTAAAGTCATTATCTTTTTCTTCCATCAAAAGCTGTCATCTGTTCTTATAAAAGAACTCAGAGGAACTGGATCTTCTCCTGAGTTCTTTATTACGTACTTTGATAACGGCGTCCATCGAGAAACCGAACACCTTACAACCTTTTTCCTGCACGAGTAGACTTAATTTTCATTGCATTTTCTGGAAGTACCCTCCAACTCCTTTCTCTACTAGCGGTAGCCTCTCTAGAAGGAGGAAGCCCTTGGCCTCTAATTGCATAGGCGGCTTCTTCTTTGATAGCGGTGGTCCATTAGGACGTAGAGGACTCATACATTTGTTTGCTCCATACGAGGTGTATACTTTAATAGCGGTGGTTTATCTAGAAGGAGAGAACTCAATATCTAATGAATTCAGGCGTTATTTTGCAGAAGTCCATCCTAAGTTAGAAAAGGACCAATATATAGCTACTTCCGCCAAACACTCTGTGTTTAGCAGTAATCGATGTAACATTACTCTTGAAGAGTGATTTAACAGTAGTTGTGTAATCCGCATTGTTTGCCGTATGCGCATTTATCAGTGGGCTAGCGGGCGGTGCACTTTATTGCACGACTACTGCTGCATAGCGGAAGTATCTATATATTGGTCTTTTTCTAACTGAGGCAACTCAACGCCACTAATTTCCACAACATCGTCTGCTTTCATAGAGATGGTTTATATAGAAAGGGGGAGCCCTACATCTCTCTGATTGATATTCGGAGTCTAGTTCATTAAATTTCTTTTTATCATCTACCGCTATTAGTTTTCATGTGGCTGGAAAACTTCCAAGCAGAACTTTGCGAGTTATGATAGCTATTTTTAAGAAGATATTTCAAATATTGCTTTCATCGTAATCTTTACATTTTATAATTAAAGAGATAGGTGGACCTAGGAGAGCAAAGAACGACAAACGCAGCTTATGACGTCAAATCAAAAGTAAACAGATGACATATGTATGCCGCTTCCAACTGGTCATATTATAATTTCTAGGGTAGACTTTTGTTTAGAAGCGGACGTCTGATGGCTGAAGTGGTGGTCATGATGATACAATTAAATTTGGAATATTGGATGACCAAGATTTTTACCTGACTGATCCACTTAAGCAAAGAGTACATAAGCGATGATGGTAAGGCAAAGCTACAAAACTTGGAGCATCAGCGAAAAGTTGCCAGTTCATCAGTATTCTACAGAGTCCATTTTGGAGAATTTGCAGCGGAATTACTCCAAATAATTCCCCCCCATCTTCTTTCTTTTATGGAACAACAAGATGCATGGATTGACGCCATACATGGTTGCAATTCCTTCCATCCGCACTAAGCGTCTTGCTAATGCTTTTACAGTACCAGCCAGTGGAATAATCTATCGATGTCATTGTTTCCAGATAATTATAACTTAGGAGTCCTCAAAACAAAAATAGATTTCTTCTAGGTAAACATACCATCGTAGACTCCATCATCGCTTAGCATCAGACCAGACAGAGATTAAAAAGAACTAATCAAGCACAAAACCACTTTTATGGTCATCATAGAGCAGTAATAACACTAGTTATGTTATTACAGTACAATCCGCATTGCAGGAGCTTTTAGTAAGCTGTGTATGACACCATTAATCGTGCGAAAACCAGCACGTAAGATAATTGTATAAAAAAAATTATAACAGAATTTCTAAATCCGGCGTCACGCTCAGGATCTGCATTTTCGACCTTAAACACTTCTGTTTAGAGCAGCTTTTAGTTAAGCTACGTAGATTTAGTTATTTAATTTTTTCATTGCTCTGTAAATGGCGTATTGTGAAATGATTTTCTACGAGTGAATCGAGTTAAATGTTTAGGACAACTTTTAAATTAAAGGATTGTATATAAACAAGTGAGCGCTTTTTTATATTGTTTGATATAAAGGTATTTTTTTCTTTGTGATAATTTGGCTCAAAAATAGCATTAGCGTTATTTATGTATGTATTATTCTTCTTTTCAGGCGATGGACGCCCACTGATAAGCATAGGCTCTTAGGATGTTCTGTTCTCCGTCACGCACATCTAGAGACCTTCCACGACGATAACTATGTCATCGGTCTACCAAGTGGAACCAAACACATCCCGAGGCCAGAATGAAATGAAAAACTAACGGAATTAATTTGTTTTTTTTTTTTTGTTTATTTAACTTTATCAAGAAAAAGTGTTACACTTTTACAATTTGTTTTCCACGTTGTTATTTTACAAATTACATCCATATTTACCATGTACATCTGATGGATGCCCACTGTAAGGCATAGGCCTTCAAAGATCGAAACGATTGTCGGTCTTACGCTGCCTGTCGGTTCTCCCAATGAAAGGCCTACCCACGTCGCGTATCGGCTGAAGGTCGCGTTCAAGAACCTTTCGGCCCCAACAGCCTTCGGTTGCACGATGTACCCCGCCCACTGCCATTTCAAACGAACAATCCTCCGAACTGCTTTTGTGATCTTGGATCTTCTAAGGATATCCTCTTTTATATCTCTCTTCGTTGCTTTCTGGGTGACCATGAACTTTCTTATAAGGCCCGTCATAAGCATCCACTTCTCAGTTTCGTATGTCATGTATATATCATTAAGTGATAGTGTTGGCAATGAGCCTAATGGTTTTGGACTATCAAACGTGATATTAAGTCCCGAGTTCGATTCTAGGCATGTGCATGTAATACTTGCGTATGATCATGCGATAAATCATGCTACCGTGAGATCAGATATGTAAATATGCGACGAGACACGCGGCCATGCGATCAGACATGCGATCGTGGTAGTCGGGTATCAGCATTAACAAAAATCACAATACAACAATTTGCTTGCGTTTTTGATTATTAATACCGAGCCTTATAAACATTTATGTAAATTAAAAATTTAATGGTAAAAAATGAGAATGTGTACATCATCTTAATATGAGCATCTCAAAAAAAGTTGTAAATAATTCTTCAAGCTAAATCCTCTGGGAGACCGGTGAGTTTGCAAGCATCGGCAAGTAATAAATGTATAAGGTAATTTATATGAGAGCAAGATCTCAAGTTTTATTACGAAATATACTTTAGAACTATGTTTTGTTAAACTTAACCGTTAAATCGTTGTGTCAAATGTATAAATTGTATAGATTCTATTAAATCTCAAAAATTACTTATGAACATATTATAGTATATAGGTAGTCATGCAACAAAGAGCACCGCCCGCCAGCCCGCTGATAAATGCGTATGCGGAAAATAATACGAATTACACAACTGCCACCGTCAATTCACTCAACATGTGTTTCACCTCTCCACGGAGCATCTTCAGGAGTTATGTTACAGCGATTAGTGCCAAACACAGACTCTTTGCGGTCCTTTTCTTACTTAGGATGGACTTCCTCAAGGTAATGTCTGATTCCATTAAATAAAAAATTATATTTATTGGTAGACTATGCGATGTGGCGTGAGTAGCCCTTCTACTCGATAGATTGAAGACATAATTAAGATCGCGGGATGTCATCGCAGGAACGGTCATCTTAGCGTTCTTTTGGTGAGGCTTTTGCCTTACAGTGGACGTGCATCGGATGAAAAGAGAGACAGAGAGAGATACTATACAAAATTTATTGCACGTCTGAGACAATCAGTTACTGTTACCATATTTAAAGCCAATATGATTAAAGAAATAGATTCGTCATTTGTAAAAATGTAATTGAAAACGTACATAAAAATTACCCTTATTACCGTGAGGTAAATCGAAAGATTGCCAAGTGGCCGTGAGCGGTGCACATTGTTCATGTAACCGTCAGCTGTTGAGGCCGGATGGTTCTCAGGTTCGACCACTAGCATAGCATGCGGCATAGTATCGTAAGGTTGCAGGAAGTCGCTGGATATGGACGTATATCCGGTGATATGGTGATGAAGTTCATACTTAGTACGTTTTACGAGCGAAATAAATTTTACATACAACCTCTTTATTAAATTACTACAAGTCAGAACATACTTAACTGCTAACATAAAAAGTACCGGTTCTAAAATGTTAATTTGTTATATCGCATTTTATTTAAGCCTACTTATTTCTATCATTTTCAGTTTTTATATCATGAATTAAAGGATAAAATGAAATATTAATAATTGTTATATCTCTCTTTGATTTTGAACTCTCTGTAGATTCTTTGATCTCCATGTTAACTTCATTCGTAATATTATCTTTGCTTTCATGAACATGTGTTGGTTTTGATTCAAAATGTTTTAAATTATTGTGACCTGCTATTCGGTTTATTATTTCGATCGAAGCGTTGTTCTGTTGTTCTATTTTATTAGACATCTTTGCTATAATGTCTAAGAAGTTGGCTTTGCTTTGTAGAATGATGTTTGGATCTTCCACACTGTCGCTTTGAGTCGTCGTTTCATCGACGGTTGTTGATTTAAAATCTTTGCTTGATTCATTATAGGCGACTGTATTTGTTGAGTTGTTTTCTATTGCATTTTTGGCTCGATATACGAACGAATCTACCGATGGTTTGTCATCCGCTGATTGATTAAGAGTATTATTTGCTTCCATACCTACTAAGTTTGTTAGTCCTTCGAAACTACTTTCAATTAGATTATCAATCATAGATTCAACAGAATTATTTGAACTTTCCATAGTTGAGTCAGTTTGATATATGTATAAAGTTTCAACGTTAATTTCATCGTCATTGGGTGTAATTTTGGAAGCATCTCTTTTGAAATATTTCGGCGAGTTATCAGTCGAAGGGTCATTTTCAGTGAACATGTAAAATTTTTTCGCTTTAGCTTCATCGATTTTCAATTGCTGTGTAGGTTCTATTAATTGTCTGCTATGTATCCAGTGTTTACCTTTTGGCCATCTCTGACTTGACATATCGTTGTTCTCCACCTTTACTTTATCTGATTTCATATTCTTCACTTGTTCCCGTAAATTATATCTCATTTCTACTTTTGGTAATCTTTTATATTTAAATACCATTTTATATCTATCCTTTAGAGGATTAGATTTATGTACTTCACTTTTAATAATTTCGTCTGAAGGTTCGCTTATTACTGAAAATGAAATATTAAAGAAGTTCATAAACAAAACATGAACATTAAAATTTTCTATTACAATCAAATGTAGTTCGTTTTATTAATGGCATATTGTCTCACCTTTCTTCATTCCTACATTGTCAATGAAATCTGTAATATAGTTCCCAGTTTTTTCTTCACCGTTTTCAAAAGCGAACACTGGTTTCGTTGTATCATTTAATTCTGCTCTAGGTAAGGGTATGACTAATTGATTGGTTTCATATTTCTTTCGATTGTCACTTGTTTTCATGCAGCTGGTCGGATAGCAGTAAGTAGATTGATGTCTACACATCTGAACGCAAACGCACACTGGTGGCGTATTGTGGAACTCGGCAAATATTATGTTGAAAAAATGTTCCACTAGCGCAATATGATTTTTATAGTCACAGGAACTAAGATCCTTTGGTTTTCGACTCAAAGAGACGTACTGACTGAATGTATCTGAAACTGATTTTGAATGTTTAATAAAAATAAATTATACAGTAGTATGTGTATGGAAAACGTGATGATTGTCTTGTTATATGGGTAATTGATAGGCTTAAAGTTAAATATTAACTCTGTAAAACATCACATTACAGGGTGAATGTCTTAAGCTGTTTCCTACCCTTATGTTTTTGTATAAATGTTAAATTCTGCTCTTTTAATCTGTCTATCTAGCTCCCTTCGGGTGTGATGTACCAAACACTCATCACACACGGGCTAATCCTCGCTCACTAACCACACTTCAGTTATAACTATACACCTACACGTGTAAAGTCTCTCTTTGCGTAAACCTCGTCGATGTAACTGGGAAACGATCTACCTACTATCTTCCAGAGTTAAATTTTTAACTCCCAGATCCCTGCTTCCGTGAGCGCAATTCGACGAAGCCGTACAAAGTCAAAATGGTTGGTAGCGTAACATCAATATACATCATATATAATATATGAAGCATAAATCGACAAAATTAGCCTCAAAATATTGTGAGATTGATGCTTCATCACCGCCATCATCATTTATGTATTAAGACATTCGCATCTGGATATATCTCCCCAATAAATATAGAATAGGTATAATCATAAATTTATTCAGAGTCTTGCGACAGCTTTCATCACCGTCATGATCATCATCACCTTAACTGTGGACTTCCTACGACGCTATTGAGGGTCTGTGGTCACTTTTACACCTTCAGGACCTAGTGGCCTTCTGTTCTTCACGCTACATGGACTACCTTCTGCCACATCAATGTTGCAATCCATTGGACTAAGTGCGTTAGTTTTATTTCGTCTACAAATCTTTTTATTACTGATTTACCAACAATCCTGATCATAGAGGTGAATGGCTCGTTGAGCGATGGGTTGAAGGCTGTTTCTTTTTTTGATAGCACACATTGGACATTCGTGTTTAGACACTTAGGGATATTAGACGAGAAGGTGTTTCAATAAGAAAAAAAATGAAAAGATACAACTTCAAATGATTATCCTGTAAAATGCCATTCGATTGTGTACTAATAGATGATAGTTCTTATTATATCTATTATCTAGATACAAAGGTGTCCTCTGAAGAAATCTATGGTGAGGTATACAATAATCGCCACGCTTGGCAGGAGCGTTGGCGATCACAGTGTGATATTATAGTACACAGGGGACGCTGATTCATCCTCTGGAGACTTGTTTGTTGCAATCCCATATAACTAACGCACAGAGTATGAATTATATAAGACTGTATCCCCAGAATCGAACTCTTCACCTACGATCGCAAGTTTTAGTACTCTACCACTGCACATTTAAAATACATAGCTTGATAATATTTATTCCTAGATCACTGTGCATATGTTAGCAATTGACAAACAAAATTATTTTTATAAGTAGCACTTACCTTGAATATTCAATAAAAGATGCAAAATTATACTTGCACGTTTTATATGGACAAACATTTTTTCACTCTATACTACTTTATATATGTTAGTGTAAATAAATATAAATTAAAATTTCTATTTTATTTTACAAATATTAAACTGTTATTGATATTATAAATTTTTAACATTTTTTTCTCGAAGTATGAAAGTATGGAATCGATTGAAGATAAAACAAAACGTCTGTATAGGAAGCCAAGTTTTAGATCAAATGTGCAATGTTTGTGTTAGTAACGGAAACGTTTAAGACAACATGATTCGAATGCATCCTGTTTATAACACATATGTATCTTATTAACAACGAGGAAGAAACACGTCGAAGTTATAGCTTAGTGAGTAAAAACTATGACTTTAATCTTGCATACAAGATTGTTTTTCAGGAATACTTACAAGCATTGAAAGAAAATATAGTAATTAAATTAAAATATCTTAGTAACAATAATCTATCGTATGTGATATCAATTTTCGAACGGGTTATTTGACGGATTACTATTTGTTAAGTGGTTTTAAAAAAACTCGACTGTATCAGAGACACATAAGTTAATAGTAAAATCTCGCGAAGGAAATCTCTTTTTTCGTTTGACATTAGTTTTTAAATTAATTATTTAATGAAATCAGGCGTTACTTCGCAGAAGTCCATCTTAAGTAAGAAAAGGACCAATATTTAGCCACTTCCGCACATGCAGTGGTAGTCGTGCAATGAAATGCACCGCCCGCCAGCCCGCTGATAAATGCGTATGCGGCAAACAATGCGAATCACACAACCGCCACCGCCAAATTACTCAACACGTGTTTCACCCCTCCACGGGGCATCTTCAGGGGTTATAACTGTGTAAGTGATAAGAGTTGTTACAAGCTTTGCTGCTAGATTAAATAAATGAGTAGATCCAAATAAAATAACAGAAGTAGCTCGAAGAATTGCTCGTCTGCAGTGACAGTGAACGGGCCAAAAGAATCTTGAGCCGCACCACTAGGTAGACCTTGGAAAGTTACCGGATATCCGCAGAGTGAGATCAATCATTGACGCCATCTTAGTTGTAGACATCTGTCTATTTACATGAATGAATAATGAAGGCGATAAAAGAGGATGCATTCTCTGGACGTCAAAGGGCTTAAAATGACAATAAGGCTTTAATATACTTGCTTACAAAGAAGCCCTGAGTATTTTAGTCATGTTATCCGCTTATGTCCAAGTAATATCGAAGGTTAAAGACGATGTAATAGCAGCTAAATGGGCTGGACAGATCAAATGCACTCAATTTTAGTCAGGGAAGTTTACAATACAAAAAAAATACGCGTAGCAAGAGAAAGCAATCAGTTGGAGGAGAGGAAGGTATAAAATCACCAGTTGTGTTGGTTAAGACGAGAATTACAAGCCATTATATGTGTATTTGTACATCGCCATTTTTTATTAAATTTACACATAAAAGTTAATTTGCACATTAAAGTTTCTACATAAAGTTTAAATTCTTTATTTATATCAATTTAATCCTCTTCAAAGTGATCCTCGTCTGATAAAACGCTCTTTAGCTAACGCTTTTTCCAGTCCTCGAAACAGTCGGAATAGCCTTTTTCCGGTACAGCCTTCAAGATCTTCTTTGGTACGGTTTTTATCGCTTCAATCGTGTCAAAACCACGTCCTCGCATTGGCCTTTTGAGTTTGCTGAATAGCCAGGAGTCGTACGGAGTTAAATCGAATACAGTGATTTAGGAACGGCACGAGTTTTTCACGCTTTTTTTTAAAAAAATGAGTGTTTTTAGTACCAATTGAGTGTAACTCGAATACAATTGATCCTTTTGTAAACAGACGCTTAGCAAATGTTACAAACAGTCCTACCAATTTAGGAAAAAATATTACTTGCCTTCCTAACGCTCGGGAGTTTTAAATGATAATTTCAATGTTCTTTTTCTTTCACAGAGTATATATTTTGTATCGTCCCATTTTTTTCTTTTAGTAGCTCTTCTATTAGATATTATACAGATCCCATGTTATATTAGGAAGACCGGAAAGTAATGTCATTCTTAAGTTGAATTCACACGACTTATATCTTAACAAGTTTTTATTTCTAATCAACAATATTTTCACCTAAGTTACCAACAACCTATTGCCATCTAGTATAGAAAGTCAATGCCGGAGCGATAAAAATCAATCGGTTTTTCTATAAAATATGTCGACAGAAACGACATTACTTTCCGGAAGGCTACATTTGGACAAAAAGCTCTCTTTTGTGGCGCAAAATTGTCTCTATCTTTTTTTTGGGTAGGACTATTGCTCAAGAACCATGCAGTATTATGTATAATTATTACTTTTAATTTTATAATGCTTTATTTAAATAGAATTTTAAAACTCTAATATTATAAATGTGGAATAGGCATGTTTTTAAACGGTTTTATTTAGTTCGACCCGTACGAAATTTATTTGGATCAAAATTAGAAATTGAAATTTAAGCACCTTCCCGTTATCAGATTGATCTGAAATTTGGTACACACATTGGCATACACAATTTAGATGACAATAAAATATAATAAAATCAATAACATTATAAATCTAAGATGGCCGCCGATAAAAAATGGCGAATTACATATTTTTCCTTAACCCCTTCAATATTTGTATCAAATGAAAGGGCTACACTAGTAAAACACGATGAACATGATTATGTCAAAATTTAAAATTCAAGATGGACGCCGTTCCAATATGGCGGACTAGGTACATATTTTTCCACAACCACCACAATATGGGTATCAAAAAACCGTTTAACTTAAAAGTTTTTTAAATGTATTTTTAGATAATAAAAAACAGTGTCACTACGTACCGTACCGAAAGCGTCCAGTTCCTAGTTTAACAACATTCAGTTTATTGCCGACTTTATAGCGCGTACGGCTGTTAACCTGTGAAACATCTTGTTCACAACCAATGTCTTGTCTAAATTTAAACACCCTTTCTGTAGTTATATACCCGTCTCTAAAGTCTTGTAAAATTTTGAACTAACATTTTCATTGGGTGTTTATTTATAAGTTGATGTGATGCCTTTATCTTTGGTGAAGTGATCACGTGTTCATTCTAGCGGATTTAAAAGTTGAAGTGGCCAGGCACCAAGCATGAATAGTTCTGAAAAAACCTTCGCCCACAAAGTGTGTAGATGATCCTGTGAAGCTCTTTTGAAGTGCAAAGAACACCTATGGACGTCCCACAGCTGAACTGAAATGATAAGAAAAGAATTCCATTATAATAATTTTTTCCTGACTTTATACCGTTTAGATAAAAATATGCGGTAAAAAATTGGCAGTATATCAAATGTAAATCATCACCATCTGTAATAGATTAAAACGAGTAATAATTTACAAACATCACTACGGAAGGAAACACACTAAGGAAGTCATTTATATGATTAATATATATACATATTCTATATTAACATAAAGTAATTAATAAAACACACGTGTCGCGTGACATAATGATAAAATAACAACGAAGCGGTTAAACATAGATAAGGAAATTAAGAAATAATTTAACAGATGGTAATCTCTTTGATAGAAGCTCTCGGTGTTTATATTATTTTGGATCTTTCCCAAGGTTTGTGCCCCAGTAATTTCGTGTTTAGTTAAAGTTAATTAGTTTTTTTTTCAAGAATAAAAAAATATATATATAAGCAAAAATAGTATTTATAGTTAATACGAATCTATACAGCAAAAAATAAAAGAGAACATCGGTTTGCTACATGATTGGGCATCCACTATATGAACATTGGATAGTATTTCTTACTCCCTTGTTGTCTTCTATTATCTATCACTACGAGATACGAGAGCTCGACTCAGGGTCGACACACCATATGACTCCTTTCGAAACTCTCCGACAAAAACATACTGCGAAAACTCATTTAGACATCTGAAACAACTAGTAAGCGGGCACGGGCACTGCCAGCAATACCTTGTGATAATACCTTGTGATATTGCTTCCGATTCGAATCCAAAAGACGTAACCACGTGACCTTATGTAAAAACCTTGATGTACCTTTGTTCAAGTAACTCGACCTCCTCAGGATAAAATCTACGGCAAATAAAGAATTTGCCGTTGATTGATGAGTTATCCTGGCACATTGTCCTAAACCTCAAGACATTTAACGGTCTGTAGCGCTTGGGCAGCGACTTGAAATAAAATAATGTACCAATTAATATATGATTGAGTAAAATTTCTAAATTGTATTATTTTCATGTATAAATTTTAGCTGTATTTACTCGTAAGAAAAATAGCGTACACGTAAAAGGTGTCAAATGCTGAGAGCAGAAAGTTACGTATCAAATAGCTGCAAACCTTCATCGAACTATCTGAGTCAGTAAACGCGAAAAAAAAATTTGTAAATACTTTATTTACCTTATTGGAGATAGACAGTAACAAAAGGCACTAAGAAAGTACAAACTTAGAAGCTTAGAAATATAAAATTAGTTACAGTTGTTACCTTATAACTATCTCACTGAGAACATATATTGATTTATAGTCAAACAATGAAAAAACAAATAAAAATATTACTGAACAGGGATCAAAGACTATAGTTTATATATTTATATAATGTTTGTTTATATATTTATATTATGGTTTAAATTGCATTGTACGTACTCAATAATTTCGAACGAAATTGTTTTTTAAAAGATACTAGAGAATATTTCAATATCACTAACATATGAATTGTGGAGGTCACACATTCTGTATAAGGGTGCACGTTTACCGGTATTTGTCCTAGCCGTTAATATAAAACACAATAGCGATACAAATTAGAATTAAAAAATATTTAATGGAATCAGGCGTTACTTGGCGGAAGTCCATCCTAAGTAAGAAAAGGACCAATATTTAGCCACTTCCGCACATGCAGTGGTAGTCGTGCAATAAAGTGCACCGCCCGCCAGCCCGCTGATAAATGCGCATACGGCAAACAATGCGAATCACACAACCGCCACCACCAAATCACCCAACACGTGTTTCACTCCTCCACGGGGCATCTTCAAGAGCTATGTTACACCGATTAGTGCCAAACACAGAGTGTGAAACTAATCGGTGTAACATAGCTGCATGTGCGGAAGTGACTAAATATTGGTCCTTTTCTTACTTAAAAAATATGTTCGACTTTTATGTATTATTAAACAAGTTATTAAAATATCATAAAACTACAAGTACATGATATTGAATAAGGAAATTTCTTATAAAACAAGCGGGCTTATAAAAGAGTGGGCGTAGTTGAAGACGTGACAATGGGTCGATCTCGTTTCCTCGAAGCGTTTCGTAGTCGAGTGACAGTTTACTTAGCTCCGCGGTCGGCGGGTCGCTTTTGGCTTAGTTTACCGCTCGTTGCTTGCCACGGTTCATTGACTATCGACTTGTTGATATATAGGTCTCGTGTGAACATTGTTTTAACAACCAAATCGAATTGAACATTTATCACACATTTTTTTTGTACTATGTATCAGAATATCCATTTTAATACTGTTTGATTATTTATGTAGAGTGTATGGTAAAGGTTTATTGAAGGAAGGCTTATGTAGGCTGCTTTAAATCAAGCACTATGTCCAGCGGTGGACGTTTTCGGCTGAACATGATGTCTACTTCGGCCTGATGATATCATTATGACCATCTTAACCACCGAACATAAATAGTGATTTAATATAGAAATAGAAGAAAAATTTAAAGCCTTATTATAATCATAATTTCAGCCGCAGATGCTTTTTGAAATCAACCCTCTAGCCCAGGTTCTCTAGAGTAAGGCTAAAAAGTCATTGATCAACGATCACTCAATATGAACCGGAGAAGGCCAGTAACGAGAAGTGGTCTCGTGTTGTTGCGGTAAAGTGAGGATGCTGGAGGAGGCACAGCGTCCTCCCGGAATGTATCTTGGCACAGTACAGCTGCAAGTTCCGTAGAAGTTCCGGTTGCCTCTTTAAAGATAACCTTGTCCTATCTTTCTAGAACAATTCATAAAAAACGTACTGCTTGACTTAGACCTTTTCCATAGATTTCTCATAGTACGGTAGAAAAAAATCTGCATACAGCGTATTTTGGCGAAGACGTATATATATATATATATATATATATATATATATATATAATTTATTATAATTTATATATAGTAGTGGAATTAAAGATTAGTAGAAGAACTAAAGTTACAGACGTAACTCTAAGAATTGCTCGTTTCGAATTGGCTCGATTTCTCGTGTGTCCACTGGCAAAGCCTGGAAAGATTCTCAATTTAACCACAATTATAATTATTTATTACGTTTTACATTAAATACAAACAAAGTAGCCAATTTAAAACGGTATTTATAATAACTATTTATTTATTAAAATATCATTAAGTTAAAGTTTAATAATGTAGCACAAGTGAGAGAGAGCATATATATTTACCACAATCTATTATACTTATATATACATAAAGTTTATTTCATTGTAATAGATGTTCGTATATTAAAAAATCTATTTCCGGACGTCGTTCGCTAAGGAAAGACGAGAGAATATTTACGAATGTGATTTCCTTTAAACTCGCACTTCCTCCTCACATCAACGCTTTTGATTTGTATTCTATGAATAATTCATTTACGGTACGTTTGAGACTGTAACTGATATTGTAGGAGGCACATAGGAAGGCTCAAAGGGTCGATTGAAAATCGTAACATTGCGGTTCAGGCGAAGTTATTTTTACAGTGAAAATGTTTCATAAATACTAATGTTACTTCGTGTAAATTTTAGAGCTTATACACTAAAAATTTGTATTTTTACAGTGAAAATGTTTCATATATACGAAGGTTGCTTCGTGTAAATTTTAGAGCTTTTACACTAAAAATTAGTGTTAGTGTCACGTACCAATATTATCTGACTTCATACCGTTTAGATAAAAATACATATTTTTACAGTGAAAATGTTTAATATTTACGAATGATACGTGTAAATTTTAGAGCTTTTACACTAAAAAAATTGTATTTTTACAGAAAAAATGTTTCATATATACGAATGTTACTTCGTGTAAATTTTAGAGCTTTTACACTAAATAAATTGTTTTTTAACAGTGAAAATGTTTCATATATACTAATGTTACTTCGTGTAAATTTTAGAGCTTTTACACTAAATAAATTGTATTTTAACAGTGAAAATGGTTCATATATACGAATGTTACTTCGTGTAAATTTTAGAGCTTTTACACTAAACAAATTGTATTTTTACAGTGAAAATGGTTCATATATACGAATGTTACTTCGTGTAAATTTTAGAGCTTTTACACTAAAAAAAATGTATTTTTACAGTGAAAATGGTTCATATATACGAATGTTACTTCGTGTAAATTTTAGAGCTTTTACACTGAAAAAATTGTATTTTTACAGTGAAAATTTTTCATATATACGAATGTTAATTCGTGTAAATTTTAGAGCTTTTACACTAAACAAATTGTATTTTTACAGTGAAAATGTTTCATATATACGAATGTTACTTCGTGTAAATTTTAGAGCTTTTACACTAAACAAATTGTATTTTTACAGTGAAAATGGTTCATATATACGAATGTTACTTCGTGTAAATTTTAGAGCTTTTACACTAAAAAAATTGTATTTTTACAGTGAAAATGGTTCATATATACGAATGTTACTTCGTGTAAATTTTAGAGCTTTTACACTGAAAAAATTGTATTTTTACAGTGAAAATTTTTCATATATACGAATGTTACTTCGTGTAAATTTTAGAGCTTTTACACTTAAAAAATTGTATTTTAGTCTTAACATAGCGTTTATATATGTTACATATTTTTATTTATTTATCTATTTTTTATTCAATTTATTAATTTTACACCAGAATAACTTCTAAATCTGTATGTTGTACATGTCCAATCATATATAGAATACTGAAGTCATCTGTGAAATGAATCGCTGACGTAAAAAAATAGAAATAGGTGATGTAATACAGTAAGAATAAAGGCTTCGCCGTAATCATCATATAAGACGAAACGGCGCAAGTGGAAGGCATGGCACCCTCCTAGATTGCCGTGGAGACCGATCTTGCTGCCCACAACTAACATTTGATTTTTTACTTCTATATAGATATTTATTTATTTTATTTTATACACGGTTTTAACGAGCTGCTAATAAAAAAAGGCACCGGAGTATCTACATGCTACATGCATCAATCAATTCAAAAATCTCTATCCAAATACTTGCATTCGAAGTCACAGTGTTAGTCATTTAATATGTCGGTCAATTTGTAAAGAGACGTGAGAAACTTTGTCCCAACCATTGGTTCACATTCATCGATACGTGAACGATGCTCGTTCATAGTTCGCGTCAGTTCGTACGTTACGTTTCACTAAGCACGAAGTTATTCCTTTGTTGCCGGAGCTTTGATACATAAAATACATCACAAATTGAAATCGAGAACACTTAGTAATAACTCGAAGCGTATGTAAGTCTTTGGTACGTATATAGTAATGATAATTTAATAGAAATAAAAATATTGTAGCTAGTGAAGCATGGGATGTCTCACTCAGATTTGGAATAGAAAAAGCTGGAAACGGGCCGCTTTTGAACAGATCCATTAGAAATTTAAAGAGGGAGATCTATGGTGATGAAGATGATGAAATATTTTTAAATATAAAAGTAAATCACCCAAACCATAATCAAGCGTTTAACTACATAAGAAAAGGACCAATATTTAGCCACATCCGCACATGCAGTGGTAGTGCAATAAAATGCACCGCCCGCCAGCTCGTTGATAAATGCGTATGCGGCAAACAATGCGAATCCGCAACCGCCAAATCACTAAACACGTGTTTCACCCCTCCACGGGGCATCTTCAGGAGTTATGTTACACCGATTAGTGCCAAACACAGAGTCAAGACTCTGTGGCTAAATATTGGTCCTTTTCTTACTTAGGATGGACTTCCGCGAGGTAACGCCTGATTCCATTAAACGTCGAACTACAGACTAGATTAATCAATATGATTTTTTTAACATATTTTCATCAACGCACAGGGAAGGTGCTTTAGAAAGAAAAACATATAATTTTGCTATAATAGTAGAAATAAGATAATAGCAAACATTGAAAACAATGCATTTAGTTTCTTAACAATAGCAAATAGTATGTTGAACAATATATCTCCAGATGTTAATAATTTGTCGGCCTCTCATTTCTTTAATTTACACCTAACCCCCCCTCCCCCCCTTAAAGGTCGCCGAAAAGACCGGTCTTATACTGACCATGTCTAGAAACTTATCGCGACCTTAGCTATGTCGTCGTCCACCTAGTAGGGGGAGAGGGGGAGCTATCCAAGTCGCGTCTGCTACCACGTGCCAGTCCAATGGCAATAATCATACATTTCATTTATTTCATATTCTGGCCTATGTCAGTCCAATAACTTGACTGTTCCAATACGGTTAGTAATAAAATATATTTCATATTTTCCAAATATTGTATATAACACACACAGAAAAATAAATTCAATTTAAGTTTTGCGACACTTTCAAAAACGAGTGAAGTATAGAAAAATTGTTTATTCTTCGTTTAATATTTCTGTGTGTCACCTATACGAGATAGTTTCGAAGAAGTCGGTACACTTAGAAAAATATTTAAGATTAAATTTAACTTTATACCCAAGCTATTGTGACATCTAAAAGACATGCTTGCTTTTGATTTTATTACGAAAATAAACGCAATAACTGCAAGTAGTTTTGGCAACAAACAATTTGTTTTTAAATTATTAAATAAACATAATTTAGTCTTGCGTGTCTAATAAGTCATTGTAAGTTATTTAATGGATTTTGAAGAGAGTGTATCTATACTGAATCAATAATGAGGAGATCCTTAGAATAAGCAAAGTAAAGAACATAAACCCACAGGATTGACAAGTTTTTTTTTTATGGCGAGGGATATTGGAGGCTTTTCATATCTTTCGGAAGGACAGGGTCGATTCATTTTATAATTATTTTTTTTCACATTACTTTTATTTGCATGCTCTTCTTATAATCTTTCGTACTTCATCTTTCTTTCCACATTTCTTCTGCTTTTCTCTTTCATTCGATATCATTCATTCCTCACCTCATTAATCAGTTTTACATTTATTTATTTTTTATTTTATACATTTTGTTATACATACATTTCATTTATATTTTGCTTTGTTTGCTATTTTATTGTTTACACTTATTGTAATTTTAACTTTTATTTCTACTGATAGCTTTTCCTGCAATTTTTATAGAATTGACAAGTTGAAGTCTCAGTGACGATATAGAGAACAGAATAATTATCAATCAGGGGAATGCAGTAAATGTCTGAAGACACCCATTTTCAGTAGTGGACTTTCTATAGCTGAACTGATGTTGTAATTTTGTCAATAATAATTTTTACTAGACAGATGTTTTACAGCCATCTCACCTTTCTTGTTATTATTTAAAAACACCTTACGAAATGCAGTAGTGTCTAGATCAGAGTTCCCCAAACTTTTTTGTGTCGTAGACCCCTTGCCATGTTTTTCCATGTTGGGTAGACCCCCTACTTACCTGATATTGATTTCATGTAAATTTCTAACCGTGGTGAAGTTTAGTGTTAAAAACTTAAAGTAAAAACACATGTTAATTTAAATTAAAACTACTCAAAATGATTTTTTTATGTGTTATGTAAAATATACGTAACATTAAATAAACAAAAAAAAAACTATAAATAAAATAACATAAGCAATAAGTCAATATTTTTAGTGAGAAGGATGAACCTGATGCTTTAATAATAAATTACTAAGAAATAAACAGCACTATCGTGGATCCCCATTTTCATTTCATGGACCCCAAATAATTTTTCGGTTACGTAGACCCCTTGAAGGTTGTCATAGACCCCTAGGGGTTGATATAGACCACTTTCGGAATCACTGGTCTAGATTAACTATTCGTTTTTAAAAACGAACCTCATTTTTAATTTAAAATCAAGGACTTAACTAAATTATATAATTTAATAGTTCATATTTTATATTACCTTATCATATTTTATTTGGCGACATTACATTTTTTGAGCAGTGGTAGTCCAGAGGTAGAGGACTGTGACTTTTTGCAGGTCGCGAGTTGGATTCTTGTGATACAATCCTATATAATTGACACTGTGCATTCATTGTGTACGATTGCCACTGCTTTCAAATAAGTCTTCAAAGGATGAGTAAGAAAAGGACCAATATTTAGCCACTTCCGCAGATGCAGTGGTAGTCATGCAACAAAGTGCACCGCCCGCCAGCCCGCTGACAAATGCGCATGCGGCAAACACAGCTGTGTTTGGCACTAATCGGTGTAACATAACTCCTGAAGATGCCCCGTGGAGGGGTGAAACACGTGTTGAGTGATTTGACGGTGGCAGTTGTGTTGTTCGTATTGTTTGGGCGGCGCACTTTGTTGCACGACTGCCACTGCATGTGCGGAAGTGTCTAAATATTGGTCCTTTTCTTACTTAAGATGGACTTCTGCAAGGTAACGCCTGACTCCATTAAATATTCAGAGGATGATACTACACAGCGATTGCTAACCCGCCTGCAAAGCTAGTTAATTACTGTATATCGCCCAATATTTCGGTGAGATCTATGCCTTGTAGTGGGCGACTATGTTTTGTTAAGAAAATAAACAAGAATTATTACTTTTTTACGTACTCGTAAAGTATGCTTTATCTCTTTAGATACACGTTACTTTGTACCTTATTTTTTAGTTAATAATATTTGTCGTGTAACTTTTGTCACGATTTTTCTTGTGTCGAAAACGCTGGATTCAAATCGCTTTTAGCGGGTGTCGCTAAAAACTATGGAGGAGGCTTATGGCAAAATGACGATATTGATGACAAGATAGGTTATTCCGAAAAATTAATATGAAAACTGAAATATCTCTAATATATAATATTTATTTTATTCGAATTATGGCAGAGGAAGTGTTAGCCGGTCGATTGGGCGTGAATAATATATTATTTTCAAAGTGATACGACGAATACATTAAAATTTACCTATATCGCACGAAAATGTCCACTACATTTGATGGTGAAATCTATTGAATACTTGAATCAGTAAAGCAGAATTATTTTTATTTATTATTCATTTTCTCATTGACGTTGATACGTAATGTGGTGACAGGACGGTGTCAGAACAAAATGAAACCAAAACAAATGAGTAATATAATAACTAATTAATATTGTTTTAGCTTTAAACTACACGTAATGAAGCAATGTAGACCCAGTTAATAATGCGTGATATGTTATTTGAATAACATATACACACATTTAAAATAGTATTATGTATATACAGGGTGGCCCATAAGTCCTTTGAAAAGTAAAATTTGAATAAAACGAACAGGGTGCGCGTGAGCGGTGCAGGGGAAGCGGGGGAGTAACTTCGGTTTCTGGGAATTTAATCGCGATGGAGCATTTTACCGGAGCAGACCGTGCGTTTTGTGTGCGCGAGTTTTATAAAAACGACAATTCGGCAACCGTTGCGCGGCGTAAATTCGAGAACACAAAGGTTTACACAACTTTGACGACACTCCAACTCTTCAAACGATTAAGAACTGGGTTGCTAAGTTCGAGGAGACCGGTTCGACGTTAGATAAACCGCGGTTGGGTCGCCCAAGGACGTCACGTACGGAACAAAACATAGACACAGTGACACAGTCTATTCGCGAAAATCCGACACGGTCAACTCGTAAGCGCGCCAGAGCATTAAAGGTATCCAGGACATCGTTACAACGGATTTTGAAGAAAGATTTACATATGCACCCTTACAAAATTCAGTTGGTTCAAGAATTAAAGGAAACTGACGGTATTCAAAGACAAAATTATGCGAATGAAATGTTGAATCGGTTTACTTCCTTCAATAACATAATGTTCTCTGACGAGGCTCATTTCCATCTTAACGGGCATGTTAGTAAACAAAATTGCCGCTATTGGAGCCCCATCAATCCAAAACTTAAGCATCAGAAGCCCTTACATAGTCTGAAAGTGACTGTTTGGGCCGCTATGTCAGCCCATGGTATCCTAGGGCCTTACTTCTTTGAGGATGGCAGAGGGCGCGCAGTTACTGTTACGTCGGAGCGATAAGTGGCTATGATCGAAGAGTTTTTCATACCAGAATTGCAAAACTTTTCAGGCTTTAATGCCAGGACGTGGTTTCAACAGGATGGGGCCACTTCTCACACCTCTAACACTGCTATGCCCGTTTTCCGTCAACTTTTTCCTGGCAAAGTGATCTCTAAGAGAGGAGACATTTCCTGGCCTCCACGTAGTCCAGATCTGACCCCGATGGATTTTTTTTTGTGGGGCTACCTTAAGGCTAAAGTATACGACACAATCCCGCGGTCAATTGAGGCCCTAAAAGAAAACATCCGCAGAGAAATGACAAGCATTTCAGCAGTGACGTGCCGCGCAGTCATCGACAATTTTAGACGTCGTTTGCAAGAGTGCCGTGATCGCAACGGATTACATTTAGAAGACGTTATTTTCAAAAAAATAATTCCCGTTTTTTAAGCTTTTTTTGTAAATAAAAATTTAATTTATAATGTAATTAGTTTTATTTCAATAATTTTTTTTCATATCAAAGGACTTATGGGCCACCCTGTACTTTTATTTAAATATTAGCAATTTCGAATCTATTTCAGCATGTTTATATTTGCCATTTTTTCAGCAATTTCGTAAACTGTTATTATGTTTTATTTATTAAATTGGTAGAATGTACAATAGTGAATTCTTTCAAAATGTTGTCGCCTGTTTACGTACTATGCAAGTAGGAGAGACCTTTACACACTGTCTTTCATTTTTGGATATGTTAAAGCGTATGTTCACTATACCAATGTTATGTTTGATTAGTTTTGACTCGATGTTCCAATTTCTATATATATCTCTGTTTAAAAAAATATTTACAACCTTAACTATTAGCTGGAAAACCCATCACTGTAAAATTATTGAATATGTCCGTTTTAGATACAGAAAATTTCATGAAATACTTCAAACGACTATGACATCGCAGCCTTTTCAATTTTAAGTAAGAAAAGGACCAATATTTAGCCACTTCCGAGGTGTTCTCTGTGTGTGAGAAACTCTGTGTTTGGCACTAATCGGTGTAACATTATTCCTGAAGATGCCTCGTGGAGGGGCGAAACACGTGTTGAGTGATTTGACGGTGCCGATTGTTTAATTCGCATCGTTTGCTGCATACGCATTTATCAGCGGGCTGGCGGGCGGTGCACTTTGTTGCACGAGTATACCACTGCATGTGCGGAAGTGGCTAATAAATATTGGTCCTTTCCTTACTTAGGATGGACTTCCTTCCGCAAGGTAACGCCTGATTCCATTATATATTTTTCAATTTTCTTTCACTTCTTTTGCTAAACTTTCAGCAACGTCTAACACTCCATGCCCGTAAAAGTGTTGTTATAAATAAAAATCACTCTACGATGTAGGCTGCGAGATTTATTTAAACATCCCACAACATGTCAAATCTCAAATGTCAGATGTCAAATCTCATTTAGACAAAAAAGAGTAGTGGTAACCTAGCGATAGAGGACTTGCGATAAATGTCGCGGGTTCGATTTTCGGGATATATATATAGAATTATATATTATTTTACATATAATTCACATTTTGTACATTAATTATATAGGATTACCATTGCAAACAAACCTGTTTTCAGAGGATGGGCAAGTTCGTCCTTTGCGTACAAAAATACCACGTTGTGATCATCAATCCGCCCCATAGATATGTTCCGGTTAGGCCAACTTTTAGTGAAAAGTAAATACTTATTTTCATATGTATAACTGTAGAGATGATTTCTTTGCGGTTGAAATTAAGTAATATTTTTTTAATTGACAGACAAATATTTTATGTTTAATTTTGAAATTATCCATACTTTTGATCATTCAATATAAAAGGTAAATAATTCCTTTTCGATTCGTGTGGACATCAGTGAACGTAAAATGTATGATCAAATAAATATGACGCTTGACTAAACATAAAATTGTAATGTGTACCGGTTCTGTTTTAAAAATACGTGTTATTTAAAGAAATAATTATTTGCTATAAAAATGAGCAAAGGTAACACACGGATAAAATAAATAAGTTTATTTATTAATTAGAAATCAAAATAATTAATAAAATTATAATTTTCTTAATAGTATGAGAGGGTAAATATATTTGTGTGTGTTGCATAAATGCGATGCGTTAGGATTTTATTCCAAGAGAAGTTTGCAAGTATAAACTTTATCCTTCAACAATTGCTACTATGTTTATAAATTCATATTTCAAAATATCTTTATTGAAGTAAGTATAAACACACCTTTAAAGTGATCGGAAGTAGAAATGATGTCATCTAGATGAAACAGACGACGTTATAAGCAAAGTTAAAGGCTCTTTTGGATTAACACACACGAACAATGTAGTAAAAGAAAGGTTCTTACGCTTCTCGCAAGGTAGCAAATTTTACTAATTTTCTTTACCTAATTCTTGTATGTTGGTCTCCTACTTCGGGCTCCATTATTAACATAAGAAGTATTTACGTCGTTAAGTGTTGAATAAAAATCGTTTAAATTTGTCCACACAAAGTCAAAGTAAAAATCAAATATTTATCTCTAATCGTCAGCTTAAAACTAAGTTTAAGTTATTCCGTAACGCGTCACCCACTGGGAAGAAATAACGAGAAAATTTTTTCCATTAAAATTATTAAAAATAATTTACAAACGTCTCTAAATATAGTCTAAAATAGAGTAATATACATTTTGACAGAGCATATTTTTAAAAAATTTCATGAATCTAGTAAGAGATAGAATTAGGTAGATAACGAATGTAAAATTTTTGGTAAATTTTATGGATCACATTACACTCATATTACTGTTATATTCGAACAGTTTTATTTATTGTAAAGATAATATTTGTTACTGGCTGCGCCAGTGACATCGTCCGCCTGGGATTTATCTAAAAATTATTTCGTTCTTTCATTCATCCTGTATAAATAAGCACATGTAGTTATTTTGTTGTACTGATTTTTATAATAATTTTAATTATTCGTCCTTTACCATCATTAACATAAAGATATAAGTTTATTGAACATGTTAATTAAGGACGTAATAAAATGTCCTTTTTGGGTTCTCTTTCGTAATCATTCCTTGTAATATATGTACAGACGTTTTAATTAATGATTTTCAGCCCTGTTTTTGTTTTAAAAAGTCTAAGTTGAAGTCAAAGTGAACGTGAAAATCAAAGATAAAATTAAAGTGAAAGTCAAAATGACGGAGAATCCAAAGTCAAAGTCAAAGTATATTCTATATAGGTATATTTTATATAAGATCATTACAATAATTTATAATCGTCAAAGTTAAATTTACGTTAGTTCGTAACGCACCACGATATGAAAAGAACTAAAAAGAAACTCAGTGGGGTTTGTAATTTTTTTTAATGATTGTATAATAAAAATCTCGACTTAAAAATTAGAACATTTTATTTCCACACATCTTTATCTAGGATATACTGTGAAATAATTAGCTTTTTGTAAAGGTTCTGTTTAATAAATTTATTAAGTTATTAAGAGATAAATTTACCTCCTCGCTTGGTACTTTGTTGAAGAACGAATATTTGTACTGTTACGTGACACTTATGCGAAGGCTATATGTCCCAATGTATATTAAGTAATTCGTTTCATCATCATTTATTCGTATATCCCCAAGATGGGACAGAGAGCGTCCACAGTACGTCGTTATCCCGAGCGGTCTTTAAGCCTTTACTTCGCTCCACGTCATTCCAACTGCCTTCACTTCTGCAGTGATCATCCGCCAGGTTTGCTTTAGGCGGCTACATCTGCGCTTTCCTTGAGTATTCCACTCCAGGGCTTGCCTCGGTATATGATCAGGGTCTCTTCGAAGCGAGTGGCCATATTTACACTTGCGGCATCTGATCTGTTGGTCGATCGACACCTCACCGCAGCGTTTCCACAGATCTACGTTGGAGACTTTCTCAGGCCAGGATATACCGAGAATACGTCGAAAACAGTTGTTAACGAAGACTTGGAGTCGACGTGAGATATCTTTGGTGACCATTCATCACATTGGAATTTAGTTTTATATGAGAACTTAACTTTTCGTGTAGAAACCAAGAACTGGTAAGGGAAAAAGTAGTATGTACACCCAAAAGGTGGATAAACAATCTTTTTAAGTTCAGCGAAAGACGATGTATGCTGGCCGCTTATATTTTTTTATCCTTTGTAAGCGAACATTTGACCTTTGTCTGATAAGGAGGTTTACGATGATTTCAATAATAGTATAAGTGATGTCGAATCAAATGTCTTTCATCATCTCATCGCCGTTGTTGTTTCAGCCCACAGACGCCCACAGCAGGGTTTAGACCTCCCCTGAAAATATTCGTGAGGAGATATATCATAATCTCCACGTTTGGCGGGCGAGTACGGTGCGTTACTCTGCTTTCCTTCATTTTAAAACTCGTTTGTGAGCAGTAGCAATCATATATAAGTAAGAAAAGGACCAATATTTAGCTACTTCCGCACATGCAGTGGTAGTCGTGCAATAAAGTGCACCGCCCGCCAGCTCGCTGATAAATGCGTATGCGGCAAACAATGCGAATCACACAACCGCCACCGCCAAATTACTCAACACGTGTTTCCCCCCTCCACGACATCTTCAGGAGTTATGTTACACCGATTAGTGCTAAACACAGAGTCACTTTGTTGCACGACCACCACTGCATGTGCGGAAGTGGCTAAATATTGGTCCTTTTTTTACTTAGGATGAACTTCTGCGAGGTAACGCCTGATTCCATTAAAAATCATATATAAAGTATAAAGAGACATCGAGAAGATTTTTTATGATATGAAGTGGAAGAAAAAATTAAATAACAAAAATCTTACAACTTTTGATAATTAACAACATAAAAAATATTTTATGTACCAACTTCATCAATTAAAACGATAATTATTTACATCAGATACGATGATATCGATAATTGATCACAAAAATGGAAATATAGTAATTACAAATAAATTATACTTGACACAACCAAGGCATAACCGGATCTTCATGCATAAATTTAACATGATCGATTCGACCACAGTCGAAAGTATCCGATATAAGAACAAGCTTCCAAAAAGGTGAATGGATGACCTTATTAAAGTCGTAGATGAAAAACTTTAGCAGTGGACGCTATATGAGAGGATCAGTGAATATGTTTATATGAATCTAGATCAGAGTTTCCCAAACTTTTTTGTGTCGTAGACCCCTTGCCATGTTTTTCTGTGTGGGGTAGACCCCCTACTTACCTGATATTGATTTCCTGTAAATTTCTAACCGTGGTGAAGTTTAGTGTTAAAAACTTAAAGTAAAACACATGTTAATTTAAATTAAAACTACTCAAAATAAAATTTTGTATCTGTTATGTAAAATATACGTAACATTAAATAAACTATAAATAAAATAACATAATCAATATGTCAATATTTTTAGTGAGAAAGATGAACCTGATGCTTTAATAATAAATTACTAAGAAATAAATAGCACTATCGTGGACCCCGATTTTCATTTCATGGCCACCCAAATTTTTTTTTCGATGACGTAGACCCCTTGCAGGTTGTCATAGACCACTAGGGGTCGATATAGACCACTTTGGGAATCACTGATCTAGATAACAGGGACTTATTGTCTGTTATAAATATATTCCCGCTTACAATATGTCTTTTTTATTTAAATAAATAAAACTCTAACGTAGACTCCTAGATAAAATCTTAGATGTAAATCTATGTTACTGTTATATATGAGTTAGGAATTTTAGGATAACCTATACAAAGTTTAGCATGATTTATCTGCGTGCACGAACGACTATAGTGTTACTAGTTTAGCAGTGATATTGTACTATCGCTATTTAGAAATGGATGAATGTGATCCGGAACGAAGGTTGCCTTTTTCCACTAGCAACATGCGCAGGAAAGTTTAGTAAGTAACTTAAGTAAAGAATTTAACTAGCTCATAGGACTGAACTTGGTATAGGTCTGGAAAAAGTTACCCCGGGACAGGCTAACGAAAAAAAAAATTGCACTGCGCGAGCGAAGACCGCGTGGAGATCCCTGACCAGGAGATACCGCAGTCCCCCAGTATAGCGCAGAGGGCGACCACCGGGGAGGGGAGGTTTAGTGGGTAGGAATCCCACATACCCCTGTTCTCCCCCCCTAGAGGCAGGGCATCTTAAACACCGGAAGATTTCCCCCACCGGAAAAAAAAGGTCTGGAAAAAGTTCGGTTGCGTTTTGGTTAAGCATTGCCGGATTAGTGTTGATTTATATCATTTATTCCCTAAATCACAGACTCAGGACATCGACAGCGCTCTAGTGGCATTCAATAACGGCATAAGTAGAAATTAAAAAGTACATATACAGAAACCTGCGAATAGAGTAAATATTAAGTTCTTAACACGTGGTCTTATTTGTGTAGACCTTTAATAGTACCGACCAGAGGTCCGATCCTTGGGGCACGCCGGGACGTCACATGGTCGGAAGCCTACATTCTAGACGCGATCCAGAAACGTTCCATTGCTCAGAAAGTTGCCTATTACGCATACGAAATGGTATGATATACCGGCTTCACGCCACTTGTATAACAGTTTAATAAATTAGACTTTATCGAACGCTTTAGCTACTCAAAGAAAAATGGCACCTGTGTCTAATCCCGTAGGAGAACGTGACCCACGATACGTGCGATAATTCGTTACATACGTTACTGGTTGCCTTTATACGATAGCGCGATGTGAAATGCAACAAACGCCATCTAGTGAAAAAAAGAGAAACTTCATGTTTTGTTTTAGCATTATGTATTATAAAGTTAAAACACTTTATTGCGACATTATTAACGTTTTACAAGACGTTTATCATGTCACGGTAAAAGATCAAAAGCTTCTGTTTACGGAAATTGTTATATTACTTAAAAATTATATAATAAATAGAATAAAAATTGTATTAATCGTATTGAAAAGCAAAATTGGCGGAGTCTTGTCAAAAAAAAAAACTTGTTGCAACAAGGTCGGTTAGTCGTAAAAAAATGTGACTGTCTCACTCACTGCAGCGATCCAGCGTAACGGATAATTTAATATTCTTAAAATTATCAACAGAATCACCTTATAAGTAATATATAAAGACGACAATTTTATTTAAATATTCATTTTGATATCGGACGCACAAATATCATAATGTTTATTAGCGCTCTTTTGGTAGGAACAGTTTTACTCTTTATCTTAGTTTATTACTTTGGTAGAAAAAGTGCCGCTTATTGGTGGAAGCGACACGTTATTTTTCATCCCAATAACAAAGTTGTCGGACCTTTGTGGAACTTAGTTTTTGGTGATCGACCGTTCTTCGAAATTTTGGCAGAAATTCACGAAACACATCCCGACGCTCCTTGTGTTGGTGTTGGCAATATTTCCAATCCAACATTACTGGTCAGGGACATTAAAAATATCCAGCATATTACTCAAGTAGATTTTGAGTCTTTTCACCATAGAGGAATGAACGCATTGCCCGATGACATATTAGCGAATTGTATCCCGTTCTTGAATGGAAAAGAATGGAAATTAATACGAAAAAACATGACGCCTCTATTTACCGCCGTGAAGCTCAGGCAAATGTTCACGACTATGAACAAAGGTGCCCTTGATTTCGTTGAATATCTAAAGGATAATCCGAAAAAATTGAAAGGCGATGCTCTCAACACACTATCAACATTTTCCTGCGCTGCAATTGGAGCATCAGTGTTCGGTATAACAACAAAATCGATTTTTGATTCTCCATTCTTAGAAATGGCAAGAAAGGTAAACATACCTTCATTTTGGTTCGATTTGAAGTTGTTTCTATGGATTGTCGCACCTACTTTGTTCCGATTGTGTAGAATGAAAGTGTTTGCTGAACATGAAGAGTTCTTTGTGAAGGCCGTGAAACAAATAATAGAACAGAGAAAGAAGGAAGGTGGAAAACACGCAGATTTTATTGACTTGTGTTTAAACTTGCAAAACAAAGAAGAGCTCAAGGATGAGGAAAGTGGTTTTGTAATAAAACCAACAGATGAAGTGATGGCGGCTCAAGCG
Organism: Battus philenor; assembly: GCF_028537555.1. NCBI lineage: Eukaryota > Metazoa > Arthropoda > Insecta > Lepidoptera > Papilionidae > Battus > Battus philenor. Next base: position 14,415,476 of record NW_027181715.1, read on the forward strand.
TTCTTTTTCTTTGTTGCCGGTGTTGAACCTAATGCTTCGGCCCTATTTTTTACACTTTTGGAATTAGGTCGCAATCCAGAGGCATTAGAACGTGTTCATAAAGAAATTGATGTACATTTTGAAAAATATCAAAACAATTTGACTTACGATAATCTAACCGAGTTGAAATACCTTAATGTAGTTTTACAAGAAAGTTTACGACTTCACCCACCTATCGGTTTCATCTCCAGACAATGTGTGAGGGACTCGGTACTGCCTGTAGGCAACATAAAAGTTGAAAATGGAACGAAGATCTTTATAAGTGTATACGGATTCCAACGTGACCGGAAATTGTATCCAGATCCCGAGAAATTCATACCGGAAAGGTTTACGCAGGAAACAAAACATGCGAACGATACGATTCTGGCTTTTGGAAAAGGGAACCGTATTTGTTTCGGAGAAAGATATGCGATAATACAAATCTTAACCGGATTGACACATCTTCTACGTCATTTCATCGTAAAGTCACACGTTAAGGGTGAAAAACTAAATTATATGAAAACTCAATTTCAAATTAGATGTTCTAATGCGGATGTAGAGTTCGTACCGAGAAAATTAAAAGGTTATTAAATAAAAATTTCATACTAAAAGTTCAAAACTGCATAAGGTCAGTTAAAAACTAAAAAAATGTAAAATATATATATATATATATATATATATATATATATATATATATATATATATATATATATATATATATATATATATATATATATATATCAGAGGTCCCCAAGCTTTTTGGTGTCGTAGACCCCTTGCCATGTTTTTCCGTGTTGGGTAGACCCCTACTTACCTGATATTGATTTCCTGTAAGTTTCTAACTGTAGTGAAGTTTAGTGTTAAAAAATTAAAGTAAAAACACATGTTAATTTATGTATTTATTAATTGAACTTAAATTAGAACTACTCAAAATAAAATTTTGTATCTGTTATGTAAAATATACGTAACATTAAATAAACATAAAATAAACTACAAATAAAATAACATAAGCAATAAGTCAATATTTTTAGCTAGAAGGATGAACCTGATGCCTTAATAATAAATTATCAACATTTGGGGTCATTTTTGTAAGGGTTAATCTTAAATCTCCTCGGCTAATGATGTCCAGTCTGGGGACCCCCATTTTCATTTCATGGACCCCCAAATTTTTTTTCGCTTACGTAGACCCCTTGCAGGTTGTCATAGACCCCTAGGGGTCGATACAGACCACTTTGAGAATCACTGATCTAAATGCTCAAATGTTACCGCTCAGATCTGTGATAAGGGCCTGTTTATTCAAATGGTAAATCAGTAATAAAAATTTTTTAATATAGACCTCTATTTTTTAAAATGACGGTTGGCTCAAGTTATATGAACATACACAAAACATAACGTAACACGTGTAAACACAAACACACAAACTCGCACTTACATATTTGGACACATTTCTTACAGAACAAACAATGGATGTTTTCATTTGTGTTAATATCTAATATTAGTAAGTTTTTTTGTTTTAGATTTTTTGTGTTTTCATAAGTTAAATTACTGTAATTATTGTGCGTAATAAATATATTTTATTATTATTATTAAAGTACGACTTTCTTTCATAATTAGGTCATCGCATTGGTAATTTTTAGAATATCATATGGTGTGATATCTTAATGCATTATTAATAAGAAATTAATTAAAAAAATAAAATGACATGTAACTTTTTTAACCGGGGATTTCATTTGCCAAAATTATTTTTTCAGTATTTGTTTTATTTTGATTACTTTTCTTTATTTTTACAAATTCATTTATTTATCCTGTTTTCTTCCTTCATAATTTCTATAATATGGTATATATTAGTATATCAAGATAGATAGACCATGGGACAATAATTTTGTTTGGGATTTTTGTATGTAATATTCGTTTTAGTGAATTATATTTAAAACCATTATAGTACATATTTTGAAGTTAAAGTTTTTACTAAGTAAGAAAAGGACCAATATTTAGCCACTTCCGCACATGCAGTGGTAGTCGTGCAACAAAGTGCACCGCCCGCCAGCCTGCTGACAAATGCGTAAACAATGCGAATTACACAATTGCCACCGTTAATTCACTCAACACGTGTTTCACCCCTCCACGGGACATCTTCAGGAGTTATGTTACACCGATTAGTGTCAAACACAGAGTCTGTGTGTCTGTCTGTTGCACTACTACCACTGCATGTGCGGAAGTGGCTAAATATTGGTCCTTTTCTTACTTAGGATGGACTTCCGCAAGATAACTCCTGATTCCATTAAATATTAAAGTTTTTACTGACGGGGCCGAATGGTTCAGGAGTGGCGGCCACCAGCCGATAGATGCGAGGTCGATGGTCACTTCACCAGGTGAACCGAAGATGTGATCAAGTTGGCGGGAAGTCGGTGAATGCGGGCAGCTCAAGACTGATCGTTATGTTTGTCTTTGGGGGAGGTATATGCCTTGCAGTGGGCATACAGTACCCGGCAATAAATATTGCACATCGTCGTTTGGAAAGAGACAATCTTCGTAGAGCGTTATCTCTGTCGCACGAAATACATCTGTCAAAACGTTACATAGGTAGTGCGGGACAGTTCTACGAAGCGGAATTTAGCCGATTGTCTTTTTCCAAAGGTCGATGTGCAATATTTATGGCCAGGTACTGTAATATATTACGTAATTTATTTAACTAATTTTAGTGTTTTTATTATCAACTTAGTATAAGGTTGATATAACAAGAAAATCTCTAATTTCAACTGTTTAACCCAAATTGGCCCGTATGATTAACGGTTGAGATTTAGATGAATAATGCTAGGTGTTCAAGATAAATTTAGTCGAGTAAAGAAAAAAACTTCGTACTAAATACGAATCTTATTTTAATGTCTTAATTTTCTGAGACTATTTATCTTTAAATCATTATTATCGGAGTTTTAATAATTTTAAGACCGACGCCATAATCGTTATTTCAGTCATAAAAGATAAAGATACAGATGAAATTTTTTTATTTAAGATTGGAGTTTTTAGCAGAAATATTATATTAATTTATTTTATTTTTGACTGTACTCTGTTTCACAAGATGTTATAGTTACGAAGATAAAGCAGAAAGAAACTCCACACAAGGACATCATATATTTGATATAGGTCTCCCTCATAGATTTTCAATGTAACCATTAGGAAGGCTGTCATTGCATTTTCTGACGACCTATACAATATCATTGTTAGTGAACGATCTTCGCTACGCTTGCTACTCCAAAACACGAGGCCTCAGCGACCCGGTCTGCGCACTATATTGCCTGTCGTGCCAAACCACTAGGCTGTGTTGGTTAATTTCGTTCATCTACGGTGTACCGGTGTATATATTTATTGCCTGCCCAAGGTGTGGAAGGTGAAAAGAAACAGCGAACGCGGCAACAGAAGAAAAATATATTTCTATTAAAAAGGATAGTGGGCAGAAGGCCTGGCCTGATTTTACACCGCAGGTCGGTACTCCTCTGATGGTAGTGGTAAGCAGTCGCACGATTTCCCAGGACTGGTCAGGCGACAGCAGGTCGAAACGGTTAGATTAGACCTTCGGTCATTGAAGACGAATAGATTCAACATCAATGACCGAAGGTTTTGTTTAATACCAAAACTTGCACCCCAAGGAGGTGATATAAGGATTATGGTGTGTATTTTAAAGATGTTCTGAGAATGATGTTGAAGCACCGAGACGAGAATTGATAACTAAATTCAAATTAGGCCCGGCGCGTGAGATGTCACATAGCTAGTGAACGCGACCGAGGCCAGGGTCCTTCTGCCAGGCAATCGATCTGAGCTCCTGTGGCTGGTGCGCGGGCGCATTGGAATGTTTGTTACAAAAACAAAAGTCCGCTGAGCTGATAGCACACTTCTACAATCCCACGCCACTTGAGATGTACCATGTCTCTCCAAGTGTTCAAATATTTTTTACTGTATTACAAATTATATGACATTTCTCGCGTTTATATTTTTTTGTTAATAGCTAACTTGCTCTCGTAGAGATGTCGGATGCTTAGGTAATTTACATACCCGTCTATCGTCTCGAACAGAAATAAACACAATTTGCGAGTACAGACCGTTTCAGTGTAAAAAAATTGTGGGAGGCAATCGTATCGATAAATTACAATATATTCATTATACATTACATAAAAACGAATATATTTTTGCCTTCGTCATGTTATATCAAGAACGACTCCATAGAAAGTTTTCTGGGCCTTTCTAAAATTTTTAGGTGTATAAAAATACATAATTTGCAGTGTAGCAAAAGAAATATTGGTTATAAAATCACACTGCCGTTATATACTTATTATGCCTGTGTCCTCAATTTTTTAAATTCATACATACACATGGACAAATATCACCTGCTGCTTGAAAATATAATTATAGAAATATTTTTTAATTAGGACATATACTGCATATTTTAAATAAACTTGTTTTAATTTTTAATGTATGTAAGACCATAAAAAATCTCATTATTTTTATATAAATTTTACGATTCGTATCTTATTTTACCGAAATAGTATTTCCAAATTCAATTTTTTTACGGTTATTTCGCTTATTTTTTTATAGATCTTTATAAGCGATGGCGTAGAGCAGAGTTCCTCAAACTTTTTTGTCTCGTAGACCCCTTGCCATGTTTTTCCGAGTTGGGTAGACCCCCTACTTACCTGATATTGATTTCCTGTAAATTTCTAACTGTAGTGAAGTTAAGTGTTAAAAACTTAAAATAAAAACACATGTTAATTTAAACATTTATTAATTAAATTTAAATTAAAACTACTCAAAATAAAATTTTGTATCTGTTATGTAAAATATACGTAACATTAAATAAACATAAAATAAACTATAAATAAAATAACATAAGCAATAAGTCAATATTTTTAGTGAAAAGGATGAACCTGATGCTTTAATCTTAAATTATCAACATTTGGCGTCAATTTTGTAAGGGTTAATCTTAAATCTTCTCGGCTAATGATGTCCAGTCTGTTTCTTTTTTTCGTTAGGAGATTGGTAACAACGCTGAACAATTTTATAAACATATAAAATATTTTTTTTACTTCATAGGTACTTTTATAAATAATGTAAATGTTTTGATATTATAAGATAGTATGATGTAAGTAAATAGTTACTATCAGTGTATGTGTTGAGATCCACTATCGTGAACCCCCATTTTCATTTCAAGGACCCCCAAAATTTTTTTCGCTGACGTAGACCCCTTGCAGGTTGTCATAGACCCCAAGGGATCGATATAGACCACTTTGGGAATCACTGCCGTAGAGGATTTATTCTAATGAATTTTGGAAGAAATATAAAAATGTCTGGGCTTAATAAATGTTAAGACTTCATCCTTTTAATTATCTTTCAAAATCATAATACTATTGATGTTTGTAAAAAATATATAGAATTATAAAAACATAAATCATAGGTATACAAAATATCTAGCGAGATAAAAATAGCAACTTCAGACCACAAGAGGTCAATGGTGATTGTCAATTTTTAATCTCTTATAATGTAATGTAGGTAATAACAGCTTTCGAAGTATATATATACACGTTTGTGTCATAACATGTTCAGTGTAATTTAAAAACAATAATATCAATTATGTTTCTACACGCTATTTTAGCGGGTATCGTTGTACTTCTGTTATCTATTTATTATTTCGGAAGAAAGAACACCGTTTATTGGCGAAAACGTCGCGTGCCTTTTCACTCGACGAACAAAGTCGTAAGTCCATTGTGGAACATAGTTTTCGGCAATCGTCCGTTTTTCGAAATTTTGGGTGACATACACATAAATTATCCCGACGCACCGTGTGTCGGAGTTGGCAGTATATCAAGCCCGACATTGTCAGAAATATTAAAAATATTCAGCATTTCGCACAAGTAGATTTTGAGTCATTTTATCACAGAGGAATAGATTCATTGCCAGATGACGTCTTAGCAAAGAGTGTGCCGTTCCTAAACGGAAAAGAATGTAAGTTAATAAGAAGAAGTATGTCGCCGTTGTTAAACTGAGGCAAATGTACGCGGTCGTCGATAAAGGCGCCCAAGATTTCGTAGTATACTTGAAAAGCCATCCAGAAAAACTGAAAGATAATGCACTCAACATTTTATCAACATTTTGCAGCGCTGCAATCGGAGCTTCAGTATTCGGTATAACAACTGAATCAATTTTTGAATCGCCTTTCTTAGAAATGGCACAGAAGGTGAACGTACCTACATTTTGATCAAATATGAAGTTCTTTTTATTGATTGTTGTCCCTTCATTGTTTCGACTGTTGAGACTGAAGCTGTTTGCCGAGCATGAACAGTTTTTCGTGAGAGCTGTGAAACAAATAATAGAACAAAGAAATATTTAATGGAATCAGGCGTTACCTCGCGGAAGTCCACCCTAAGTAAGAAAAGGACCAATATTTAGCTACTTCCGCACAAGCAGTGGTAGTCATGTAATAAAATGCACCACCCGCCAGCCCGCTGATAAATGCGTATGCGGCAAACAATGCGAATCACACAACCGCCACCGCCAAATTACTCAACACGTGTTTCACCCCGCCATGGGGTATTTTCAGGAGTTATGTTACACCGATTAGTGCCAAGTACAGAGTCTGTGTTTGGCACTAATTGGTGAATACTAAAACGTGGGCGGTGCATTTTATTGCGTAACTACCATGCATGTGCGGAAGTGGCTAAATATTGGTCCTTTTCTTACTTAGAACAAAGAAAGCAGGAAGGTGGAAAACACACAGATTTCGCTGACTTGTGTGTAAACTTGCAAAATAAAGAAGAGCTTAGGGATGAAGACGGTTTGGTAATCAAACCAACTGACGAGGTGATGGCGGCTCAAGCGTTCTTTTTCTTCGTTGCCGGCGTGGAACCCAGTACCACGGCTCTATTTTTCACTCTACTGGAATTAGGTCGCAACTCGGAGGTTTTGGAACGTGTTCATAATGAAATCGATGCACTTTTTGATAAATACCAAAACAATTTGACTTTTTTTTTATTGGGCCCCGATATTGGGAGCCTCTCGTACCCCCTATCTGGTGTGGGACAGGGACTATTTTAATTTATTTAATTTTTCACAATCTTTTTTATTTTCTTACTCTTCATTTATACATCTTAAGATATTTCATTCGGTTTTCTTCTACATTTCTTCTTTCATTCTCTTTCGCTCTGTGACGTTTCATTCCTCTCTCGTTACACATTAACATTTTGTAATTTTATTTCTGTTTATTTACATTGTTTTTTCACTTAACATTAATATCACATTATATATATATATCATTATATCACATATCTCATTAACATTTCATATTTTCTATTTACATTTGTATTAATTTTCTTTAACTTTTATTTTTGTTAATTACTTTTATAATTATTTGTTTGCAGTATGGGAGGAAGTCGTCTTTGGTCTCTTTTTCGCTTATCAGGGAGGCTATGATTTCCTCAAACAATTTGACTTACGATCATCTATCCGAATTAAAATATTTGAGTTTGGTTTTACAAGAGAGTTTCCGGCTGTATCCACCTATCAGTATTTAAACAAGACAATGTGTGAAAGATTCAGTACTACCAGTGGGAAATATTAAAGTAGAAAAAGGTACAAAGATCTTTATGAGTATATACGGTTTGCAACGTGATCCGAAACTATATTCGGATCCAAACAAATTCATACCTGAAAGATTTTCACAAGAATCAAAATATTCGAACGACAATACTATTCTTGCGTTCGGTAAAGGGAATAGAGTTTGTATTGGAGAAAGATATTCGACGGTTCGAAATTTTGGCAGGTTTGACCCATCTTTTAAGAAATTTCTCTGTAAAATCACACATTAAAGGCGATAAGATAAATTTCCTAAAATCACAATTTCAAATGAAATCGTCCAAGCTGATGTTGAATTCACACCAAGGACAATTGAGAGTATCTGAAATTAGCATAAATAAAGACATGTGATAACATCAAACTAATGAAAAACTATGTAAAAATATTTTTATATAAATTCAAAGACAGATACGCATCTATTTTAAGATAAGAAGTTATAAATGTAAGAAATATTATTATTGTATTTTTCGTAAGCTGTATTTTTAGTAGTATAAATTAAGATAATAAAAAAAAATAAAACAGGTTGTTTTCTTAATTTCATATTTATAAGCTAATGTTTATTTTTAATTAAATATCTTATCATTCATATCAAGTGCTATAGCAAGCACTTCATATGTAATCCCTATCATTGTGTTTCGTTGACAGAAAGACAGTCAATAAGTGTTATAAAATATTTTACTAAACACTTTTTTAATATAAAGAAATAATATCTATACAAATATGTATAATTGGACTGTCTGTCTTTAATATTACAATAACCATTGTTTACTAAAGGTATATGAATCTGTATACACGTATATTATCATCCTGTACATGGGACATAAATGTACTAAAATTCTGTTATTATGTACTACATTTTTTATTTTTTTCTGTCCGTTTATGTAGACCGATTTTAATAGGACTTATACTGGCAGGTAGTTAAAGCATAAAGAAGTAACTTTAGCGAAGTAATTTTGAAACGAGAAAAATTATATAAAGTAAATAGGTTTTTTTTAAACCTTTTTTTTTCCACGCGGACAAAATAGCGGGCAAAGCCTGTAACATATCAGTTATAATAAAAATGTCAAGCGGTCATTCTGACAGTGCGTGCATTTTTAATATAATTTTGCAATGCGTTCATCACCCTAAGTAACGTTGATAAATAGTCATGTGTATATGTGTCGTGTCGTTGTCGTGTCTTGTTTATTAATGTCGATTCTGCTTGCTTTTTCTCTGTTGGTGTTATTACTGTTAGCCCTAGGGCTTTTACATCTTCACCGGTACTGAGTTCAGGGAGCGGAAGGGTCCGTGAACGCTACGCTGCTTATAAAAATTATAAATTTAATTTTATTATGTAGTAATTAAAATTTTTAGAACTATTTTTAAACATAACGGTATTTAGTTATTTTTGGAACAATTCCTTTTTTAAATAGGTTATATATACATTCAACCCTTTACACATCTTACACATATAACCAATGGCCCTTTGTAGTTAAATACTAAATATATGTATATCATTAAAAATCTACGATTGGATATTTCGACTATTTATAGATGATACTTTATTATAAATATCCAGTCATGTGAAACCGGGGTACGTTGCTAGTGTAGCGTAATATCTCGCGTAATAAATCGGGTCAAATCCACTGGGACAAAAGCTCGCTCTGGTTGAACACGGGAGAGAGGAGCATATGCTTCGAACATTGCTTTGCTTATTTAATGGAGTCAGGCGTTACCTTGCGGAAGTCCATCCTAAGTAAGAAAAGGACCAATATTTAGCCACTTCCGCACATGCAGTGGTAGTATTGCAACAAAGTGCACCGCCCGCCAGCCCGTGTGGCTAAATATTGGTCGTTTTCTTAATGGCTTTGTTTGGCCACCAACATATATTAATCTTCTCTAGAGCAGATGTAGTATAATATAAAATACATAATACAAAAACTAGGCATTGTTCTTCTTTTAAGTCATGCACTCTTGGTCGTGGTCATGTCTCAGTCGATTCTGATGGCCTTGCTACGCGTCTCAATATTGCTCGGTGTTTGACGAAGTAAGATCATTTACTCAAGGAGTTTTTAGTTGCAGTTTTGTTAAGGCCTGTCGACCTCATCGGGGAGCGCCCACGAGATTGACTAAGTCTATCAAAGGTGACAAATTTACTATCGTTCGACAAGCCAAGAGGAGAGCTATGATTGTGATTTCTCTATGCCATGGTTGCACAGACTTATTAAGACTAGGGGGCCACTCGGGCAAGTCATGAACTGATGGCGGGCCGGCCGCTAGAAGTATAGGTAATTAATTTTTTTTGGTTTTATTCTGGAATAGAATTAAATATTTTTCGAATGTACGAGAGTATTATTTTTGCTGTCGGCGGGCCACCAGTATTCGACCGGCGCGGGCCGCGGTCTGTGCATCCATGCTTTATGCGATCGAATCACAAACGAGGAGATTGATGAGTGGATTGAAGTTAAACAGATGACTGTTGGTAACTTTACAAGGAATCATAGCAAAGATGGTCCATTTATAAGGACAAGTGACCTTTTTCAGGTCATCGGTAAACTTGTCTTGTTGAAATCTACAGGGCAAGTCTATGTCATCGAACATCTTTGGAGTCGATGGGTTTAGGCTGCCTCTAATTGGTGTACACGTTTTGCAACTGATCTCTTCAGCCAATGGATGACCATTGCAAGGCATGGGATTCCCCCAAGACCGCCACGATGACAGGTTCTGCGCTGTCCACATTCAGCGACTCCTCCGCTCAACTCACCGGACCTTCTCAAGAAAAAATCTACAGCAGAATCTTTTGATGAGTTGTCCCGGCACATTGTCCTAAATCTCAAGGCATTTAACGGTCTGTAGCGCTTGGGCAGCGGCTTGAAATAAAATATTGTAGAAACTAATATATAACTGAGTAAAACTTTCAAATTGTATTGTTAATATGTATAAATTTTAGCTGTATTTACCCATAAGAGAAAATTGTGTAAGAAAAATTGTGAAAAATTATAAAACGCTGTCGTGCCTCGCAGCTGGGAGAAGAAAGATCCGTATCAAATAGCGGCAACCCTCTCCCAACTGTCTGCGTTTAGTAAAAGCGATAAAATAAATATTGTAAAAAAACACTAGCGATACAAATTAGAATTAATAAAAAAAAGTTCCTCTCATCGCTCTCTTGGTTACCTTGAACATTCTTTTGAGGCCCGTCGAAAGTGAATACATCTCAAATATTTAATGGAATCAGGCGTTACGTCGCGGAAATCCATCCTAAGTAAGAAAAGGACCAATATTTAGCCACTTCCGCACATGCAGTGGTCGTAGTCGAATACAGACTCTGTGTTTGGCACTAATCGGTGTAACGTAACTCCTGAAGATACCCCGTGGAGGGGTGAAACACGTGTTGAGTAATTTGGCGGTGGCGGTTGTGTGATTCGCATTGTTTACCGCATATGCCATTTATCAGAGAGCTTGCGGGTGGTGCACTTTATCGCACGACGACCATTGCATGTGCGGAAGTGGCTAAATATTGATCCTTTTCTTACTTTTAATACATCTCAGTTCCGTATGTTATCACCGGCAACACACATTAGTCATTGGATCTTCGTCTCCAGATATTGCGGTATTTTAGACGAGAAGAGGTTTCGGTGCTGCCTGAATGCAGTGAACTCTTTTTCGAAGCTGAAATGAGGGTGATGATATACCATATTTTAAAACTTATGAAGGTTTGTTGGCTTTCTAGTTCCGGAGGAGGATATATTTCAAAGTTCACTTTACATAGTAGTAGAATCTGTGATAATATATTAGTTATTTTTTTTTAATTTTTTTAATTGTCAGCTGAATTATTTTCTGTAGGAATGTAGTCGTAGCATAGACTGCAAACTTTTTGGTGCGGCTATTCGATATTTAAATTAATAATTAATATTATAATTTTAATAAAAAAATAATACATACTTAAACGTTAACTTTCTAAGAAACTCCGCTTATGATTATTAACGTAATATAAAAGGCAAACTAGATTAGAATGAAGTTTGTAGGAACAAAGTTCTTAGAGTCCTTTTAAGTGAAGGATAGTTGATGAGAATGACAAAGTTCTTGATCGAGCGATAATTATACCCCTTTGAGGGCTTACCAGATGATAAGCGATCCGACAGAGACTTGAAAGTAAAATTTCTTCTTGTCTATTCAACTTTATTCAATACATTTTATTATATACGTAACAAAAACATATATAGTAAGTAGTTATTTTTTTGGGGCTTAAACATAAATATTTTTGACTTATCTTACCTTTTCATGATTTCTAAAAGTTAATTACTACTTTTTTAGATATTAAATGAATTTTATAGTATTGAAACATTGGTATGTGAATTCTCTCATATATCACAGTGATTTGTTATAGGTGCAAAAACTTTAAAGGTTTCTATTTACAGTCCACTTGTTGTGAATTAAGTAAAGCTTGTCAAAAAATCAATGGTTTCAGGATTAATAAATAACTTAACAAATTTTTGAAAATTAAATGAAAAAATATATTGTTTACTATCTATCCCTGCATATGGTTTAATCCTAGAAATCAAATGAAAAAATGTTTTGTGATAAATTTAATACCTGTACTGCTATAATTGAGGAGAGAATTAGAGACGATGCAAAGAAGTAAATTAAGAATTAATGAGAATGTAAGACTTTGTGATGTATGCTAGAAAATGAATGAATGGTAATATGGTGATCAATGGAAGAGAATGACAGTAAAGAGGAAAGTGAAAAAAATATTAAAGGAAAAGTCCTTTTCCCAAAAATGAGATTGAGTGCGCTAGAGGTCCGTAATGACAGGGGTCTAAATAAAACGAGACGTTGTAGACGCGTTTTGCTGTTTCTAAAGGGAGGAGTGGAAATGTTGCTAGCCATCTCTACCAAACCCAAACCTAAGTATAGGATACATATAGACTTTTGTCAACGTAGTCTTGTGTAAGTTTAAAGTAGATGAGTAATCTAAAATCTCTTTGTTCTTAACAAACTTAGTCATGACTACCGCAGCGTTTTATTTACTTCATCATCATGACAATTAATTATTTCACGTTATCTATTTAAAACATATATGTCATTATAACATTCAATAAATAGTGCGTGTTCATTGTTATGCGTTGTACCATTGTTTGATAAACAAATATTGTGCGACCTCTGATAATTGTACGTAGACCTGTTGGTTCATGTCAGATGTGGTCAACCTTTTTTAAATCAAGTACACGATGAATAATTTTTATATTTCTTTTAGTTCATGGTTGTACAGACTTATTAAGACTAGAGGCCATTCGGGCAAATCATGAACTGAAGGCGGGCCGGCCGTCAGAAGTATAGATAATTTTTTTTTTTGGTTTTATTCTGGAATAGTATTCAATGTTTTTCGAATGTACGAGAGTATTATTTTTGCTGTCGGCGGGCCACCAGTATTCGACCGGCAAGCCGCGGTCTGTGCATCCATGCTTTAGTTGATGCTCTTTTTAACTTTTATATTACCTTCAAACTAATATTGACGTCATTATTTCAGCAGTAGGATATCTACTGCTGAGAATAGCCTGTGGCGTAAGTGAGTCTTCTGTCAGTGGAATCCACTCCAGAGTATTAAGGTCCCAGTGGCCGTCTGTTTAACCCTTAATAGCCTAGAGTTTTAATTATGATACCAATCTTTTAAACCGAATGTTCACATTACTACTAGTTTTTTATAGGTTAGCTGTACGAATTTTACTGTTGTATAATATTCTTTCCAACGAAATTAAAAAAAAAAAATATTTTTCCCTTTATCTAGACCCTCAAGCAAACACAGTAATATAAAAAAAAATCACTTTCGTAAATCAGGCTATTAAGGGTTAACACTCTGTATGCCCTGCTTACTTTAGCCTAAATTTGCCAGACCTCTGGGCTTAGTTATTTTGTACTTTTTCATGAAGAAATCCCGGGCCTTTCCCTTACAACTCGACTAGTTGTGATCTCTCCAATGAGACAAAAATAATGTTATAGATTCAATATAGTCACTAAAATAAGACGTAAATAGAAGAAAGGTATTGCAAACAAACTGTAAAAAAAAAGAAATGAAAATCGTGATAAAGAAATGTACAATAAAAAAGTAAATGATTATAAAATATTTGATATGAAATGTAACTTAAATGAATATAAAAAAATGTAAAATAAAATTCACAATAATTACAGTATTATGGAGAGAAGGCGAAGAAAGGGAGGCGATGTATGATAGCTAACAAGATATGGAAAAGAATGGAAGAAAATGAGAAGGATAACAGGAAAAGAGGTATAAAAAAGGAAGGTGGAAATAATAAAAAAAAGTGATAAACTTACTGTAAATCATATTTGTTTACACACACGAGGAGTGCACGAGAGGTCCCCGAAACGGGGTTCATATAAATAAATAAAAATAAATTACAAGAAATTTTCATTTTATACTTTACCTTAAATCCGCATTTATTTTCTATTATTTAATGCTCTCACAAAGTATATACTCGTATATAAAGAATTAGATTTTTTATTTATATTTTAAAATATAAATCTGCTACCAGACATATACGCAAGGATGTATAATGGAATGGTAATAATTGACTTAAGTTTCTTTGTCGTACAGATCGGCCAGAGGGCATCCACAATATCCCAGTCGGTCTTGATCCTCAAGTTCTAGCTTGGTCCTCATCTTTCGCCTTATTCACCTCATTTATTACGCCTCTTCAATTAAAGTCTTAAGACGATCACCTTTAGCTTTTCTAGGGGATTCCTGTATAGAGTTTGCCCGTATGAGTTGGCAGTCTATTCGGTACAAATCCCGTATTCAGTTTCTCTTCGGCATTTGTTTTTAATTCAATATTCATACGAAAATCTGTTAATAAGAAATAAACATATAAAAAGCTTCATTCAACATAAAATAATTTTCATCAATGAGAAAGGCGATACTGTATTTCTTCACTGAAATTTCCATAACAAGTTTTACATAAACGCTTTAAAAATTGTGGTAGTCGTAAAAAAAATCGGATCGATTTTGTCAGCGGGCACGGAGTTGACCACCTCTGATATATTTTGTATTACATTTGTACACAATAGTTAAAATGTATTTATTAAAGTATATTTAATAATCTATCGAGAGATTTATTTTTACCATTCGCGTCCTTGTAATGGTAGAATACAAGAATCATGTCTTGGACATTCGTTGTTGCAGCCCATAGCTGCCCACTGCAAGGTATAGGCCTCCATAGATATCTATGTGGGGATATACCATAATCGCCACGATTGGCAGGTAGGTTAGCAATCGCAGTGTGGTATTGTGATACGCAGAAGACGCTGCTGTCTATCCTCTGGAAACTTGTTGAGCAGTGGCAATTCCATATAATTAATGTACCAAGTGTAAATTATAGATGATTGTATCTCGGAAATCGAACTCAGGACCTACGGAACCAAAATTAAAATTCTTCTTCAACATAACATAAAGATCTTTGTAAATCTTCTAGATAACAGAACAAGGAATAATAAAATAAAATCTAATCCTCTTGAGGTTCATTACTATAGCAATAAGAGCAAACCATAACCGCGTGTTCCAAACAAAAATATTTTTTGCAAGTAAGGCAGTTGTAACGCGTTTTACAGTTTTTTTTCGTACTACAAAAGCTACAACGACCTTGGCCTAAGTTGTTAGCGGTACCTGATGATTCTGGACCGTCTAGTTTGCAGATATCAGCACACCTTTGTCGTATCATTCTCGGTAAAGAAGTAGTTCCCGCCCGTCTCCTCAACTGCGCGTCAATGAGTTCATACGACAGCTTTTCCAGAAAAATTCTTCTTTTAATTTTTTTGTTAGGATTATTTAATGTATTAAAATTTGCAGCAAAGACATATTTATAACACTGTCTGTTACAAATTATGATATGTTTTTAACACTGCTTTCTTAATGAAAATTCATCTGAAAAATTATACTCTCGTGAAATATTTTCAAAAAATAGAATCCACGATGACTTAAAACTAATTGGTTAAAGACATTTACTAACATATAACGAGTTCGATTCCGGGAAACTGATACTAACGCAAACAATGAAAGTGTGGTGTATTCTTACGAGAAAACTGGCATATGCTTCACCACGTCTCTCGGACTGTTCACCGCTGCTCTGAAAGATGTCTTCAAGCAATCAACATAAATGACTATATCGCCTTCGGTTTGTCGATGACAGTCATAATGGCTGATGACTATTGAAGACCTGGGTATAATACGCGATCTCAGTAGAGCCTTAAGACTAGTAAACCTTAAAATGAATAAGGGCAAGACATTTGATGTATAATATTCATGTCCTGCATACTTAGGCAGTTGTTGGAGGTTCGACGTTTGAAGTTATATACGACTAAATTTACCTGGAACATACCGTACAGCCTAATAAGTTAAACTTCGAGAAAGAGATTACTTGACGAATGTAACTTGAATGGGCAGCGTTCGAAAGGATCTGAAACATCTTTTCGGACAAATGTCGCATTTTTAGAGGACGGAGGTCTTTGGCCAAGGTATGTTAGAAGTGATGATATGCGGATTCGACTTGTGATCGTTTATGCTTGACCTCGCATGACGACTCAAGGTCAAACAGAGAGCAATAGAGAAGGCTTTGCTTAGATTGAATTAGAAATGAGGAGGTCCGCAGACTAACCAAGATCACCGAAGAATTGCTTGTGTGAAATGGACGGGGCACATTGCTCGTGCAGCCGATGGGTGTTGGGATCTGAATCTTCATGGGTGGTGACCACGGGGCAGTAGACACGGCCTGAGTAGGGAAGTCGCTGGATGTAGGTGGCGCGGGTACGGTCGTCGTGGAGACATTTGAGGGGAGGGCTCCCCCAAAGGATGGAGGCCCACTGCAAGGAATTGAGGGTGGGCCTCCATCGGCTGAAAAGAAGATGACAATCGTCATAATATTGATGGCCTTTGGAATTGATATATATATATATATATATGAAAATTTGTGTAAATATAAGTGTATAAGATTAAGTAAATATTTAAAAAATATTATAAGAGTACACACGTTTATGACAGTGCTTTACGCAACATTATTTATAACGATAAAGCGAAACAAGTAATTTTGTATAGAAGTATAAATAGAACAGATAAAACTAATTAAAAATTTAAACGACATTAAAATGGAACAAAAAAATAAGAGCGTATTTAATGTAATATTTTAACTATCACAAAACCGGTAAAATTAAAACCGGTACATCGATGACCTTTTATTTCTTAAACGGTGTTAATAATATACAAATAGAGATAGTATTAGAGTATTTCTTTAATACTTACTATCTTTTAACATATACTGCTTTTACTTTGACAATCAATTACCAGTTTTTAGGGACTTTCCCCTGATAATGATGACGAAAACAAATTTCATCCTGATAACATTTACATTATAAGCATGACTTGCATCAACGATGTCAAGCCTTAATCAATTATCTCTGCAGAACTATACTCGTCTTGTCTTATTTCAACAAGTTTGTTTCTACTTACAAACAATGAGATTATATTAAACGGTTTTATTTAGTTCGACCCGTACGGAATTTATTTGTTTGGGTCAAAATTAGAAATTGAAACTTAAGCACCTTCCCGTTGTCAGATTGATCTGAAATTTGGTACACACATTTAATTTAGATGACAATACAATATAATAAAATCAATAACATTATAAATCTAAGATGGCCGCCGATACAAAATGGCGGATTACATATTTTTCCTTAACCCCCTCAATATGGGTATCAAATGAAAGGGCTACACTAGTAAAACACGATGATTATGTCAAAATTTAAAATTCAAGGTGGACCGTTCCAATATGGCGGACTAGGTACATATTTTTCCACAACCACCACAATATGGGTATCAAAAAACCGTTTAACTTAACAGTTTTGTAAATATATTTATTTCAGATTCTTTTTAGGAGTCTCTGATTCTCCTATCTCTTATAATATGACAGAGACTACGTTTTTCAGGCTTTCGTTTATTTTGCATTCAACATATCCATCTCAATCTCTTACGATCTCTCTTCTTTTATCCTTCATAGTTTCTTTCAATCTCGCTGCTTTTATTTACATCTATTTATACATACTCTTTCATCGTACTATACTTTAGGTCAGGAGACTAGAAGCAGGCTGCTTCCTTTTGGAAATATACAGGAAAGACCTATATCTAGCTATGAACGTCTTATAACTCAAATGATAATTATGATAATATTTATTTTATGCTTATATGTAGTATATGAGTGGTGACCACGATCCAGTAGAAGAGGCGCAGGTAGATCCTCCACTAGTTGTACCGTCGACATAGTTAACACGTTCACTGCGGGCCCAATTTTGAAGAACTTTCAGCTGGTGCGGCTGAGGTCGAATCAGTCTTAAGCTGAACTTCCTAGTAGTGCGGATGAGGCCTTTTCTGCCTCATGTTTCAATCATTTTTTCTACAATATTGAGTCAATGCTTCGCAGACATAAAGAAAGCTATATTTGTCTTTGTCATACCTCATACGGTTGAGTGTAAACAGCCGCCGCGCTAGAGAGAAAACACGAGGTTTACGCGCCGCACCAGTGCAAAGTCTACCATGAGGCTGAATCGACCTCAAGCCGCAGTGAACGTGCTAAGGTTGATGAACGCTGATGGATGCGATCTTTCGGGAAGACCAGTGCCTTGCAGTGGGCATCTCTCTGATGATATAGTGATAAAGTATACTATATGTATTGGTTACGTAAATCAACACAACTTAAATTATTTACATAATAACAGTGGATAATTCTTCACTTAAAGATAAAATAAGATATTTTTTTTTATTCAACATTGGAACTTAAAACAGAACACTTATTGATGACCGTAACTTATTATCTATTTATTTTTTTTAATCTATTTTATTTTGACTCTACTCTGCTTCGCAAGGTGTTATTTTTATAGAGAAAATGCAGGAAGAAACTCCACAACAATGCATATTTTAATAAAGTTTAACAGTACAGATTTATACATATATACTTTATTAGATATAGCCTAAATGAAATCAAAATAATGATACGATATCAATGCCAAGGATTATTTTTATATATATTTGATTACACTACAACTTCTTGTGGGTTTTGATTTTCTCTGCACGTTACGTTATCTTGAATCTTAGCTATCTTACTTCTTATATGAAACTCTCTCGTCTTCCTCTGGACTTCTTCCATGTAGCCTTACTTCTACTTTCAATATCCCGTTTTATTACAATCACTGAAGTGTTCTTAAACATAAACTACTAAATATAAATTAAGAAAGTACACATAAAAAACTGAACTAGATTAACAACTTCTTAGATGTAAATACTAAATGCATAAACTTTTTTTATAAAGAATACCAAAGTAAAAAAATACCTAAATAAAAGTCAAATGTTACGAGGATTTTAGATGACGAAAATAGGTGATGTTTGAAAAAAATTAGAATAAGATGAATGAAAAAAAATGTGAATGGTGTAAGGAAAGTCACAAAAAAAATCCGAATATAGACAGGAGAAATATAAATAAACATACAAAACTGAAAAAATAATTTAACCCAACGAACGGGAACGAGAAATCTTTAAATACGGAGGCCATAAAAAACTTAACGCAATTCAAAGTTGGAAATAAGTTTTATTGTAATTATTACGAACCTTTAAGTGTCACAATCTTTCATTACAATGTGTTTAAATAAGAAATATATATTTGTTTCTATAAAGCCATCCCATAGTCTAAGTTATTAGAATAATAATTCAATATTTTGCAGCCCCTGGCATTTTCAATATGCAATAACGCATACAAACATCAAATATTCAATCGTATGTAGTTTATGCAGTAAATGGAATGTTTAACATACTAACATCGGAACAAACGTCATACATGTTTTCGAATATTTGAAATTCAAATAAAGAATGTTTTTGATCATATTACGTTTATTAAATATATAGTGCGATGACTCAACGTTTCGTTCCCCGTTTCTTTCTCGTAGGGAAATCCAGGACGGACGCCACTGGACTCCTACCAGCTAAAATCCCAAGGTCCTCTTGAAACTACGGGAATGCTTTCGCATACTACCGCAGTTTTAACGGCGGACGCCTAGTGCCTCAACTCCTTACTTGCGGCAGATCACCCCAGATCCGTCGCCAAGGCCATGATAGGGGGTTGGAGAAAGACACGGTATACCACCGACGTCTAGGTCCTCGACTGCGGATGGACAGCTTAGATGTTGTTTCTCTCTCTCTCTTTCCACAGCTTCCTTCTGCGACATCCCTAATGTTTTGTCCCCCTACCGTAACTGTTTGGCTTTTGTTTTCGTAAGGTTAAGGAAAAAGCTGTCGTGTTTAATAGTTTGTAGCGAAATAATCACAGTTGTCAAAATGCTTTCGCTTATCTGTCAATCCATCGGTCTACGCATGCGCAAAAACTAAGGACGCGTGGCATATGATTTGTAGGCGGTTGTCAAAACCGCGTCTCACGCCGAAAAATATTATGCAAAATTAAAAAATAGCAAACGGACAGTGACATATGTGTTGTTGTTTGTGAATTTGTATTAAATTTTTAGTGCTGTGATGGGATATGGAATTAAAGACTATCTTATATCAATTTTGAATCAGCGTTTAATATTTACAAATGAGTGGTGAAAGTTTTATGAAAAAATTATTTCATTCGTATGACAAATTGTTTATTGTGGCGTTGATATATCTGAAGTTGTAGGCGGATGACTTTTAGATTAAACTGTGTCTATCTATCTTTCATCCAAGCGTTTTAATTTCTGTGCTCCAGCTCGTTAGGTGTTGTCTCTAACATTGCCAACCTAATCTGTTAAACTACACCACAAGTTCCTAGTTCTTTTAACATTTCTTCTAATTATGTATTCTCTTCAGGGAAAATTGCTTTACCGTTTAATTTTTTACTTTCATGAATTGGACATTAATAATGTAATTCAATAGAGTTGTTGGGTTAGGACAGAAGTTTTTGATATATTCTGGCGTGCTCTAGTTATTGTTCACCAGTAACACCTGCACCTGCGACCCTCTACACAGGTCACCAAATTTAACGAGGAATTTAACGAAGCCAGAAAGTCTTGGGAAGAAGGTGTAGGATGCAAAATCTATCCTGAAACTCTGATAGCTATAATGCTATCCTCGCCTTTGGCTTGGGAACTTACGAGCGCGTATTGTACGACTGTGCTGAAGGACTTGCGAAAAATAGAGCAGGAGCGAAGGAAGCTGGCCTGAACAGCCAGTTTATCAGAGAAAGCTGCGGCTAAATCCCCCCCGCGAAGTAATGCCTAGCGGCCATGCCGTGGGGACCAGGGATACCGAAGAAAGAGGATTGTTTTTAGTCGGTATTGACGCCTAGATCGAGTCCGACATACGGGGCACCACCATCAGGCCCTATGATACGTAAACGTATTTTGAAACCTCTTCGAAAAAAAAACACAGGTCACCGAGTTATACACAACAGAAGCAAATGTTACTCATTACGCCACAACACCTTTTTTAGAGAGAGGCCGCCCGCCCCCTAACTGCGAACAGCATGGGCGAACCCTGGTTGGATCCGGATCCCTCTTCGGCTTGCCTGTGGTCCACGCTGCCGTCCCAAGCCGCATGCACACATCATTAACAGATTATTACACATCTCTACACGAGTAGACCCCTTTGCTACGTGGGGGCGTCTTCGTGGAACTAGTACGCGCTCTACCAATTTTATTTTTAGTTTGTAAGTTTTTAAGTTCACGGACCTTTCCGCTCCGTCAACTTAGCTCTGATCAAGTTGTAAAAACCTTCGGGTTAACAGCAAGAACATCAACATCACCTGATGCCCTATCAGATCACATATTTTTCTGCTATATATTGTCAAAATAAATGCAGATACACAGTTTTAAATAATGTTAGAAAATGTAAAATATGTCGAATGTTGACCGACGAATATCTTAAAAGGCGACTTATCTAAAAAGTCTTTTTGATTTTGTCAATGTTAAACTTAAACTTACAAGACAAAACAGAAGTTTTAGCTACTAAACAAAGTAAGTAAACGAAGATTTCTTAATGAACATATCATTTATAGCTGTTATGTACAGATGAACGTACAAATATCTCTTAGTTTCCTCATAGATTTAAAGCAGAATTTCGATAGAAAAAAAAAACAAGTGACGTATATATATAACGGGAATTTACATTGCCCATAAAAGTATAACTTTATGTTTTAATTCTCCCACTGCAAGCAATAGGCTTGCCGCGAGATATCTATGAAAGGATATATAATAATCGCCACACTTGGTAAGATAGTTGGCGTTCGAAGTATGATATAATGATACAAAAAGGATGCTACGACAATCTTGTATAATTAACGCACAAATTGTGATTTATATAAGAATGTATATCAGGAATCGAACCCACGATCTTGGCTACCACTGCTCTAGCACTATATATATCAAACTATTTCATATTACATATTGATTTTATGAACCCATCTTTGCTGTAAATTTTGAATCGATACTAGGAGCGCATAAGTAACCAGGAGTGATATTGTGAAAATACAGAAAATAGACTAATCGAGCGATGCTATTGATGCCAAGAATTTCAAATAGAGGTACCACTTAAAAAAAAAAACTTCGAAAAGTTAGATATTAATTTACCAAAAATTTACCATTCTAGAGTATAATTTAATATTTAAATACATTGCTGTTTCAGTATATGAAATATCATTACGTATTTTATCAGAACAGATGGTGTAAGTAAATCATTTCAAATTTACTATGAAAATAATTCGCGTTATCATCTTCACTCAGGTGTTTTGCTTATTCGGAGCGAAATTAATTAACATGGGTATGCCTCACCGTTGTTATTCACGTGAATTGAAATGTGAGCAATGAAATTTCATGACGATAGAGTCATTACTTTGATTCGATTGTCTGCAACAGTTCAGTACTTTACATATATGTTTTTTTCATTTGTTTTATAAACTGTATACGTATACAGGAGCGAGTCTAGCTTGTGTAGCGCCCGTGTGCATTGAAATCCTGGCACCTCCTAGGCCTGACCCCCCCCACCCCGCGGCTAAAACTATTAATTTTGTCGTCGTGACAAGAAAGTTTTTTCATATTCCATAAAGCTATTTTATAAGTAGGTATAGCTTACAGTATGGTACTAGTTTTTTATACCTCCCGTATCAGGGGCCTCTTGTACCCCTAATTGATTTATGGGTTAGGAACTTTCATTTTCTTTTTATTAATTTTTTCACAATTTATTTTATTTCTGCGCTCTTATACAATGCATCTCAAGTTCTTTCATTCTTTTCCGTGCTTTCTACATTTCGTCTGTTTTACTCTTCCGTTCCATTAACCCCCTTTTCCAATACTTTTCATCCGTCAGCTCGTTCCTTGGTTTTACAATTTTGATTTTTATTTTGTTTTACTCTGTTTAATTTATGTACATATTTTAATTCCTTACATATTTAGGACGTGTCTCTTCTTCCCTGATAAGCGAGGCCATTGAGTCCTCGCTAAGCTTAATGCCTAGCCGGCATTCGGAGTCCACACGGAGTCCTACGAACGCGGGACAGTGGGCCACAAGGTGGACCACGGTCTTGTCCACGCCCGGTTCACGGAAGCAAGAGGGGTCCTCTTTGAACTTGAATCTATGAAGGTACTCAGAGAACAACTCTCTGTGCCCCGTGAAACGCTGGACTAAGACCGCATCCACCTGGACACTTCGGAGCAAACGGTAAGCCGAGATGGCGACCGGGAAAAACTTCCGCGCTGTCGACGTCGTCGTGACTTCTATATACCTTCTATTCCATTCGTCAAGCGTTCCCAGCCTAAGATGTCGCTTGACGAATGACATGGGGCATTCCTCGTATTCCGGTCGTCTTTTAATCTTCAGGGCCTCGTTCTTGGCCAGTTGGTCTGCCCTCTCATTCCTCTTCGTCGTGCCGTTAACATTATAGAAACTAGCATTCTTTCCATTCTCTCTCACTTAAAGTTTGCGGATGGCTATCTTTTCATCTACCTTGATTATCATAGGTCTTCGCGCGTATCCTGGCTTCCAGCCGCTTCCCCTTTTGCGCCCTGAAGCTTTAGATCAGCTCCAGGTAGTCCGGATCTATGACCTCGTGGTGATGATGTTTTGGCTCTCGCTCGAAGGTTATCAGCCTGAGCGGAACCAGGTATGGTCCTGATGATAGAGCGTCTCGAATTGCATCTCTTTGTCACAAAAGACATTATAATTTAACTTTCCTTACTCACTTTTTTTAAGGTTTTCCCAATGGGAATCCAATTGGGATCCAATAAGTGTATCCTATTGGAATAGCAGTTAGCGTTTGTATTAAACTCTTCGTAAAATATTTGGCCTGTTTAATAATGTTTATGTGCTTGCGGTCGTTGGCCTTGGCTGTATCGCACAGGTGTGGCGCAGATGGCGCGAAGCTGAGCGCAGGTGTGGTGCAGATGGCGCGAAGACATCAGGTCACCGGCGGCCGATACCGTTATATGTCACTTTACGTACAATTTTATCTTGAACTCTTTTTAATATTAAGAAGCAGCACTGATTTTCAGCAGAATTTTCCTTTTATATCTTTTTATTCTTAAGCCGAAAAAATCCGAGTGATACCTCCACGTGTAGGCCTTACGAACTTAAGATATCAGTTGAAAATAGGCCTAGGAATATATGAGGCCAAGTCGATAAAAACCGGATCGTGTGCACTTATCAGTTCTTCAATGTTCCGCCCTCAATTTGTTCTCCTGCCCACCAAAGATCCAAATTCAAATTAATCGTTCTGGGCACCTGTGACGTAATCCTTACAAGTTTTTTTTATATTTAAATCAATAATCTAGGTTGAATTCTTCCCCCTCAAAATGAATTTCGATGTAATTTCGCTCTCGTGACACACTGCGACGAGCTTTCGACTTAGCTAGAGACTATTACTTGAGTATGGTATTAGTTACGGCCTTTCTTCTTATGACCGCAGAATAACACTCATTGTTTTTATGCCTGTAGCGCATCTCTGTTGCGAAACTAAGCGGCGAACCGCGATAGGATCCAAGACGATGCTCTTAGTAGCCTCATGGGGCGCCGCGACGCCCGTGTGCATTGCACATCCTGTACTATAGGTTAAGCCGTATGTACGTATAAGGGGCTATATAGGTCTTTATTTGAAAATTCTTCTCGATCTTGGAGGACTTAACCCCTAATAGCCTGATTTACGAAAGCGATTTTTTTTAATATTACTGTGTTTCTTTGAGGGTCTAATTGAAGGGAAAAAAAGTTTTTTTTTTTTTAATTTTGTCGGAAAGAATATTATACAGCAGTAAAATACGTACAGTACAGTAAAAAAACTAATAGTAATGTGAACATTCGGTTTAAAAGATTGGTATCAAAATTTAAACTCTAGGCTATTAAGGGTTAAATTTGCGATAGAAAATAGCGGGCTCGATTCCCAGGATCTTACATAATTCACGCTTTGCGAATTAATTATATGGGATTGTCATTGCTCCCAAAAAACTTCTAGAGGATGGACAGCACCGTACTTTGCATACCATAATACCGCACTGCAATCGCTAACCTGCCTGCTACGAGTGGCGATTATGGTATATCCCCTATTGATAGATATCTTTAGAGGCCTACGCCTGGCAGTGGGCATCTATGTAAATTAATTTATCAAATAATAATAGAATATAAAACAAGTCTAGCAATGTAATAAAAAGTTCAAATCCAAACAAATCTGTGATATCAAAAAATAAAGATGAAGAAGATAAGATTGGAAAATAAAAATGTACCTAGTCACCTAAGAGTAAAAGATGAGGAAAGGAAGGCGATGAAAGTAAGAAGGAATGAAAGAACAAAAATTGCAAGATATTGTGAAGGATAAAAGAAATTGAAAAGTATGAAAGTGAGTGTCGAATAAAGATAAAACTGAAAAAATTATGTGTAAATAAAGTCCCTGTCTCAAACTAGATAGGGGGTACGAGAGGCTCCCAATAGCGGGGCCTTTAAAAAAAACTATGGACTCAACATTAACAGCCTTCGCTCTTAGTGGAGATTGACATCTAAGCAATAAGAACAATAATAAATTAAAAACAAATCGATACTTAGTCCATAGTAACTCCGCGACGTATATTTTTATGAATATTACAGTAAATATTGCAATATTTACTCTGATTCAGGTAAGCGTGTTTGTTTGATTAAGTAAGAAAAGGACCAATATTTAGCCACTTCCGCACATGCAGTGGTGGTCGTGCAATAAAATGCACCGCCCGCCAGGCCGCTGATAAATGCGCATGCGGCAAACAATGCGAATCACACAACCGCCACCGCCAAACACAGAGTTCTCTGTGTTTGGCACTAATCGGTGTAACATAACTCCTGAAGATGCCCCGTGGAGGGGTGAAACACGTGTTGAGTAATTTGGTTATGGTTTGTTTAATTAAGTTACTACGCTTCAGAAATGTAATCATATGTATGTAAACAATACTGAATTCACTTTCTCTTTTGCGTATATAGTATCGCTCTGCGATCGCCTTTCCGCTTACGTGGCGATTATGATATATCCTCCCGTAGATATATTTGGGGTAGGCCTATGCCTTTTAGAGGGCGTATTTAGGATAAAACAGCCTGCAGAGCTGTTATGGGGCACTCTATACGTTCATTACAATATTTATTTTATAACCAACATAGGATCGTTTACAGTGACCACTCGTGTACGTTACGGAAATACCGGAAGCACCTAATTCGATAGAAGCTATAATAAGTTCAAACGCCCTTATGATAGCATCATTCAACTTGGAGGTTCGAGGTTTCTAAGTACAGTTTATTCCGAGACAAACCTACAATAAAATAGGATAGATTTTAAGTGATCACTTTTATATCCCTTAAATGATTAATGATGATAAACTGCAACATACCACTTAAACATAAAACGAGTACTATACTTAACAAAATAAGGTTTTTTAATAAATAAGTACAAAAAATTTTATATTTTTTTTTCAGTTTTTCCCTGCATTTTTCTGCAAGATATATGTATTTTAAAATATATAAAGTTCATGCATTTAAGGGATATGGTGTAATACATTAGTAGAGTGAATCATTACTAAGTTCTATAGTCACTTCAAAAAGCCTTTATTGAACAAATAACAGTTTGAACTTCAATAGCATTCTCCTTTAAGCTATGGAAGTTTCAAAAAAGAGTCCACAATACAGTCAGACGAGTTTTCTAATTGATTCTTAGATAATTTTTACAATATCCTTAATATTATAATAAAATAAAGAAATATAAAAATGAGGAATGAGGTGAGGAATGAATGATATCGTGATATGAAAGAGAAAGGAAGAAGAAATTTGGAAAAAAAGATGAAGTATGAAAGAATAATGAAATAAGAGCGCAAAAAAAGTAACATAAAAAATAAATTATTATATGAAATTACATGACACAGCCTTCCCAAAGATAGAGGTATGAGAGGCCTACAATTGGGACATTAAAAAATATATTCTAAATGTTGTCATATGACAATTCATTTTTAAGCTCTATTATAACATTCAAATTAAAAGTTTATTATGAAATTTTTTTACAAGGTTTTGTTCAATGAACCTATTAAATTAATCGCAAGATATATTAGAAACATTACATAGATGTGTATTATATAAAAGAAATTTTTCTCGCACACGTAAAGATTCAGGAGTAACTTCATAAGAGCTTTCACTTCATTTATCTGTAGAAATCAGCCCAAAAGATATATAGACGAATTTGTCAAGATCCTCGAAACATGCTGGATATATACTGCTTCTAACAGATCTTGTTAAAAGAACGATTTAGCGTTAAGAAAAAAAGGAATAAACAAATAAACACAATTTAAAATGTGTAATTCTATAAATAAAGCAAGAGAAATAAAAATTAACCAAAAAAATACTGTCTACATTTATTAGTTGAGGCGAGGCGACGTAAGTAAGGCGAGGTATGAAAGGAATAGAATGAAATGGAATGAAAGAAATTGTGACGAACTAAAGAGAAATGAATAGACGACACTAAGATAGAAGGAAGAAGAGTTTGGAAATAAAAAATTAAAATAGTAAATTATAATTGAAAATGTTATCCTTGTGTACACCGGACAAGAGAAGTACTAGAGGTAACTAAAGAGAAATGAAGAGATGACACTAAGATGGAAGGAAGAAGAGTTTGGAAATAAAAAATTGAAATAGTATATAATAATTGAAAATGCTACCCGTGTATACCCAGGGCAAGAGAAGTACTAGAGGTAACTAAAAATAAATGAAGAGATGACACTAAGATGGATGGAAGAAGAGTTTGGAAATAAAAAAATTGAAATAGTAAATTATAATTGAAAATGTTATCCTTGTGTACCCAGGACAAGGGAAGTACTAGAGGTAACTAAAGAGAAAGGAATAGATGACATTAAGATGGAAGGAAGAAGAGTATGGAAATAAAAATATTTAAATAGTAAATTATAATTGAAAATGTTTTCCTTGTGTACCCAGGACAAGAAGTACTAGAGGTTCCCAGTATTGGGAAAAAACCCTTAATGTATCAAAGAAGAGCCCAGGAAGGATTTTTATATTTTTCAAAGCTGTGCAAAAATAGTTTCAAATTATAGACAGCTCTTAATTCTAATAATATTATTTCAATTTGGAACTATACTATAGTAAAACAATAGTGAATACAAGAAGACCCCTCTAAGGCAGAGGTGAGCAACCTTTTCATCAATAGGCTAATTTAAATTCAAAATTTTTTTGGCGGATCGCGCATAAAGTTACACTTATTATTAATTTACAAAATATTTAAAAAATGATAATCTAAAATAAAAAAAACATGAAAATAGCAGAAAAAATTACTTTTTTAAAATTTTTGATGAGAGTTTTGGCCCCTTTTTTGCAATATTATCTGATGAATATCTGCCAGAATTGACCGATGGTTATTTTCGATTAATTGTTTTGGTTTAGTATAAACTAATATTTTATAATTAATTTTTTAACAATTTTTTGATGAGAGACAGATGCATAAACGTGTTGAACCAACCGCATGTTGCACATATCTGCTCAAAGTCTTTTAAATGATACAAGATAGTTATACCAGGAGGTAACCATTCATAAGATTGAATTAAAATTTGTCAATCGTCATTTGTGGTTTAGACAACATTCGATTTAAATTAAGAAAAGAAAACTTCGATATTAAAAGGTCTTGTTCTAAATTTAAACTGTAATAATATTGCTATATAAAAAGCCGCCATATGTGAAAGTTCCCGCGGACGTCGTCACAACGCTTAACCTTTTGTTCGTCTCGCCCACTCGTCTCGTTCACTCGCACGGCGTGCACGATACGCGCTCTTGCTTGCTCTTGGCAGGTAGCCAAGACGCAGCACGTGCGCCCGCGGCCGTTGGAGTTCTAGAGAGTCGGATTTGAGCCATGGTTCGATGCGCAACCGCGCGTAGGCGAATTATTCATTTTCCTTGCACAAATTGTTTTAATAATTAAATAAACGTTTTTCCACATCACAAAACATTATTATTTCAGCCGTAAGATATTCACTGGTCATAAGTTTCCGGCATTGATCCAATAGTATCGGTTGGGAATGGGCTTGTATCCAGCGTCCTGGATCGTGCGGATGGATGTCTTACGTTGCGTTTGCCGTTCTGTGTTCTTCACTACAGAACCCTGTTGATGTGTCACGCCTATTGCCACTTCAAGAATCGAACTCGTTGGGACATTTTGTTTAGTTTTGTTCGTCTACGTATTTTATTAACATTTTTTCATGTACATGAACATGTACTAATCGGTGTAACATAACTCCTGAAGATGCCTCGTGGAGGGGTGAAACACGTGTTGAGTGATTTGACGGCGGCAGTTGTGTAATTCGCATTGTTTGTTTCGCATTTATCAGCGGGCTGGCGGGCGGTGCACTTTGTTGCACGACTACCGCTGCATGTGCGGAAGTGGCTAAATATTGATCATTTTCTTGCATAATGTTTTGATAAATTCATATGAATGAAAAATTATCCTTTACGTACATCTTACACAGTAGCCATTATAATACACGTATATAATTAATTTTCATTTCTTAAGCGTACCATCTTACATTAATTTATTATGTTGTTATAATGCATAATAATGCTTGTATGTTTTCTTAATTACATACTATAGTTGAACAAGGAGATTTAAGACTACGACGTAATAGGATGATTAAAAAATAAAGAGATGTAAAATAGTTTCATTTTTCAACCTATCTTGCTTTGAAGATCGCGGGTAAGTGAAGGCGTATAGCCTAGCACTATTATTATGGTATCAAGGCTCGACGGATCCCTAGAAAGCCTCAATTTGCGATGCAACATACTATGAATTAGGTTTTCTTTTTAATTCATCATAAAATATACCGAGTGATTTATGTTATACGAGCGAACATCGCAGTGGGTCAGACTATGTTGCTAAACCATCGGATGACGCTTGATGAATTTACATATCGATTATAGGCGAAAGGTTTGACATTTGCCTGTCCTAATGCTAAGTTATTAAGACCTAAGATGCTACGATGCTACAAGCTTGCCTAGAAGAAACCTTTTTACTTTTGTTTTGAAGACTCTCAAGTTATAGTCGGAGACAACGACACCTGTAGATTGTTTCACATGGCTGTTCACATTACAAAAGTGATATCAAAACACTTAGTGCGTGTTGAAAGGATTTCAACTGTGTATGGATGAATTCTACAGGTGATAGTAAATCAAAACTTGTGTTTATATATATATATATATATATATATATAAACATATATATATATATATATATATATATATATAAATATATATATACAGAATTAGTCTTCCAAAATGCAAAAATTGTATATCATAAATCGTTGAATCTAAATTGAAAATGTAAACATATTTTCACTTAAATCTTTATGTATGACATAGAAAATCTTATTTTATAATTAATTAAAAAAACATTATTTTAATAAATAATAAAAACTTTTAAGTTAAACGGTTTTTTGATACCCATATTGTGGTGGTTGTGGAAAAATGTGTACCTAGTCCGCCATATTAGAACGGCGTCCATCTTGAATTTTAAATTTTGATATAATCATCGTGTTTTACTAGTGTAGCCCTTTCATTTGATACCCATATTGAGGGGGTTAAGGAAAAATATGTAATCCGCCATTTTGTATCGGCGGCCATCTTAGATTTATAATGTTATTGATTTTATTATATTGTATTGTCATCTAAATTAAATGTGTGTACCAAATTTCAGATCAATCTGACAACGGGATGGTGCTTAAATTTCAATTTCTAATTTTGACCCAAATAAATAAACAAATAAATTCCGTACGAGTCGAACTAAATTTTTGATTAGTATTGTTTGTTTTTTTAATTAGGAGATCTCTGAATTTAGAACTTTAGGTTCTTATTTCATTACTATGGTCCCAATATTTTAAACAAACGCTTATATATGTTTACACACAAAGTATGTTTCTTACGGGAATCGAACTCCGAACCTACGGCTATGAGACCAAGAACTTTACAAATTGATCACTGGTCTCAATGTCACTAAAATATTGTTAATTAAATGTAAGTAATATCAATTAAAATTCGAATTGAACGAAAATTTCTTTGTCGATAAGTAAATAAGCTTACATATGACGTCACTCATTAACTAGTTTACATCGGGGTATAAATGACGAGTTGCACAGACCAACGGAATTTAGTATCGAAACGGTCGCTCGTTGATTTACAACTAAAGAAAATGTTTTTAACAATCCTTATCGCGTTCAGTGCTTTTATCCTAATATATTATTTATTAGGAGTGTATAATGAAATATACTGGAAGAGACGAGGCGTGAAATTCTACAAGAAGAACAGAGTATTCGGACCAATGTGGGAGTTTTTAACAACTGATCGAGCATTTTTTATTATTTTAAATGATATATACAAGAAATATCCAAATGAACCGGCAGTAGGACTTGGGACAATTATAACACCAGGTTTATACATAAAAGATCCTGTCAACATAGAACATATTTTACAAATGGACTTTAAAGCGTTTAATCATAAAGGAATCGAAATACACGAAGACGATAAACTTGCTGATAATATGCTCTTCATGTCCGGAAACAGATGGAAGGTTGTGAGACAAAATATGACACCTATTTTCACTTCAGCAAAATTAAAAAATATGTTCTATATCATGGATCGGAGTGCCCGTGATTTCGTCGACCTTCTAAATAACAATCCAGATAAGTTAAAACATGACGCTTTTAAAATAATGTGCACTTTCTCGTGCGCTGCATTAGGTGCTGCTGTTTTTGGTATCGGAACCTCATCTATCTTTCAATCACCATTTCTCAAAATGGCATTCAAAGCCTTACAACCAACTAAATCACGTAACATAAAATTTATGATCACATCTCTTAATACTAAATTATATAAATGTCTAGGCTTGAAAATTTTCAAAGAGCATGAAGAATTTTTTATACCTGCTATTAAACAATTAATACTCCAAAGGGAACAGGAGAATGTAAGGAGACATGATTTCGGAGATATTTGTATTGATTTAAAAAGAAAAGGATTACTAAAGGATCATGATTCAGGACTACAATTAGAACCTACAGATGAATTATTAGCCGCTCAAGCATTTTTCTATTACGTAGCTGGAGTAGAACCTGTAGGTGTCGCTATGTTTTCAGCATTATTGGAACTTGGTAGGAACCCTGAAATATTGAGACGCGTTCACGATGAAATTGATAGATCTTTCGAGAATAATAATAACAAGATGTCTTACGATACTATTATGCAAATGGAGTACTTAGATATGGTTTACAATGAATCATTGCGAATGTATCCACCGATAGGATTTTTCGTTAGAGAATGCGTTCGAAATTCAGTATTGCCTGTTGGTAATATAAAAGTTGATAAAGGAACGAAGATATTCGCTCCAATCTATGAAATACATCACGATCCGAAATATTTTCCGGATCCGGAGGTTTTTAACCCAGAGAGATTTTCAAGAGAAAATCGGAGTAGCATACCACATTATACATTCTTGCCTTTCGGCAATGGGAATAGGATCTGTCTTGGAATAAGATATGCAGGTTTGCAGCTAAAGACGGGCTTGGTTCATTTACTCCGTAACTTCACCGTCAAAACCATAGTACGAGAAGGTGGCATTAAATTCAATAAACAAAATGTTCAAGTTAGACCCGGCAATTTAGAAATAGAATTTACTCCTAGATCTATAACCATGTAACTGTCATTAATCTATAACAATCAAAACAAAATTGATCTTTTTAATAGGTTAATTTGAATTTTAATTTTATAATAAATTTGTTTATTAATTACGACTTATTTTTTATTTTTATATTTTTAAAACTTGAGTATGTATACATGTGAATTTTATTCTGTAAATGTGTGGAATAAATAAAGAAAAATGTATTTAATAAAAACTGTCATTGTTTTAATATATATAATGAAAAAAAAACATTCTCTAGTATATTTAAGTATGTGCATATGTAGTGGTAGGTATCGGGCTCGATTCTCGGGATAAAATCTTTAATAATTCACACTTTGTGCATTAATTATATAGGATTGCCACTGCTCACAAACATGTTTCAAAAGGATAGGCAGCAGCGTCCTCTGCGTACCATAATACCACACTGCCACGGTTATGGTATATCACCCCGTACATATTCTTTGGGATTGACTTATGCCTTACAAAGAGCTTCTTTGAGCTGAATCGTCTATGAAGAAAGATGTGTGTATGTTTAAATGTGTATACATAAAATATTAAAAAAAACACGAATGAAACTTAAATATTCTGTGTCAAAAAATAAAGAGTTATAATGTAAAGATACTATATCTGTTCGTACCAGTATAGTTTCTTTAAATTTTATCTATTGAAATGTTTACTGAATTCTGACAACGTAAGACCAATGCCTTGCATAGGACTCTATCGGCAGACATGAATGTATGATAGTTTCGTCGAAAATTATGTAAATGGAAAAATTTTATACAATAAATACTCAAAAATGAAGAGATCTTTAGACGAATGGAAATAAACTAGATAGTCGGATTAGCTAGATCAAATGGCATTAGGCTGGCTGCATAGGAGAATAGATGGCCACTAAGGCCACTTATCAGATACTAAGCACTCATAGTACGTTCAATTAAATGATCAACTGGACCCATAATAAACACTGCATGAAGCATTTGCCCAGTAGTGGACATCAAAATTATATCGTTTATGATAACAAAATAAATATTTTAATATAACAGATATGCGGTTTATTATATATGTATTTTAATGCAGGCTTTATATTTGCGTCGGTATATATGTACACTTATAGAAATAATTTTTAATCAAATATTATTTAACATATATCATCCTGTAAGACAGGCTTTATATACCCCCTACAACCTTTAATGTTTCCTTCAACTGTTTAATATATTTACAGCTAAGAAAATTAAAACATACAATATTATGTACTTTAAATATAAATGTATAATAGATAATCCATATAAATAATGACTAGATCGATTGATATATTTAAAGTCACTGGAAATCGTTGGGTAACTGAAGATTGGATATCGTTGCAAGAGTTTTGGAGGTTTGTCTCTTCTTCTTTTTTTGAGACGATGGGCTATTACTGCAAGGCATACATCTCCCCCAAAAATCGCCACGATGAAGGATCTTGCTCTGACCGCATTCAGCGATCTCCAACGAACCTCGGTCTACCTAGTCGGGGGGAAACCCACGTCACGTCTACCGATCGTGGTAGCCACTTGAGAACATATTTCTATGAGAGTGCTATCGGCACACACATTCACTTTAGCATCGATAGAAAGAAATACGAGAATTATACATTATTTTTAATAATCGAACAATAGAAAACAGTATCATAAGACTTACCCTGACAAGTTATGACGTCACGAAAAAAAACCACTTCCTCTGAAATAATATTTAAATTATGTTTAATTATTAACATAATTGCTTTAGTATAGAGCAGCGTTTCCCAACGTGAGGACCACGCCTCACAATGAGGTAGTTTGATTTTTTAGAGGCAATTCGAAAATGGAATCAATATAAGTTTAAGCCTTCCGCTCCGGACCATTTAAATGCAATGCCAGATGTCAAGTTTAAAGTTAAAAGCAAATTCTTAATTAAATATAAATTTATACAAAATAAATTTGGAATTCTGGGCTTAAGAATTTTAAAAAAGCTATGGTGGGGCATGGTATAAAAAAGGTTGGGGAACACTGGTATAGTGTGTGGTCCTTATTTGCACGTAACTGTG
This sequence comes from Battus philenor, assembly GCF_028537555.1. Classification (NCBI taxonomy): domain Eukaryota; kingdom Metazoa; phylum Arthropoda; class Insecta; order Lepidoptera; family Papilionidae; genus Battus; species Battus philenor. The sequence goes on from NW_027181715.1 coordinate 14,450,387, forward strand.
GTACTTTTGCGTCTCAAATAACCGTACTGGTATAAACATATCATCGTGACATAGCGTGTATTAATCTTTGAATAAGTAATTAATTCTTTTTATCTACAATTTCTTTTTCTAAATTTCACTTTGTTTTCTTTAGTTTTAATACTTCGTTTGAATTTGCATTGGATCATTTATCTTGAATACTTGTGTATGTTATTAGAATAATTTTCAGTTGAGCGTGAATTTTTTAGAAACAAAATCAGATACAACCGTGAAAGAAAGAGTCTTGCGATCATAGGTTATGAGTTCAATATCCTTGATACAGTTTTATAATTCACTCTTTGTGCATTAATTACATAGGATTGCCACTGATCACAAAGAAATTTCCTGACGATTGTCAGCGGCGTTTTCCGCTTGCCGTACCATACTGCGATCGCCAACTCGCGTGACAAACATAACGATTATGGTATGTCCCACCATAGATCACTTTGGGAGAGGCCCATGCATTGCAGTTGGCGTTTATGCTGAAATGATGACGAAAATAGTCGTGTCCACACACACACATATATGTGTGTGTGCGTGTGTGCGTGTCTCCGTGTGTGTGCATATGTGCGTGTATGCGTGCGTGTGCGTGTGTGTATGCGCGCGTGCTTTTGTGTGTGCATGTGTGCGTGCGTGCGTGTGCGTGTGTGTGCGCGTGTGCGAGTGTGTGTGTGTGTGTGAAATATACAATGCAATGAAACTTAAATATTCTGGGGTGAAAATTCAAGATATGTCATGTAAAGGTAATTTATCTGTTCGAGCAAATGAAATTTCTCCAAAATTACAGCAATTGAAATGATCTCTAGCTTCGTACAATGTAAGATCGAACAGTGTATCGACCTTTACGAGAGACTAACGCCTTGCGTAGGTGTCTATCGCTCGACACGAATAAATAGATGAATGAAAGTTTACTTCAAAATTACGTAAAAGACGAAATGTTTAACTTAAAAAAATCATAACGTAGTTACATCAAATTATTACTTACCTAATTAATTATCGCGATATCGCTGGATGCAAGGTACCTTGCAGTGGATGTGATTTATATATTTCTGCTAATAACTTCTGACAGTACAACGTGTACAAGAATAGTTCATTGTCAGTATCTGTTAATAGATTCTCACTGCAAGGTATAAGTGTCCACCAAATAACACCAGGATGATCAGCCTTGCGCTACCCTTATTATTTAGTTATTAAGAAACGTTGAAACCTTTTGTTAACCTTGCAAGGCTTTTACAGTTTCACCTAACGAACTTATTCTCTACCGTTAAATTACTTATTGTTTCCATTGTCCCCGCGGCCGCTTTCCGTTGTCTTCGATGATCTTTTTTTTTCTCTTGCTTGGATGTGTCAGATCACTTAGTTCGTGATTTGTTTGGGTGTAATTCCTTTCGGGATCAGTATGTCGTAGTCTGGTAATGCGTGGCGTGGTCAACGATTTTACTGTCAGGTTTTTTATAGTATGTAACTGATAGCTAGGGCCACCAGATGGTTTTGGTTGTACTACTACACGTGTTCCGCAACATCCTTTGACCATGCCTTGTCTTCTTGGCACACTTATGGGGCTGATCCATACAGTATCAATCAGCTCTTGGCATTTTTAGCTTTTTCTAACTATATTATAATTACGTAGTACAGTAATACCCCGCGTTACGCGAGGGATACGTTCCAAAAAAAATCGCGTTAACTGAAATTCGCGAATAACGAGGTTTATGATTAAACATAGTAAAAAATTATTACAAAAAAATACAAATAATTTTAATCAATCACTTTAATTCTAGGAACACTTTATGCAATACATACTCTTTGTTTTTTACGGAAAAATACATCTATTGTCTTTTGGGTAACGTTTTGTTTACGTTCTTGTAAAATACGTTCATAATACCCAACACAGTTAATTGTTTGACAGATGGTCAAGACACCATAGAGAAGTTGATGACTACATTATATTTATACGCATTCTTTCGCGTAATTCGAGGCATTTGAGCGCGAAATTTGCAATTCGCGTTATAGTGAAACCGCGTATAACAGGGTCGCGTAAAGCGGGGTATTACTGTATATTAATTCTACAATACTTGATTTTTATATACGGTGCATCAAAACTTAATCGACAACAAATGTTGTTATACGTTCACCTGTTTAAAGATTTTACATCTATAGGTAATCGTTCTATATTGACTTTTCGTTTCATTAAAATTTATTTATCTAAAGCAGAGTTCCCCAAACTTTTTTGTGTCGTCGACTCCTTGCCATGTTTTTCCGTGTTGGGTAGACCCCCTACTTACCTGATATTGATTTCCTGTAAATTTCTAATTTTAGTGAAGTTTAGTGTTAAAAACTTAAAGTAAAAAACACATGTTAATTTACACATTTATTAATTAAATTTAAATTAAAACTACTCAAAATAAAATTTTGTATCTACTATACCAACTCAACCAATCTATTACACCAACAACTTACACAATTTTATAAACATATATAATAATATTTTACTTCATAGGTACTTTTATAAATAATGTAAATGTTTTGATATTATAAGATAGTATGATGTAAGTAAATTGGTACTATCAGTGTATGTGTTGAGATCCACTATCGTGGAACCCCATTTTCATTTCATGGACCCCCAAATTTTTTTTCGCTGACGTAGACCCCTTGCAGGTTGTCATAGACCCCTAGTGGTCGATATAGACCACTTTGGTAATCACTGATCTAAAGTATTAATTTTATATTACGATCCGAATGTTATATTAATTAAATGAATACATATATATTATATGATATACTTAATATAGTACATAACAGGGAACATCGGTATATATCTCGGTCTAATTCAACGCAATACAAAAGCTTGCTTCTAACAATGGAACGGAGTTGTGCAAAGGTATAAATCTACTTAATACCTGAGGGAATTTTCAAAAGCATAATCTAAAATTAATATACGTGCTTACGATTTAGTGCATCGAAATGCATTTTGATTAAATGCGTTTACTATGCATTAAATTTTGAATTCTCTTGTTCATTAAAGATTAATATTTTTGATTAATGCACTATTAGTCTGGTTGATGGTTATTATATAAAAATGGAAGATATATAATTAATACAAATTTATGTATAATTATCCTTCTCATCATCATTGCTTTCTTCTTGACGAAACTTTGGAGGTCTATGTCCCCCTTTTCCACTTTTCAAATGATGGAAGCCTACTGCAAGGTAAAGGCCTCCCACGAAAATGGCCACGATGACCGTTCCCATGCTACATGCATCCAGCGACTTTAAAGTGACATTAAAGTCAGTCCCGTGATCTTAAAGTCGTCAGTCCATACAGTGGCATAGTAATGGACTATAGACCCCTAATTTCTACCCTACTTGCCGCCGAGCCTTATACGGGTACATGTTCCAGAGCGGTTTTTCTTTCGTTCTTTTATCTTAAAACTTGTTTTTTATAGCTTTAGTAGCATAGTTTTTTTTAGCTCATGTAGTTCCTCTTTGTATGCTGAATAGACAAAGAGATTTTATTGAGTATTCCTTGTTACGCTCTGGTATTCCAGCGGTAGTCTACTGAGATTTGCGAACGTAGATCCCGGGTTTGATTCTCGGGATTAAATAATTAATTACACAGTATTGATATTTCTTACAAACATATTTGCATATCTGGATAGCAGCGTCGTTTGCACACCATATCACAATGTGATTATAGTATATCAACCTACCCTAGATATTTAGAGAGGCCTATGTTTTGCATCTATGGGCCTGAAATATATGTATAAATAAATATATGTAAAAGTCAACTTGATCGCAGTAGATAAATATTTGTAAGTGTATATATATATATATATATATATATATATATATACATATATATATATATATATATATATATATATATATATCGGACCAGTAAACGCTTTCACCACAAGAGCGTTCTTTAAAAAAGTTGTTACGTTTTTAGTTGAATTTAATAGAAGAATGTCCTAAACTGTTTAGTATCAGATGTATATTGTAAACAAGTAAATTTGCAGAAAATATAATTAGTAGTGGATGAAGAAATTAATAAATAACTTTTACGTCCATAATGTATTTAAAAGTATCGAAGCCACCACCGTCCACGCTATTTAAAAATAGTGACAGATACATGATAAATACAAGAAATAAACTCAAAAACGTAACGCCTTAATCTCGTCTTCAAAAAGAAAATTCTTTATGGATCTGGGTGTATGCATAAATAATAAAGTTCTACAACATATCTTAGACCATCCGTTCTTTAGTTTTATATCTAAAATTAATAGTATGTTATGAAAAAAGTCTTATTACACATACAAGAGTTTTCAGTTGACTGAAATGTGTGAAACTTGGTTCGTTGATCCATTTTTGATATTGTAACTCTTAATATAAAAGCAACTGTTTATATTCTTGCCGGTTTTTCTCAACAGAATAGATAGTTTACTACTCATAATCTTAAATTTATTGAAATTTGAACTCTATTATTTCTAACTGTATATAGATACACAAATGAAATTTGGTATTAAAACAATATGTAAGACCAGCTATATATTTCATTCCTATAAAGTTTTGTAAATGGATTGGTTAGAACAGTGGACACCGGAGTTCGGGGCTTACGTTGCGAGCTCTAACAACATGAATTTCTCGTTCAGATAAACCCTCTGTATATGTTACGTTATATTAAAAGTTTTCTATGAAAACATAATTTTTTTAATAATATTGTTCCTTATTTTTATGTGTTTATTTTTTTCAAGTATTTACATTTTTTTTACATACGTATATACAGTGGCGTAGCTAGGGGGTGGCGAGCGGGGCGGCCGCACCAGGCACCACAAGCAGGGGGGGCACCAAAGTTGAAAAAAAAATTTTTGAATTGCCAAAAAAGTTGTTAAATAATATGATTATTAAAAAAAGTAAACGGTTACAAATTATAATGTACACAGTGTTTAAGCCTTTCATTCGCAAAACTCAAAAAGTGTTTTTTAAAAGGGCCCTAAATCACAAAAACACATATCTGTGTTTCAAACTAGTCGACACTATTGATTTTGAAAATGTGATTAATGACTTTGCAGGCCAAAAAGCGAGGAATTTTCGTTTTTAAATTTTCCCACTAAATTTTATTAAGATCTAATGTTATTTTATATACATTTATAATCATTTTGAACCAAAAAAAATATATTAACTACACTTTGTTCTGAATTTTGAAATTATTTAGACTCTTTAGGGGGGGGGGGTGCACCAAGCCTCAATCTGCCCCAGGCCCCAAATACCATAGCTACGCCACTGCGTATATATCATCATAAAAATGGCAGAGAACACTAATTTTAGAAACAACACGATCTCCATCCATCATCTTATGATATTTTTAAACCTTACACAAAGTTACGCATCCTGATCTGATATCCCACTACAAAATCTTTTACTAGTTCTGTGAACACACGACCTATTCTAACATGTCCTATTGGAGATCTATGGCGAAGTCTTATATCTAGCAGTGGAAATTCTTTATCTTAAATGATGATATCTTCTTCTTGCATCTACTAGTATCTCGTCAACTTTATATTTTTCAAATAAAAATTTGAACCTGTATATTTTATCGTGCAACACTTCAATATTAAGTTAAAATTGTCTGGTAGATATCGCCTCGAGCGATAAGACCGCCTGTTTGTATCTCTATATAAATAGTACAATTTTTAGATAATATTTATTTTATTTTGGTTACATTTCCTTTTAGATATATAATTTACACATTTAATAAATAAATAATTTATTAAATGTTATTATTACTTCATTTATGTTATTATTCCAGTATATTAAACATTTATTTGTTATCGAAACACCCTCACGTTGTTATTTCAGATAACATTCTGATACGTCATCAATAGCGAGGAGCCAGCGAGAATTATGCCATTAATTGGATTTCTAGATTGACAGGCTCATTAAACAGCCTCCGCAACTTTGTGGCATTAGCGGGCAGCGAGCTTAATAAGTATTCCGACGAGAAATGCCGCATCATGTATTCTATTAAAGCATTCACAAAACTGCCTATTACTTATTTACTATTTAGTGGAATTGTACCTTAAATTTTACACAATTATTAGTAATAAAAAAATAAAAGACGACATCGTCCAACCTCACATCGTATTTACTTGAAATTAACATAATTTTTTGTAAAGTAAGCAATTAACAAAAATTTAACATTTTCAACAGGTGTCCTGTATGAAACATTAATAGAAGTCTTGTGAAGATTTGACGTGCTTTTAGCACTGCGAGGCTTAGGTCTCCCCCAAAAGATATTTTTGATATAATCGCAGTGTTGTATCATGTGCGCAGAGGACGCTTTATTAAGGAGGTTATATATATTTAATACATAAATTGTGAATTATATAATATTGTGTCGCGGGAATCGAACTTATTACACAAGGCAATTTCTTTCATACAATCATAGTATTGAAACTGTGTATAACATGCATATTTATTAGCACACATTTATTAATATATACATATAATAAATACGGTATAATACGTAATTGTAAATAAAACATCAAACTAACTTCCTGCGCACTTACCTGAGAAAGAATAAAGAAACAGATAAAATAAAAATGATTCAAAGGGTAAATAAATAATTGTCTAGTAAATATTTCTTTTTCAAAAATAGATAGTGACATTACGTCTTACATTTATTAATATATACTTATAATAAATACAGTATAAACGTACTTATAAATAAAACATCAAACTAACTTTCTGCGCACTTGCCTGAGTAAGAATAAAGAAACAGACAAAATAAAAATGAATCAAAGGATAAATAAATAATTGTCTAGTAAATATTTCTTTTTCAAAAATAGGTAGTGACATTACGTTTAATATTTAGACACAACGCAATTCATAATCGAACAGCCTGTTTGAAAGGTTTTCCTTTAACGAAAATTTTAAATTTATTAATAAAAAGTATTACAAATTGGGTGTTAATATACCGTTACCTCATAAACAAGGCCATAACGATTGTTGCCGGCGTTATAGCTCTCCGCCCTTGATGTAAATTCTTTATGTTTCCCGATCGCGCACTTGGGGGCGCCCAGCCAATTTCCCATCCTTCGTTAACTGGCAATACGTCAAGCAACTAAAAACAATATTTTCCTTACAAAGTAAGGCGCTAATGGGTGCTATCCAGAACATGGAGGCGAATTTATAACACCACGCTCCATTCAAAATGCGCAATTTATTTTATTTGACTGCGTCGTGTTTAAGTTTCATAGATTTCTAGCTTAGTTATCCCAAGCTATGATAGCCTAGGCTATTATTTACAACTTACTATATAAATATAAAAATATTAAGTTCATTTAAAAGTTGGCAAGTTTATATTAGACAAATCAATAGTTTGCTATATTATGCTGCGATCGATAAATATGAAAATAAGAAATATAATATAGGAAAAAAGGATGTACAGAATCTTCATTTCCTTATTTTTCAGCCGATGGTCGCTCACTGCAAGGAATAGGCCTTCCTCAAAGATCGCGAAGATAGATAGATAACGATATAAAAAAACAATTAATAGTCGATAAAGGTCAACTTAAGTGTGTATGGTGGGGTCCCTAAAGTATTTTTTTATTGGACCTCTCGTTCAACCCCTATTTATTTGAGAACAGCAATTTTATTTTTCTTTATTAAATGTTTCACTTTCCTATTATTATTTCCATTATCTTGTTACATTCATCACATGATCTGTCTTTCTATTTAAGAAAAGAACCAATATTTAGCTACTTCTGCACATGCAGTGGTAGTCGTGCAACAAAGTGCACCGCCCACCAGCCCGCTGATAAATGCGTATGCGGCAAACAATGAGAATTACACAACTGCCACAGTTAAATCACTCAACACGTGTTTCACCCCTCCACGGGGCATCTTCAGGAGTTATGTTACACCGATTAGTGCCAAACACACACTACCACTGCATGTGCGGAAGTGGCTTAATATTGGTCCTCTTCTTACTTAGGATGGATTTCCGCAAGGTAACGCCTGATTCCATTAAATGTCTCTGTATTCTTTCATTCTACAATTTTTTCTATCTTTCCCTAAGAGTAACGCACATAAACGCGCATAAGCACCGCACTCCTTAGGACTATCGACAGAATTCAAATGCTTTGCCTATACCGATAAAAAAAATAAAAGTAATGTAGTACCATGTCTTGTTGTCTATAAAAGAGGTGACGAAGCTATGAAAAGATATAACGCTTTTTGTTAAGTATATAATTATATTCCTTTCCATATAATCCAACTCTGAACACATCTGATGTATAAGGAGACAAGTGAGCTAGGAAAATATAAGGTATTTTCACGAAAAATAGATGACAAACATATAAAATTGTTAATATAAGGATAAAAAAGAAGTATAAAAGTAAGAATTTGAAAAAAAATATTTAAAACAATAAAGAAACAAAGATAAGGGTGAACGGGAAATTTCCAATAAGGGGGGCACCAGAAAAAGCCCACCAGAATGCCTCTGATGTGGCAAGCGCGTCGAGCTGATTAATTTGTATGGACAGGCTGTCTAGTTTAGTTGTAGCCTGGATATCCAGGTCACCTCTAATGTTTATCTCATAATAAGGCGAGAGACAGCTCGTGGTAGGGGCTAAAAATACACCAACAATGTTCAAGATTCAATAAAAATTCCTAGAACAGTCGTACCAAAATGCGTACTATTTTCCAGTTTAGTTGTAGCCTGGATATACAGGTTATCTCTAGTGTTTATTTGATAACAAGGCGAGAGACAGCTCGTGGTAGGGGCCAAAGATACACCAGCAACGTTCAAGATGGAATAAAAATTCCTAGAACTGTTGTACCAAAATGCGTACTGCAGAGAGACAAGGCAAAACTATGCCCAACACGTCTTTCGAGAACCCCTACCACGACGTATCGAAACAAAAAGTGAAAATAAATAGCATGACTTGCAAAGTGAAGGAATGCACACAATTTCCCGTACGTCACTGCGAGCGGCCAATATAAGCGTTTAAGGCAAAAATGTGAACTCACTGTGGCTAATAAAACAAGGAATGCTCGGAAGATTTTTAAAAATTCAGACAAAAAATGAACTAAAAACGATTCACTATACGAAAAGTTCTTCACATGGCATCATCTAAGACTCCTATGTGAAGGAACTATGCAAAAAGTTGCTGATAACTTGCTTTTTAAAACCCAAAAGCCTTCAAAATGTATAAGATAAATAAACGACGTGATGGTGACGTGATTAAAAGTTTGATGAAAGGCACACATTACTACCGTTAAACGGTTTAAATAAAAACAATGGGCAAAATTAAACGTAAAATTGGCATCAAAGGTACAACACAAGGTAAATAGCATTTTAAATCCAACAATCGCTTCTTAAATAGCGAAGCTAACGATCTAAATACGGAAAATATTGGCTTACACGAACTATTGTTTACGAGGTAATGGAATATTAAACGCGAGGTTAAACAAAGGAAAATATTCACGAGAGCGTTAAAAAATACCGATTTAAATGTAAAAAGTTAAGAATGAAGTAATAAAATTTACAGAGACGAAATCAATATACCATGAAAAGAATTATACACGTAATTTCTTTAAGAGTTTTAATTTTGTATATTTGTTCATCTGCCATGTTTGAGACAGGTATCATGATCGTTTCTTTCCTCACAAATTCTTTCTCTCCTTCTTCACGTCCTTCACAAAATCTTTTATTCCTCACGTTCTGATCTTCCACATATAACCTTACTTCATCTATCTGATATCCTTTGCTTTTTACATCACAGGATATTTATTTACACTTTGTATGAAAGGAACCGGAAAGTAATGTCGCTTTCTTAAGTTAAATTTACACGACTACATTGTTAACAAGTTTTTATTTCGAATTAAAAAGGTATTCACCTTCGTTATCAACAACCTTTTGCTATCTAGTATACGTCTTCAAAGTACCTAATTAGCTACCAAATGACAATCGAACATCGATATGCGCAGAAATGACATTACTTTCCGGTTCCTCTAATATTTATTTACTTTTTTTATAATCATCGATACTTGTGCTTTCCCTTTTATTATATTTTACTTTCGGGTTTTTGTTGTCGGGCTTACCTAACACATTATTTTAATCCTTTTGTTTGTTCTTGTCGATTGTCTGCTGTACCACTATTCTCCATCACCTAAGGAAGCAGTGCGACATCTATCGTCATCAACGAGACATGCGACTCTATTCTCTTCTGTTCTCCTAGCAATTACCACCTCAAGATCAAAGCGAATCTTTAGTAATGAATCAGAAAGGAGAAGACGAACGAAACTAACTTACTCACAAAGCCCTGTGGATTGGCAAGTTGACGTAGCAGTTTTTTTTATATGGTCCCCGCTGTTGGGGACCTCTCGTTCCCCTATCTCGTGTAGGACAGGGACTTTTTATTTCTAGTAATTTATTCATATATTTTTTTTATTATCATTCTTCTCTTTCATGTATCAACTTATCTGTCGTACTGTTTCTTTCATTCTACAATTTTCCGTCTTTCTCTTTCATTCCATCAGCCATACATCCATCCTCAACCACTACATTCTAGGTTTCCTTACTATTTTATTTTGCAACATTACATTTTTTGTTCAAATATTTAACACGTATTTTCTTTGTAATTATCTTATTATATTATACTATTTATTGCACTATTTTTGGTACTACTATATTCCTTTTATTTCTATATTTTAGTGTATGTTTTATTTTTACCTATTGCATTTGACGTGGCAGTTGGTTGATTAGGGATTTACAAAATAAACTACAACTGGGTCCTTAATATTCGCAAGAGGAAACGACGGATCAGCAAAGGCAGCGAAGGTCATCTAACATCGGACGAAGGCCACAGTAAACACGTCTTATTGTAAATCTATAAGGCTGACTTATGCCCAGTAGTGGACATCCCACGACTGTATACAGCGGCGTATTTTAATTTCAAGTCATTTATATTCTCATGGTTAACTATAAAGGAAATAAAAAGGGCTATACTTGGCATTTTGCTGCGAGGACGAATCATAAATGAGAAGAAACAAGTAACACGAAAAATTTCTCGTATAAAGTGGCATTGGGCGGAGATATCGCAACCGATGGCCGTTGCGGCTGAAAGGTTCTCCAGGGGTGACCACGAGTTGGTAGACGTAGCATTGGTAGGCTTCTCATTAGGTGGATCGATGATTAAGGTCGCTAACAGACCTTTGAGGATGGCCTATACTAGAAGGCCTAAAAGTATATTCATTTAATAAACAATTATTTATATTGTAATTGTTTACGGTCTAAGATAGGTAGTAACTTTACAGGCAACCGCGCGGAAAGTAATTTGTCGCCAGAGAATTAAGTCTTATTAAATGCCTATTAATGTTTTGCTTGAGTTGGTGAACTTTGACGGAAAGTTATAATGAGATTCCTGACTAAGACGAAAGTTAGGTTGAGTTCAATAATTTAAACATTTAAATTCACTTTCAGATCTTGTTGTTCACGTAATTTACACGAAAGGAACGAATTGTTTTTTTTTTAAGAATTATTTATTTTATTTTTCGTTGTATCGATAGAAAAACTTATTTTAAAATGAAAGGGCGGAGATAATAAGGAACAACGAACTAGGCAACGGAAGAAAAATATATTTAAACTAAAAGTGTAGTGGGCAAAAGGCCTGGTCTGATTTTACGCCGTAGGTCGATACTCCCTTGTTGGTGGTGGAAAGCTATCACATATTCCCCGAATTTTTAATTGCCCTTCCGCTGGAATGTATCAGATACCTTTGTTCACCGAACAAAACTCTTTCTGATTCGAACTCGCAGAGAAATTCTAAACTACTGTGATTTTGTCAAAGATTTTCAGAGAATATGTTTCTGTATTATAAAACACTGGATATACATACATACATATATACATACTGTATTATAAAACACTGGATATACATAATATATTAGTGAAGTTAACTGGCAAAATTTAATATAATTAAAAAAAGAAACGCTTTTTAAATAACCTAAAATAGTATTGTGAGAGTGTAATCTAAGATTTTATATTGATAGACATTTATTTAGGTTGAAAAAAAATGTATGAGATATTTTTATCTAAAATTATATTAATATTGTCATTTGTTTCACTGTGTTATCATATGTGAGCTAAGAGGGTAAAAGTATCCCACGCTTATCTAATATTATTACGTACTTGTAAATATCAGTGGATCGATGAATGACGCAAACTCTCAAATTAGTATTACATCAACATACACACATTTGAGGCTTAACAGGGCAATTGGTTTTATCGAATCAGGAATGAGAAGAACTTAGATAACTAACGTAACTCGAAGAATTGCTTGCTTGAATTAGCATACACCGGGGCACATTGCTCGTGTATCATTGTGGCCGAAGAGTTCTCAAATCGCAAAGAATCCCTTGTGCCTCGCGAACATCTGCACCAGACATGTGCACAGGCTGTATATACAGGTTGTTTGAAAAGCAACTTATTAATTTTTCTTATATATTATTGATTATATATAATAGCATAGCGACAATAATTATTGATATCGATGCAAACGAAGGCTGTTGAGACTGAGAGGTTCTAGAGAGGCAACGAGCCAGTAGACGCGGGAAGCTCCACCCCCCAGATGGATTTACAATATAGCAGAGGTTGGGAAAGTTGAAGTTCATCGCTGGAAATGAAGCAAAAGGACGATTGATTATAAATGTAAATGAATTTATTGGAAAATATAGTAATAATTTATTTTAATTTTTAACTTCTTGCACAATCAATAATTTTAAAAGTATTCAAATTTAACAGTGTCTCATATATAAAATATCATTTAAACATAATACATGAATTCTATATGAAGGTTTTAGATATTAACAAACTAACCATACGAACAATGTAACATAGTTTTAAAGTTTCGACTAAGCGAAGTTATAATGAGGTAACTTAAATATTAAGAACATATTAATTATTGCTTCATATCGTTTACCCGCATGCGATGTCAAACTGTGAAGTTTTGACATATATGTGATAATTAATACGCGATGAAAATCAATATTGACTTTATGATTAACGAGATAAATTAATTTAGACGTGTGATCGACTTTGATTTAATGGCTATAATCTTTTGAAATGATTTTCTAGGCTAATGCCGTTGTAGTTGATCTGAATGTAGCTGACAGATAAGGTGTATATAGTGACCTTATTGTCTTTTAGACAGAAATCAGCTTCTCTAGAGTGATAAGGGGGACAGCTCTTTACTTTCATTCAACAGTCAGTCCGATTTCAGAGTACAGTTATATCTACATTTATCACATTATGTTTTTTCTTTATATGAATTCCATTTTTAGGGATCTCTCGTACATTGAACCATCTTGAGTATACAAGAACAATTTTGGTTTAATAATCTTTGCGAGTTCTTTTGAATTTGCTAACTGTTCTTATATCCGTATCAATATATTTCACTCATTCTTTTTTTTCCCTCACATTTTTCTCATTCTTATTCATTCCTTTATTTAATGGAATCAGGCGTTAATTTGCAGAAGTCCATCCTAAGTAACAAAAGGACCAATATTTAGCCATTTACGCACATGCAGTGGTAGTCGTGCAACAAAGTGCACCGCCCGCCAATCCGCTGATAAATGCGCATGCGGCAAACAATGCGTATTACACAACTACCACCGTTAAATCACTCAACATGTGTTTCATCCCTCCACGGGGCATCTTCAGGAGTTATGTTACACCGATTAGTGGCACTCTGTGTTTGGCACTAATCGGTGTACCCACTACGGAAGAAGAATGTGCGGAAGTGCCTAAATATTAGTCCTTTTCTTACTTATTCATTCTTTTATATCTTATGCATCGCTTTTTTTACGTTTACTATACCTGGCTGCTTTACAATGTTTATTTTGTTTTCTATATGTATTTAATTATTTATTTTCCTTTTATTATTTATATCACATTTTTGTTACATGATTTTTTTAGTATAATTTACTATTTATCCCCTTTTACTTTTCTATTTATAGTTTTGTTTTATTATTTTTGATTACTTTACCTATCACCTTCGGTAGAAATACAGAAAGATCTGGCAGCTTTCCTCTTTATTCACCAATGAGGTTGGGTCAATATTTAATGGAATCAGGCGTTATTTTGCGGAAGTCCATCCTAAGTGAGGAAAAGACCAATATTTAGCCACTTTCGCACATGCAGTCGTAGTCGTGTAACAAAGTGCACCGCCTGCCAGCCCGCTGATAAATACGCATGCGGCAAATAATGCGAATTACACAACTACCACCGCTAAATCACTCAACACGTATTTTACCCCTCCACGGGGCATCTTCAAGAGTTATGGTACACTGATTAGTGTCAAACACAGAGTCACATTGCATGTGTGGAAGTGGCTAAAAATATTGGTCTTTTCTTAGTTGAGTCAATGTTCCTTTCTGCTATATTTTCGTGCAAGCGTGATCATTCAAACTTTGACGTGCCGAATACGGGACAACCGTCTAGTTGCGCAACGATCTGGTCCACCGCAGAGTCACAGATGCCTGAGGAACTCTCCTCGGGTATAAACGCAGGAAATCTCGTACCTCGTGAACATTTGGTTCACAACCATGTCCAGTTAGATTTATAAGAACGTGCTGTAGGCTTTCTCGAAAGTTGTTGTCCCGGATTAAAAAAGATTTAAATTTTGGAATCTAAATCCGCGAACTCGTCTACTTGAATTCAAGTGTGGTACCTGATTGAAATTCTTCGTCCAGTTGTGTTTTACGATGATATCAAATTTTGACGAGTCGTGTTTGTAGATTTAAATTTTAATTTAAATCTACAAACACGACTCGTCAAATTTTGATATCATCGATTTAAATAAAATACCCCACAGATGTGGGGAATGCTCACACAATTATGATGATAATCTAATCTAGATGTGTCTACGTATGTCATTAACATAAGTAAACTAAACAAATTATGTTAAAATTTTTTAGGTAAATTCTTTTCAGTAATATCTAATTCCATAATTGAAGTCTTAAACTGAATTATGTCAAAAGCAAACTAAAATTTTCACGTTTTAATTATCAAACACGAACTCGAAAATCATTTTGTTTTATTTCCATTGAATATTAATTAACAAAATTGTAATAGGCAAGTAAAATTTTCGTTTATTTTTCTGTTGCCAAATTTAACTTTGCGAATGATTACTATTAAAAAGATTATTTATTTTTCCCTTTTAATAGTTTTTTAGAAGATTTCTCATTTATAACTTATTTTTTACATTTAAACAGTTTCGTAATAATAAACAAAAAGGTATAGTGGACAATCTTTTACAGATAATTATAGTAAGGAAACAGTAGAAGCATAAATAATAGGAAGTTAACGTGTACAATTCAACCTGCGACACTTCACACAGGACATCATGTCACTCACAATAGAACAAAACACTACTCACCCCACCACAACACTTATTTTTAGGGGATGGCCGCCCGCTAACAGCGAACAGTGTGGGCGAACCGAGGTTGGATCCGGATTCCTCCTTGGCTCGCTTGTGATCCACGCTGCCGACCCAAGCCGCATACACAACATCAACACTACACAGCTCTACTCAGGTAGAGCGGTTTTCTACGTGCAAACGTCTTCGTACAACTGGAATGCGTCTGTCCAGCCATATGTTAAAGGCTTTTTTTAAGTTCACGTACGCTTCCGCTCTGTGAACTCAGTGCTGTTGAACCTGTTAAAGACCCCAGGCTAACAGCGTCAACTTCAACCGAAACTAAGTAACTTGTACAAAACATAGATAAACATACACATGTATATATCATGTAAACTTGTAATAAATAAAAACATTGAGCTGATTTGGATCGCTCTTATTTATAGCTTATAATAATAATACACATTTGTATTCAAATTTGACTCTTGATATGAAGTAATGAAATCCGAAGACTTATCAGAAGGTAGAAAACATCTGATATAGATTCAGCTTTACATTATTTAAAATTTCAACGACAATTGATTTGATTTCAATTATACAATACAATACGCCAAGTGTTACATCCGATGTAGGTTTTTTTTTTAAATATTTCTTAAGCAAAATTCGAGTAAGTCCGAAGAAACTATAAAAGTCTGAAAGGCTAATAACAGCACCAATCGAATGTAGAGAAAGTAACTAGACATTAATTGACTTCTAATTTCAACAACCTTTATTTAATTTATATTCCAACATTCTTGATATTAAAGAGGTTAACCAATACAGTTGAGACCAAACCATGGTAGCTATATTTAAATGAGTATTTCTTAGAGCTATGTAAGTGACTAAATTTTATTCTTTCATAATAAATGAATAAATATTAATTGGGATTCGAACGAACAATATTTTTGTATATTGTAATAAAATCTAGTTACAATTCCTTCAGCATATTTAATGGAAACAGGCGTTACCTTCCGGAAGTCCATCCTAAGTAAGAAAAGGACCAATATTTAGCCACTTCCGCACATGCAGCGGTAGTCATGCAACAAAGTGCACCGCCCGCCAGCCCGCTGTTAAATGCGTATGCGGCAAACAATGCGAATCACACAACTGCCACTGCCAAATTACTCAACACGCGTTTCACTCCTCCACGGTGCATCTTCTTCATCTCTCTACTCTCTAGTAGACTCTATGTTTGGCACTAATCGGTGTAACATAACTCCTGCGTGTGCGGAAGTGGCTAAATATTGGTCCTTTTCTTAATTCCTTCAGCGTTTTGTGACGTAATTCGACTTTAGAAAATAGGTATTAAAAATTAAAAAGATGAGAATTTTTATAACAAGATCCTGTATAAAAAACACTAATACATCTTAATGTTTTAATATTAAATAAAAACACATTTAACTTCAGATAGAAATAAACTACATTAGTCTGCAACCCGCGACAAATTATTCACTTTGTTCGTAGAACACATTTTCGAAGCTTCGCGGATAATTGCCAATAAAACTTTTCTCGATTGTTCCTTTCTTTCCTTAGAATTCTTTTAAGGCTTTTTAATGTAAATAACATTACCGAGTTTCGGGTAATATTTTTTAACCTTATTTCTGACAATTCGCGCAATACCTTTTAAATATTTACGATCTCTACTTACAATTGGTGAAGCAGTCATACATTATTTATGGCTATATAAAAGATATAACATATAACATCGCAGAGTATGTTCTGGGACCAAAATTTTGAAAGGCGTCTAACATATAACAACAGAGAAATCGTGGCAATTGGCCAGACCTTCAAAAAAGAGTTTGAGCTAGAGTTAGTTTTATGTATATATTAGTATATAGTTTTATGTATATATGTATATATTAATTAATAATGTGGTTTATGCAGCCAGCGCAGGACCGATCACAGTAGCTATCTTTAGGGAAGGCTTTGCAGAAGGCGTCTATCGGCTGAAAGAGATAGAAGAAGAATTAAATCTTCCATAACATCACTAAAACATACGCTTATGTTCACACGTTATTAATATATATATATATATATATATATATGAGTAGCAGCGTCCTGTGCATACCATAATACTATGCTGCGAGGTTATATATTATATATTCATAGTATATATATATACATACATATATATATATATATATATATACACCTTCCCTAAATATAGTAAATAGAAAGAAACATATACAACGATATATTCAGTGTACTTTAAATTGAACTTAATTTTCTCGTAACAAAACGAGTATAACTTTAAACAAACACGAGGTCAATTATGAGAAATAATTACTTTAATTCAGATTGATGCTTGAAGCACTGTCAAGTAATTAGTTTGTATTTGAGAATATTTTAAATTAATTACACGAAGGTTTATTCACAAAATGTAATTTAATTAATTCGTTAAGAGATATTGATTTTAATAATCTGTATCTAAACGTAATATTTAAAATTCGAATTTAGACAATTCTATTTAAGACGGTTACATTTTTAATTTGAATTAGATCTCTTTACTTGATTTTTATAGTTGAATTTTAGTTATCATCGATTTTTGGTCATCAAAAAATAAATTTCAAAAAGCCTACTAGACAAAAAATAATATATTTTTTTCACATTATTTTTTAAATTTTCAGCTTGCATTTTTATGTATTTTCTCTGTAGTTGCTATTACTAGCCCTAAGGCTTTTACAGCTTCATCTGAACTTAGTTCACGGAGCGAAAGGGTACGTGAATTTAAAGCCTCGGTTTGGCTATGCGTTGATTGATTTCATATATTAATGTCGTTGATACAAGTTATAACTTAAATATCTGCCTTAAAGTTGAAGGATATCACACAGGAGCTCTTGTTTATCCAAATCCCTGTCAAATTGGGTAATTCAAATATTCTCTCTTAGACGTACACCGGTGATTTGACGTAAAATGTAAGTACAAACAATTAAAAATTGAAAATAATGTGTTTAAATACAAAAAAGGTTTTACATGTTCAACTAGCTGGCTTGTACCTGCCAATATAAGTCCCGCTCAAATCGATGAAGCTATTTCAGATATTAGTCAGAATAAACAAAGAGATAAACATTAAAAAAATCTAATTTCGGTGTAGTTAAATGAGGTTATATTAACATTACAAACAAACACTCCAATTTTATTTATTTGTATAGATAATTACGACATTTATATATTTAGAATGAAATATATAATACCTTTTTAAATACATATTGACGAATGCTATAAAACATACAGACTGTACCATGCTTAATTTTAAAGTATAAGATTTGCATCCCTATATATTTAGTTTTATTAAAAACATTGCTAACGGAAAACGATGTGAAAGATTTTCTTTAATACAAATTAAGTGCAAAATATATCGAAGAAGTTCAGATAGAATTCGAAATTTGTTTTTACACGTTGATAATACAAAACTGGAATAAATCGATTTCGTTCGAAGACGTAATTGGAGTGGCCTTATTAATTGGCAGTCGTTTTGCAAAGTTCCCTTTAAGCTTTATTGCGAACTTCATTGTTAAGTTTCATGTGTACGGCGCATTTATGTAATGCGCGGTAAATTGTTATTGGAAATAACAATGAGGTACGTTGAATTTCGAATTCATCTATTTGGTACGAACGAAATGTAATTTGCTACGTGTTTTCAATTTAATATTAATAGATATTACTATAGCCGATGGCAATGAAAATTTTAAACATGAAACTTTCAGGAAATTACTACTAGGAAGCAGTAGAACCATATATATTTATCAAGGGGACCGGAAAGTAATGTCATTTCTAAGTTAAATTCACATGACTACATTTTTAACAAGATTTTATTTCTAATCAGCAATATATTCACCTTCGTTATCAACAACCTTTTGCCATCTAGTATATAAATTTTCAATGCCGGAGCGATGAAAATCAATCGGTTTTTTATTACTTTCTGGTCCCTTAAAACGATTATATATATATATATATATATATATATATATATATATATATATATATATATATATATATATATATATATATATATATATAATCGTTATTTATTTATATAAATCATACAAACTGGGACTACGACACTGGGAGTATAAGTATATGCATTTAAGTACATCTTTCTTAAGTTTATTTAAGTAATAATGCTTATGTTTGTATCAAATGTTATTTGGTGTTGAACTATCTCGTTAGTCGCGATAAAAGATAGAAAGCTATGTTATCAATTTTATTTGAGGAAGCGCTCACGTGCATAATGGTGTACAATTATTTTAAACTCTGTGTATGGCACTAATCGGTGTAACATAACTCCCGAAGATGCTCCGTGGAGGAGTGAAATACGTGTTGAGTGATTTGACGGTGGCAGTTGTGTGATTCGCATTGTTTGCCGCATACGCATTTATCAGCGGACTGGTGGGCGGTGCACTTTGTTGCACGACTACTACTGCATGTGCGGAAGTTGCTAAATATTGGTCCTTTTCATACTTAGGATGGACTTCCGCAAGGTAACGCCTGATTCCATTCAATAATTATTTTAAAAATCTTATTACTGAATATATAACTTACGAACAGTTATATTTAACAATCTTCGACGATTCTTAGCTGATCCACAATAAAGAGTATTTTAATGTCGTAGGTTGGTTTTAAACTTGTTCGGTTTGTATTCGTTTCTGATGTTGGGAATAACGCGGCTCGATAAAATACGCAACGAGTACGTTCACGGTAGCCTTAGGGTACGTGACATCACCGATAAGCTACAAGAGAGTCGGCTTAGATGGTACGGACAGGTAAAGAAGAGATCTCTTCAATACATCGGGAATGTCAATATGGATCTAAGCATTTCTGGGTCCAGAAGAAGAGGAAGACCGAAAACAAGAAGGGCAGATACCATAGCGAAAGACTGCCTGCAAAGTTCCCGCGAACACGTGTCCAATCGCACGAGGTGGAGTAAGAAGATAATGAAAGCAGACTCCATGATCAGATGGGTTTAATAATGCCCAGGAGAGAGAGAGAGAAAGAGAAGTTTGTATCCGTTTCTAAAGCTAGCTGTTCCAGTCCGATTCACAACCCCTCGCTGCCTTTAACGTGTGTAGTGCTTTAAAATTATTTCTTAGGTAATTTTTAAAATGCCTGACATAAAAATATTTTATAAAAGAAGATTCCACTTCAACCTCCTTACCGGGTGGAATTTCGTAAAATTCGCTCTTTGCTTTATTCTGTAGTCGAAAGGAATATTCCTACCGAATTTTAAATATCTATGCATTATGGTTTTAGACGTATCAGAATATATAAAAAGAATATCTTTTATATTAACATATATAATTATAGGTGTAAAGGCTTTAAAGGGATATATAGCTCGATTCTCAGAAAAAAATCTGTCATAATGTATAAAAAAAACATAAAATATTTAACATAATTTTTTTTCTTTTGAAATGCGACGGTTCAAAAAATACTGGCAGTACAAATTCTGCAGACAGCTAAAAAAAATTTTTTTTTTTGCGTATTCGAATTTTGAAGTTTTCGTAGTTTTTTTGTTTCTAAAATTATTGATTTTCGGATACGATGCATCGTACACTAATTGACAGCTATTTAATATACAAATATATATGTTTTGGTTTTGTTTTGGTTAGCACTCTTCGATGTAAGGTAAATGAATGTGATATAAGAAATAGCTATATATTACCCTAAAACTGCTATATAGCACGACTATTTATTCGTTTTATATCGAAATCACGAAAAATAAAACGCAGAGTAACAAAGGTGGCCACGACCTCGTTTCGTAGCGGTATTCCTTTTAAAAACACTACCTTTCCGCCCAACCTGTTTTCGTGCGACCTATTTTTATCAATGCCTACAAGTGACTACATACAAGTGAAAAATAATTATAACTGTTCGCGATTTATCCGAGCATATAAATGGCTTTGACAGGATTCGTAATGTTTTAAGGGTTTGTTATTTTAATAAAGAGAAAAATAGAAAACTAATATAATTCGCTGCTAGATCGTTATGAGGAGATTCGTAGAAAAACCGAGGTCGGCGACGTAGCTGAAATAATTGTTCGTCTAAATACTGATTACAGATGGAGGCGAAAGCTTATCTTGTATTATCTTTTTCATGTCCAGTTCCTCATTAACCATTCTACTGTAGAATTCGGCGATGGACACTTGGAGTTCCTTGGAACATTTTCCGGGTGGCTCTGGCGGTATGGCCACGCCATCTTCATAATCATCTGGGTATGATCTGGGTACCGCTTCATCAGCATCAGTTTCCATGGACAATCTTCTCATCTCGTCATGGTTTTCAGCGCTATGAGACGAATGTTCTTCATCGGATACCACATTATCATTGTAAGAAACTAACCTTCTTTTAGGGGAATCTTCATAAAGAGAAAAATATAAAGCTAATTTGGTTCGCTGCGATATCGATATGAGGAGATTCGTACAAGAACCAAGATCGGTGACGTAGTTGAAAGAATTGTTCGACTGAAGTGACAATGGGCTATGCACCTTCGTATACCGATGATCGATGGAAGCGAAAGATTATCTTGTATTATCTTTTTCATGTCCAATCCCTCATTTACCATTCTTCTGTAGAATTCAACGATGAACACTTGGAGTTTCTTGGTACATTTTCCGGGTGGATCTGAAGGTATTGCTACGCCATCTTCAGAATCATCTGGGTCTGATCTAGGTACTGCTTCATCAGCATCAGTTTCCATGGATAACCTTCTCGTGTCGTCATGGTTTTCAGCGCTATGAGACGAATGTTCTTCATCAGAAACCATATTATCATCATTGTAAGAAACTAACCTTCTTTTAAGAAATCTTCATAAACAGAAAAATGTAAAGCTGTAGATTGGTATGAGGAGATTCGCAGAAGCGAGGTCGCCGACGTAGCTAAAAGAATTGTTCGTGTAAAGTGACAATGGGCTATGCACTTTCGTATACCGATGACCGATGGAGGCGAAAGGTTACAAGTTACAGGTATTATTTTTAATTTCAATGGCCCCCGCTTTTGTGGACCTCTTGTACCTCTATCTTTAAGAAGGACTGTGTTGTTTTTTTTTCATTTAACATTTTTTTTGTCATGTTACCTTTTTTAAACGGTTTTATTTAGTTCGACCCGTACGGAATTTGTTTATTTGGGTCATAATTAGAAATTGAAATTTATGCACCTTCCCGTTGTCAGATTGATCTGAAATCTGGTACACACATTTCATTTAGATGACAATACAATATAATAAAATCAATAACATTATAAATCTAGGATGACCGCCGATACAAAATGGCGGATTACATATTTTTCCTTAACCCCCTCAATATGGGTATCAAATGAAAGGGCTACACTAGTAAAACACGATGATTATGTCAAAACTTAAAATTCAAGATGGACGCCGTTCCAATATGGCGGAGTAGGTACATATTTTTCCACAACCACCATAATATGGGTATCAAAAAACCGTTTAACTTAAAAGTTTTTTAAATGTATTTATTTGCTCTGTTCTTGCTTTCTTCTTATAATCTTTCTTTTCAAATTTCTTCTGCCTTTACCTTTCATATCACGATATCATTCATTCCTCAACTCATTCCTCAGTTTTATATTTCTTTATTTTATTTTAAACATTTTGTTCTATATACTTTTCATTTTTATTTTTCTTTATGGTATTAAAGGAGCGCGGCGTGGGTCGCCTACCCACTAGGAGGTCCGACAGGTAGTACAAGACTGGTCATCATGACGATTTTGGGAGAAGCCTATGCCATACAGTTAGGGTCCATCATATGTACATGGTGAATTTAGATATAGCTTCTAAAACTAAAATATAAAAAACAAACTGTTCACGAAAAAACGTAAAACTTTTTATTGTATAAATTAAATTTAAAAAAAAGAAACAAATTAATTTCGTTAATTTTTCATTTCACCCCGGCCTAGGGTTTGGGTAAAATTAGCATTGAATTCCCATTCGATTGGATTAAGATGCTTAATTGTAATTTATTGATACCGCATTGCATCGGCTAAGGTATCGCCTTAATATATTTACTCACGCATTTTTTTAAAGTCGAAATAAACACGTATTATATTGTAATAGTTTTGTTGCACTGATATGACCTTATTTACAATATAAATATGTTAAAGTGAATAAATAGCATTTTATTAATTTTTCGCCCATTGTAACTAAAATAGTACATTTATTCAATGTAAAAGTAAAATTCTATATTTACACGTGTTCCATCTTATCAGCAGAGAAATATCAAGCCACTCTCTGTTCCTAATGTTCGCAGTAACTATCGAAATTTGAAATCCATATGCATTAAGACGCAAATACATAAACGATTTCTTTGGTTCTCGAATTTAAATAACAATTTTTTTATTTATTTGTACATTATATGCATGTGTTTATGTGCATGCACATGCATATATATGCATGTGTATATAAGTATATGTTTTATGTATCTTTTAAGATTTTGTTCCTTATCCTGTATGTGCAAAACAAACTCTATTTGTTAAGTAACTTTTGATTATGTAGGATTATGATCCTTTTGCACGTCCTCACAATGCATGTAATAATGCTAAAGGCGGAAACTTGTAATGACCCTTTGATGTGAAAGTCGTCTGTTAAAATGTAACTAGTTTTTAAGTTACCCGAATGAGTAAAAAAAAAATAATTAATAAAATATAAATAACTACCGAAGGTGAAGGCTTCTATTTGAAACAACCTTTTCACACTTAACCCTCTCTAAAAGGCCAATTGTTTCTCTTTACTCCGGGGATTTACTCAAATTAGGCACCTTCGCACCGTCAATGCTATTAAAATTTTTTTTCATTATTTTTCAATGTTAACAACTAATGAATCTTATAAAAATAAATAAATATAGTAATAGTTCTAAAATTTTATCCGTAACCGCATTTCGTTATGCTATAAGCGTTTATTCCATATTTAAAAATTAATGATTTTGTATGTACAGGCATATATATACGTGCACGTTTTTATTTTCACAAAATATTCAAAATTAGAATTCAGTTAATACTTTTATGGCCAGCATTCCAAATGTATTTTTACAGATGACCTAGCTTAGACTAAATGGATAAAGATGTGTTAAAGGCTGTCATAAGGAAGAAAGTATTCCTTCGAAATTCAAGTTATATAATTTTCGAATTAAATTGATAATAAAAGAATTATTTGACAATAACTATATATGGTAAATGTATTAATTTATAATAATCTGTAAAAATACTTTTCAAATACAATAAACAAAATTTTAAAACTTACCATAATAGGTTAGTGTAAAACCTTCTATTAGTTCAGCAATTCCATTTTACTAGCATCGAGACCGTGTGGCCTAATGGATAAGGCGTCGGACTTCGGATCCGAAGATTGCAGGTTCGAGTCCTGTCACGGTCGTGTTTTTAATTCTTTTTTTTGCCTAAATATTAATAATAATGTTATAAATTATTCGAAATAAATAATCATTTCGACATGTATAATTTGGAAATACTGTTTGTATATAGAAATATATTTGAAAATTCACACTTATTACGAAAAAAAAATTAAATATTTTGTATTTTTAACTTTTCTAGGAAAAAAACCTAACAAAATATTGCCGAGATATTTACTATCGCAATATGAAAGCATCCATATTGATTTTCCTTCAAATAAAAGAACTCTAAAATAATTTGAGTACAGACAGTATCTTATATATACATATAAAAAAACTTTTAGTAGTAAGTGATACTGTAATAGAAATGGATAACTGAAGTGTTTGAGGATGTACGAAAGGAATGATTGAGAAAGGAAGATGGAATTGTAGAATGATTGAAGGAAGAAAAAATATATTGTGTACTATGAAAGAAGAGAACGAAAATAAAAATTCTAGTGAAAAAAAATTTATTAAGAAATACAAAACCCTGTTCCCAATTAAATAGGGGGTGGAAGGAGAGGTTCTCAATAGCTGGGGCCATAAAAAAAACTTTTAGTGGTTACCTGATGACAATGTCAGAATAGCCCATTATGATGTAATGACCATTATGAATAAAATCAAATTCAACTCTCCTATCATAATAATCATATCAGCTATATAACATTCACTTCTAGACATAAGTTTCTCCCATGGATTTCCAACAGGACTTTCAGGAATCAGACTACTTCCTGCATCTTTCGACTACAGCTATACGGACCTCTGTCCATGGCCTTTGCAATGGCGTATTTTAACCCTTAATAGCCTAGAGTTTCAATTTCGATACCAATCTTTTAAACCGAATGTTCACATTACTATTAGTTTTTTTTATAGGTCGGCAGTACGAATTTTACTGTTGTATAATATTCTTTTCAACGAAATTAAAAAAAAAAATATTTTTCCTTTAACTAGACCCTCAAGCAAACACAGTTATATTAAAAAAAAAAAATCACTTTCAGGCTATTATGAGTTAACTTTAAATACGTAGTTATGGCCGTTTAAAGTATATATGGCCAGATTAAGTACTTAAATACAGAACAGGCTTCGATTCAAGGAAGGCAGTATTATATATAATTTACACTTATTGCAATAGTTATATAGGATTGCCACTACTCACAAATAAGTTTCTAGGGGTTAGACAGCAGCGTAACACCGCGATCGACAGTCAAGTAGCGATTATGGTATATATTCTCTCTCTCTCTCTCTCTCTCTCTATATATATATATATATATATATACATATCTTTTGGGAAAGCCTTTGGATCATGATACACGCTGGTGGTGGTGAGAATTACACATTTTATTACCTTTATTTTTTAAGAATATTTTAAATTTCGAACAAACATTAGCTTCCATATATTTTAATAACCGCAATTTTAGACGGAAATCAATAGATTCGAGCCCTCGTATAACGATAGGCAAGCAATTAAATTAGTATGCTCCACATATCAAAACACTTCAAGGAAATATGAACGGATTCTGCAAATTGATTTATTACACAACTAACGCTAAAGTTTAGAAGACGCTAATATTTTTTCCGGAATTTATTGTAGTATGTTCCGGTTTTTTATGATGCCTAGTATATTACATAATCATTTGCTGATAATTTACATATGGTTAATCGTATCTTAAAAGCAATGGTATCAGAAATTTAACGTGTTCGTAAAAACGAACACGTTAAATATTTTTCTTTTTTAAGTATTATATAATCTTTTTTAAGTCAGAAAAATCGTTATCATAATTCAGATTATGTAGTATGTTAACATTAATTGTTCAAGTTATTAGTTTCTGGCATTCTAATTGAAAAAATAATTTACTGTAACATATTTCAGGTTATACAGGTGATTTGAAATAGATAAAAGTCTTAAAAGTGCTAACTAACAAATGAGATAGATACGTCCACTTTTTTAAAGCTTTTACATGTGTAACTTATTATCCTGTACAGATATGTGACCAAAAAAACTTGTGTTTTTTATGGACTCCATTATTGGAGTTCTTTCTTCTTCATATCTTGGGAGAGACAGTGAATTTATTTTTATTGTAATACTTTTTTCGGAATTTCTTATGTTTAATTCTTCGATTCCTTTTTGTCTTTCTTTTGCTCTTTTCGTCTGTCTTCCATGATAATTACTTTCTTACTTTTTTCATTCTATTCCACCATTCAAATCTCGTTCACTCTCTTTTCACATTTATAATTTTTCCTTATTTAAATTTCTTTAGTCCACTTTTTACATCACTTTATTTCTCAATTGTTTTAATTTCTTTTCCTCTAATTTTGCCTGTTACATTATTATGTACATTTGACTTATGTTTTAACTAGAAATTTAGTTCTTACTCAATCGTATTTATTCCTAAAATATTGATTAAGAGGCAATGTTGACGACCTCTGTCTTTCTCTCTGTTTCTATTTCGATATCCTTCTTGAGTCTTTCAAATACTGACAACCGGTGACCAGGTTACCACAGGTTATCACCATTTCCAGTTAGTCAGAACTAGGACGTGATAAGGAGGATGCAATAGATAAGGTAATTTCAATCTCAAAGCAACTTGAATGAATAATCACAGTTTACACTGTCACTGCATGGATGATGGACCTTATTTTATTTGTTTTTCTATTTTTTGGATTCCTTTATTGATATTATGTAACATGATTTCAGCTAAGAAAGCTAGTTTCATGAAGTGCTTTTTCGTTATTTTTTATTTATTTATAATACTTCGTTACACTCATAAAAGTTACGCGTTGTCATTAAGTAATCGTCTTCATTATATCTGGTAAGAAAAGCTATCTCTAGATTATCGAATGAATTTTTTTTTTAATTTTCAAAATTAAATTAAGTACTGTTTCAGTTCCTTTAATCATTCAGTTTCGGGTAAGCGAGTGATTAGCCCACTATACCCCAGCCTTCTGGTGGAACTGCCACCTTGGAGCATGCGGGCATGCTCGGTTTTATATCAGGTTGCTTCCATAGTGAGTTATTTCTGTTTTAAGGCGCAGAAAATTCGCCTTTCGCCCTGCACTCTCAGCTCAGTTGCACCTCGAGGTGGCGGCCGCGCAGTTGCACGGTTGCAGCATTTCCCAGGAAGGACGACGAGGACGTGAGGTGACTCGGACTGGCCAGGGCTCTGCTTTAATCTTGGTGTTCCGCCACTGCCACAGGAGATGATTTCTTGGCATTTTATAGGTAACGATATTCTCACATATAGCGATTCCCACCAAGATCCTACCCTTACTCCCTCCCCCACATTCAATTGAACCAAAGATATCTCGCGTCGGCCTCAAGTCTTCGTTAACAACTGTCTTCAACATATTCTCGATATTTACTAGCCCGAAAGACTGCAACGTGTCAACGTTGGAGACTTTCTCAAGCCTGTTCATCTCCCCACAGTGTTTCCAGAGTTCTCACTAGAAACGCTGCGGTGATATGCCGATTGACCAGCAGATCAAACGTCGCAAGTGGAACTGGATAGGCCACACGCTCCGAAGGGACCGTGATCACATACCGAGGTAAATCCTAAAATAGAATCTTCATGAAAATCGAAAACGTGGCCGTCCAAAGCAAACCTGGTGGCGGACGATCACTGCAAAACTGAAGGCAGTTGGAATGACGTGGAGCGAAGTAAAGCGCAAGGCTGAAGACCGATCGGGATGGCGACATACTGTGGACGCCCTCTGTTCTATATTGGGGGCATAGGAATAAATGAATGTAAATTAAATGAAACATGGCACTTTTAACGCTTACGTGGAAATAAAAGCTGCTTATATGTAAAATAAGCTCCTACAAAGCAGGCACTCCCGATTGAGTGTTATATCAATTCGAATTTTAACTGAAAATACTTTCATATTTTTTTATTGTTTCAGAACAAATCAATACTCCGTTACTGTAATAGATCGTAGAACTTTTTTTTTCGTACTTTATTGTTTTAAATTTTACGATAAATTCAAACATTGGTATTTTTTAAATCTGTCTTTATTTGGCATCAAATAAATTATTTTTACAGTAAAGATCTTTTGATAATTCTATATAGAAACGTAAGTGAACTTACTTCCTATTTCTTCTATAATCTCCTTTAAGTAGTAATAATGTCAATCAGGCAATAGTAGAAGTCCTGTATAGGATACCTCTTCACTGTGGGAGCAACGAAAAGGTTGTGCCCGACTCTCACCGGCTAAAACCTCACGTTCTTCTTTAAAGCCTTTTGTTAAAACTACGGGACCACTTTCACATACTACCTTGGTTTCAACGGCGGTGGCTTATTGCCTCAACTCGGATAAACCTGGAATCCCCCACCCCTCGTAAATACACGAGATTTACTTCGCGTGCCGCCTAAGCTAAGATCGCCACTAGGGGGCGCCTTTGTGAGATCATTGCATAGAAATTCCGCCTAAGCAATCTACATGATCGGTCGCCGTGCGTTAGATTCACTACACCGTAGCGATCGTAGAATACTGCAGACCCTTCAGTTCCGTGAACTCAATTCCGATGGAGCTGCAAAAGCCTTCCGAATAGAAAGTATCTACGAGTATATCAACGGGAACAATGCAGTTAAGACGAAAAATAAACCTTTTATATATATACTAGCTGATCCCGCAAACGGTGTTTTGCAAAAAAAAATTAAAGTTTTTAATTAACAAATTAAAAATAAGGGTTAATCGTAGAGGGGTGAAAATTTAGGTTTGTATGTATTTTGGTATGCTGTATCATAATAAAATAAAAACCAAAAAATTTGTTTAAAAAATAAAAATTAGGGGTGGACCACCCTTATCACTTAGGAGTATGGAAAATAGATAGTAGCCGATTATCATACCTACTGAATACGCATATAAAATTTGGTAAAAATCAGTCGAGCCGTTTCAGAGGAGTTCAAGTTCGAACACCGTGACACGAGAATTTTATATATTCGATTAACTAAAAGCTTTCTTACATGTTTGAGTAAACTTTCTACATATATTTTTGTATATATAACAGTCTCAAAATGCAACATTTGGAAAACGATGTAAAGGAGAAGCCAGTTTTTTTTTATTATGAAATATTTTGATTTAGGACTCGTAATATTGAAAACAATTGTAATAAATCCTTTTAAAAGTAGATATATAAAAAAAGAACAACAGTTAGTTAAATAAATTTCGCTACGAGAACCAATGGTAGATGTGTTATGCGAATATTTGAAACAGAACTTAATTAAATCAAGAAATTTCGACTTTGACTTCAGTAAAGTACACCTTGCTCGAGTGGTTTCCAGGTAAGCGATGTGAAACATTAATTACTTCGTTCTAGATAATGTATTAATATTTGACAACACCGAAAATTCACGTGGGAAATTTCGTCTACGAATATTTATTAACAATCGTAACACGTATGACATTTTGTTTGCAACGTAATTAAAATACAAATGAAAAATATTAAATGTGTTTACTATAGAAATATATTTCATTGTCATTTATATCAGGTGATTTTATCTATAAAGGATTTGAAAGGGTTAATGTACAGCCTATTTATCGATAAAAAGCTTTAAATAAGAAGAAAATAGGTGTTCTTTACACATATTTTCTTGTTATAGTCAAATATTTTAACATTATAAGTAGTAAGCCAGAAACTCAAAATGTGTCCTATTTATGAAATCTAACAATTTTAAATGTGTAATTTATAATAATCATGTAAACGAGTCAACAAACAAAGATCTACACATTCTCAACTACTCTTGAACTTAACCTTTTAACTTAGATTCTCTGTGATGCCTTAAATTTCCCTCTTCTTCTTATCCAATGCACGCTTACTGCAAAGCATAAGCTTTAGCGACTTTCTGCGACCTTAGGTATGACGTTGGTCCATCTAGTGGACCCAAGCCACGTCTGTAGCTACTTGCTTGTAACGTCTGTAGCTTCTTGACAGCTACTTGAGAATTTTTAATCCCTACGACTATTTTCAATCACTACGTATAAAATGTTACCGTGAAACTCTATTGTAAACAATAATTAAATTTAGTGTACAGTAATAACAATTTTGAAAACGCTTTATTTAGTGTTTATTTATTTTTACTGATTCGCTGATAACAGATGGTCAAAAAGGGTTATAAATGGACGGGACGAAAAGGTATCAAAGCGAGAGGTAGCGTAGAGGCCTATTGCCAGATGGGCTGACGAAATCGTAGCTACGGCAAGTCACCTATCCAAGTTACTCCAAGTTGCCAAAGATACAGAAAAAGATTTGGACGAGGCTTTCACCTGGGGTTAATTCTTAAAATTATTGTTAAAAATTAGTAATTTTTATTTATTATTTATATTACTGTTACTGTTGATACTGCTGCTGCTGCTGTTGCTGTTGGTATCGTCGTCGTCGTTGTCGTTGTCGTCGCCGTCGCCATGGCCGTGGTCGTCGCCGCTGTTTTGTTGTCGTCGTCGTGGTCGTCTTCGTCGCCACCGTAGTCGTCGTCGCCGTGGTTGTCGTTGTCGCCACCGTCGTCGTCGTCGTCGTTGTAGTTGTCGTCTTCGTCGTGGTCGTCGTCGAGGTCGTCTTCGTCGCCACCGTCGCCGTTGTCGTCGTCGTCGTCGAAAATTATGATGCATAAGGGGGCGAAATATTATAATAAGGCTACGTTGGGGTATGGCCTAAAAAAGGTTTGGTATTCAGATGACCTCTTTAAGGTCGTCGGAACACTTTGGAAGTATTTGCGTCCAACTTGTTCTCTTGGGAACTATATATTCTACGGCTTAAAATGACGAAGCGTTCTTATTAATATATATATGATATTGCGTTTTATCTGCCCCGCGTTGTAACATGTTTAGAGGTAAAATAAATACATTTAAAAAACTTTTAAGTTACACGGTTTTTTGATACCCATATTGTGGTGGTTGTGGAAAAATATGTACCTAGTCCGCCATATTGGAACGGCGTCCATCTTGAATTTTTAATTTTGACATAATCATCGTGTTTTACCAGTGTAGCCCTTTCATTTGATACCCATATTGAGGGGGTTAAGGAAAAATATGTAATCCGCCATTTTGGTATCGGCGGCCATCTTAGATTTATAATGTTATTGATTTTATTATATTGTATTGTCATCTAAATTAAATATGTGTATCAAATTTCAGATCAATCTGACAACGGGAAGGTGCTTTAATTTTAATTTCTAATTTTGACCCAAATAAACAAATTCCGTACGGGTCGAACTAAATAAAACCGTTTAAAATCTGTACAATGTTCAACTTTACAATTAATGTACATGAATGTTACGTACACATATTCACATGATATGAGATAAGACCGAAGCTATAACATTTAAAGTAAAAAAAAACCTCATTCAAAAAACTTCTTCCGTCCAAAACACAACAACAACGGTCGGTCGGTTTTGTTTATATTGCGATACAAAAACGTTTCGCAACTAGCCCCTGCTGTTTCTCCGTTTTGCGTGGAAATTATATAGTTTTTGGAACTTTATTTAAAAGGTAAACGTAGTTACGGCTATTTTTTTTTGGTTTAAAACTTCTTCGTTGCAGTGAAGTGAGTTTAAAAATTACTTGTTTGGTCAAAATTTTACCTTCAAAATCTTTACTCTACCCTTTGATACATTGTGACATATCTAATCAAATTTGATGTGTGGGTTGGCAACCCCAGTTTCAATTTCATATCTAATAGATTTAGGCATTACCTTGCGGAAGTCCATCCTAACTAAGAAAGGAGTCTTCGGTACTCGATATTTGGCACTGGTCCGTGTAACATATCCTGAGGATGCCCCGTGAAGGTAAAACACGTGTAGAGTGGATTAGCAGTGGTGATTGTGTTTCGCATTGTTTGCCGCACGCGCGTTTATCAGCGGGCTGGCGGGCGGTGCACTTCATTGCACGACTACTGCTGCATAGCGGAAGTAGCTATATATTAGTCCCTTTCTTAGTTTCAGTTACGGAGACGGTGTTGATCTTACTGCAACTTCAGGTAGGCTTGATTAGTCCAGATTGGCCTTATGATTTTGGAGGGGAAACCACAGACCCACAGACGTAGGATGTACACCCAAAAGTGAACAGACTCTCATGTTTGGGTTGTAAGACGTTTCATGGAGCAGTTCTATGTCTATTAATTA
Source organism: Battus philenor (assembly GCF_028537555.1). Lineage (NCBI taxonomy): Eukaryota > Metazoa > Arthropoda > Insecta > Lepidoptera > Papilionidae > Battus > Battus philenor. The sequence continues at coordinate 14,483,366 of NW_027181715.1, forward strand.
ACGTCCTATGACTCACTTTCATTCTAAAACATAGGTCTTCTCTAAAGATATCTATAATACCATAATCGCATCTCTTGGCAGGCCAGTTAGCGATCGCAATTATGGTATGCAGAGGAGACTGCTACCAATTCTGTGGAAACTTATATGTGAGCAGTGGTAATTCTGTATAATTAATGTACAACTTGAGAATTATATAAGACTTTTTCCCGAGAATAGAACCTACAACCTGTGATTGCAAGTATCAGTCCTTACAAGTGCTACCACTGATAAATTAGTTCAGAAAAATTTTTCATGAACTTTTGGACTATAAAAATATTGATGTGCGATGTTTGAAACAATATATTACATATTTAATAATTTAACTAAACAAAATCGATTTAAACAGATAGTAAACAATATGTTAAAATATATTCATTCTTAATTTTTAATAAAAGAAGTGCATACTAAACAAAGCTCGATATAAAATATTTATACTAATAACTTGTCCACAACGTGAATATTTGCAAGTTTTATACTGTGCCTTAAAAGCTACAATCGGTTACAAAATTATATACTTGTATATATATACATATATGTTTTTATGTTCTTATACAATTTTTAATATTTTCTAGTTATAATAAAATGCCTTAGGCGACTCAATTTAATAATATATATTGGTTTCTCATTTATTAATTAATAAAGCGATTACTCTAAAATAAGTTACATTACTTCTTTTCCATTTCACCAATAACTTCAGACAGTACAAGTTACTAATAGTTAACAAAAATAAATTTTAATGTATATCAAAATTTTTCAATTTTCTTACCGTATTATAATTACGTTATTTTTTATTTCTGTAATCATTTTTGGATACATTAACTGATGATAAATGACCTATTCAGTCACCACTTCAAGGATTTTACATGTATAAAGATATATATATAAAGTATACACACACACATATATATAAAACATAGATATATATATATATATATATATATATATATATACAATAAAAATTGTTAAGCAATCATCGTACTATAAAACCGATGTAAAAAATTTAGAGAAATAAAAAGTAGAGTGGATTAGGTTTCATACATTCGTATTCTATCGTTGAGATGCAGAGTATATTCCCAACAGGCAAATATAAAGCTAAAAAAAAGAAGCTGCTTCCTTTACGCTTTACCCAGAGTACTCGAATTTAAACCCTATTACATAGAGAGCTATTCGTTTACTATTCACCTTCTTATCTTAAAAACAGTTTCCGATTCCTGTGTATCGCTCAGGCAATCACGGTATAGAGAATTTGAAATTAGAATTCAGGCTTCATTTTTTTAAAGCGAGTTGACAGTGTCGTTTTCATAAGGCTAGTTTTTTTTTTTAAAATACACAAAGAATTTGACTTCTGTCTCGCCTGATGTTAAGCGATGATGAGGTAAACCTATTCACTTTAGTTGACTCCTAAGTTATAATTGGATGGAAACAATGACCCAGGTTTCACTCCTTGGCTCTTCGTATTATTATAGGCAAAAAGCTTAGTGCGGATAGAAGGAATTTTAAACGTGTGCGTATGTTGTTACCTCATGCATCTTGTTGTTCTATGGAAGAAAGATTGGAGAATATGTTTAGTATATTTCCGCTGTACAACCTACAAAATTCAGTCGCTAGAATACCGATAAGCCTGTAAATTTTTGCTGAACCTTCATACTTTGGATTTCAAAAGTAAATAAGCACTGAATATACAAGATTATTGTTAACATGTGTAAAAACATAAAGAGATATAAGAGTTTTGATGTTAATTAATATGTCATATATATTAAAAAAATAACAGTTTATGAAATAATAAACAATATATTATAATGAAAATATAGAAAAAAATAACGTTTTCAAAATTCGAATAACTATGTATTAAAATTAATTATTGTTCATTATATGCAATTTCAAACCATGTTTTATCAGATGTTATAGGTTTATCGCATTCTTAGCGAAAAAAAAAATAACACGCATTAGAGTGAGCGTCAATCTACTGAGATTAATGACTTAGTTTCAAAGTAATCAGTCATAAAAGGCAATTTCATATATATATATATATATATATATATATATATATATATATAGACTCTTTAAACTTATCCTTTGTGAACAGGGCAGGTATGAACGTTTTCTTTAGTTATTTAATGGAATCAAGCGTTACCTTGCAAAGTCCATCCTAAGTAAGAAAAGGACCAATATTTATCCACTTCCGCACATGCAGTGGTAGTCGTGCAACAAAGTGCACCGCCCGCCAGCCCGCTGATAAATGCGTATGCGGCAAATAATGCGAATCACACAACCGCCACCGCCAAATTACTCAACACGTGTTTCACCCCTCTACGGGGCATCTTCAGGAGTTATGTTACACCGATTAGTGCCAAACACAGAGTGAGTTCAGTCCGTTGCCGCTTGTTATTTATATGCCACCTACTATATATCCTATCCGTATTCTATAGTTGTAAAACTTTGAATAGATTTAGATAGTTGAGAGTTAAAACAAAGCTATCATTTCCTTTTATCCTGTTTCAGAAATTTTCAGTTTACTGTTTATTTAATCAATTCACGAAAAAAAAAAATTGTTGACCCACTCGTTAAACAACTTTGGCTCTCGTCTAACTTTTTATTTCGGCTTAATTCCGAGCACTTTAGAGTCCGTATTGTTTTTCCATTTTTTTTTGTTTCTCTCCGCTAAACAATGGAACAGTATATGAAAATGAAGCAAATAAATAAAACATCGGATTTTAAATACGTTAGTTCTTTATATTCATCTAATATTTATTTTTTTATAAAGATTCACGGTAATTGGTTATAGAAATAAAATTATTAGGTGCATTTTACATTAATTTTCAATCACCCAGTTTAAAATTATCGCTCTAATAATTTCACTAAAAAAGTAGTCACGTGTAAACGCGTCATAACATTTATATGTTCATAATTTAAAAATAATTATATACATATGATTATTTACAGTATCAGTATATCTGTGGAACTAGTATCAGATCGAACTATCCCGTAAAAAACGTATTTGAACTTAAACTAGAAAGCTTTCAAATGTGTCCTGAACTGAGAAAAGCCTACAATAATCTTAGAATTTTTTAATCATATATACAGTATAGTTAAAACAGTAATACAGCATTACATTCACCACTTTTATTATCATTTGAATGAACCTTCGCGAAATATATAGATTTTATTTGATATATATTTTTTAATTTAGATACATTACATTAGAGTGTAATGTTATAACATATACAGTTGCCCACAAAAGAGAGATAAGTGTGATCTAAGTAAGTTTATGTTTTATTATTGTATTTATAATAACGTATTACAGTGTATTTATTATAATTATTTATGAATAAATGTGTGCTAATTAATATGTATGTTATATAATGTTGCTATACTATGGTTGTATGAAAGAAATTGCCTTGTTTGATTAGACTACTTATTGTAATTTTGTCTTTACTTTTATGCATATATATATATATATATATATATATATATATATGCATAAAAGTAAAGTAGTAATATATATATATATATATATATATATATATATATATATATTATACTACTTTACTTTTACTTTAATTTACATATATATATATATATATTGATTATTTATCACTTCATATTACAAAATGAGTTTTATTCTGTTCCACACTGTACATTACATCGAGAGCTTGGTTATTAAAACACCTGTCGTCTAGCGCGAGCTTTGAGATTAAAAATAGTTGCGCTCAGCGAAGCGGAAACCAATTAAACGCTAATTAAAACGAAGCTGTCTCAAACGAAACACTCCAGTGTGCATTCGAGTAACTTAGAATCGCGTGATATAATTAAAGAATAATTTTCAAATTGAAACATTTATATAAATCATAAAATTAATCAATCTTATATATAAAAATCTCGTGTCACGGCGTGCGTGATTGGACTCCTCCGAAACGGCTCGACCGATTTACGTGAATCTTAGCGTGTATATTGGCCAGGGTGGAGAATCGGACAACATCTATTTTTCATCCACCTAAATATTAAGAGTGGTCCACCCTTAGTTTTTTTTTTTTAATTTTTAAACTACACATTTTTTTATGATACAGCATACAAAAAATACATATAACTAAATTTTCATCCCTCTTTGATCTTCTCTAATTTTTTATTTGTTAATTAAAATGTTTTTTTTTTTGCAAAACGATGTTTGCTGGATCAGCTATTTGATATATAAATGAAAAATGTATTGTCCACAACACACTATTCTAAAATTAATATAGGAATAATAAGTAATGTAATGACAGTGATCAAAAGCGTTTTCTAAATTTGCTACATCTTCTTTTAACGAGATAGACGCCCACAGGGATAGGTCTCCGTCCAAGATGCCCTAAACTGGGAAAGATCAAGCAAAATAGACAAACTCTGGGACCCTTACCTTTACTTTGACCCATGGGCCTCAAACATCGGAGATCCACCTGCTACCTTTGAAACTGGTCCTATTACAAATTTATGAAAGATACCAATGTCCACTAGTGGACATCTTTCAGATAAAAATATGGCGATCATTAGTTAGTTAGGCATATTTGTGAATTTTTAGGGCACATAACGAAAAAAAACAGTGATAATTTGGAAAAACTTTTGTTTGCCGGAAAACGAGAAGGGCGGCTACCATGAGCAGATCTATGCACTGGTTCGATTAGGTCTTAACCTCGTTGTCAAGGCGATCGTACAGAACGGGTAGTCAAGGAACGGTAGTGTATCCTTCTGCGAAAAAGTGACGGTGCAGAAGGAGTTTGCGGAGAGAGAGAGAGAGAGAGAGAGAGAGAGAACATCTGAGCTTCCCATCCGCAGTCGGAGACCTGGACCTCGGAAGATGTTATACCGCGTCATCTTCAACCCTCTTGACCTGGTCTTAGTGTCGGATTTGGGGTGATCCGCTGCAAGTAAGGGTTTGAGGCACTAGATCTCGGTAAATATGATCAACTACGGTAAATATGTGAAAGTTTTCCCTTAGTTTTAACAAAAGTCGTTCAAGAATATCGTGGGGTTTTAGCTGGTAGGAATCCGGCATAACCCTTTTGGTGACCCCGTAGTGGAAGGAACCTCGTTCAATATCATATTTGGCGATACACACTGCCAAAGTTCGGCACAGAAAGTGTCGCATAGTATGCGATAAACTTTCCAAGGGTTAAAGTAAGGGATACAACGCAAGGAGGAGTTATAAAGTTGACTTCGTTATAGATTTTTGTATCAAAACTGTTTGACGGCAATTACTAACATTTCAAGGAGTCTATGATTTGTTTTTAATACTTTTATAAAACTAACTTTAAAATACATCATTAAAAGTTACCTTACGACGACTGTGAGAAAAATAAAAATAAATTAAATCAAGTTTGAAGCAATAAAATTAGAATAAAAAAACAGAAGAAAAAGACTAATAAAATCAAGTTGTGAAGAAAGTAAAAATAAATTACTTGAAATTGTTTTCAATGTATCGTGCCAAATTAAATTCTCTCATCTGAATTGTTTTTATCGTTTCTCAATTCAATAAGGTAACATGAAAACGAGATTGCGTGAGAGTTTTTACATGTTTATCTAATAGATTCTTAAGCTCTTTAGCGAGTACTCCAATTGTTCATTTGTTTTATATTGTTTGAAGAAAAATATGTCATGAATACGTTTTTGTCGTCTGCTTCCTAAACTCGTATTTTAAATAATATACCAGTTTAATCTAAGTTTCTAAAAGGACGCCTTGTTACTAAAAGGCTTTATTTTGTCATCAACATCATTATATAAACTAATAGACGATCACTTTGGCATTCGTTTTCCAAAGCAATTATTTAGATTTTAATGTACAGAAATATTTATTTACCTAAGCAGGTACATGTAATACCTCACAGTCATGGTAGAAATCTTATAATGATGACATTATACATAATTAGAAGTAAAAATAAAAAAAAATTGTCAAGGTTGTTTACTGTAATTGAGGGGACATAATGTATTGTAATTTTCAGAAATAAAAGCTGTGTTACCTCGGAATGATAGTAAGGGATGAATGGAGATGTCTGAAAGATATAAGAGAAAGAATAGAAGAAATTGTAAGAATGGAAGAAGAAAATAAAACTCCGATACTATTTTACGTGTACAGATGAACGAGAGGTCTCCAATGTCATTTAAAGAACAGGTCACTATTATGACTGGTATAGCGCTGCCTATATTCAGTGATTAGTGGGGAAGGGGCTGCCCACGCCGCGTCTACCGGCTCATGGTCGTCACTCGATACTCTTTCAACCTCAAGACTTTTACTAGATCGTCGGTTTAATTAGTGGGGGGGGGGGGCTGTCCACGCCGCGTCTACCGGCTCATGGTCGTCACTCGATACTCTTTCAACCTCAAAAGACTTTTACTAGATCGTCGGTTCAATTAGTGGGGGGGATGCCCACGCCGCGTCTACCGGCTCATGGTCGTCACTCGATACTCTTTCAACCTCAAAAGGCTTTTACTAGATCGTCGGTTCAATTAGTGGGGGGGGATGCCCACGCCGCGTCTACCGGCTCATGGTCGTCACTCGATACTCTTTCAACCTCAAAAGACTTTTACTAGATCGTCGGTTCAATTAGTGGGGGGGGATGCCCACGCCGCGTCTACCGGCTCATGGTCGTCACTCGATACTCTTTCAACCTCAAAAGACTTTTACTAGATCGTCGGTTCAATTAGTGGGGAGGGGGGAGGGGTGACCAACGCCGCGTCTACCGGCTCATGAGCGTCACTCGATACTCTTTCGACCTCAAAAGACTTTTACTAGATTGTCGGTTCAATAAGTGGGGAGGGGGGCTGCCCACGCCGCGTCTACTGGCTCATGGTCGTCACTCGATACTCTTTCAACCTCAAAAGTCTTTTACTAGATCGTCGGTTCAATAAGTTTTTGATATCCTTTTCGATCTCACAGCGAAACCTCTACATTGCTCTCGAGTTGACTTTCAGCGTTCTTATGACCCTGCGATTGCACGAACGACTTTTAACTTTCTCTTATATCGACTTTTAAAGCCATTTGTGTAGTGCAGGGGTGATCAACCTTTTTACTAAATGTGCCCATATTAAATATTTAAATTGTTTGCCGGGCCGCACATAAAGTAACACTTATCTATAATTTACAAAACTATATAATAAACACAAGAATAATGAAATGTAAAATAATAAAAAAGTAAATTTTCTTATACATAATCGACACAAATAAATCACGCAGAATTTTATAGTTCGTATTGAATGTTTAAAACAAATCGCTGTGAGAGTAACTCGTCAAAAAATAAATTGTTTTGGTTTAGTATGTACTACTATTTTGTTATCATAAATTTTATAACAATATATTGTTTAGAGAGTCGATTAAAAAAATCAAATTTTTAAAACTATTTAATTATGATAAATCAGAGTCGAGAGTAGTTTAAAAAAAATCATTTTTCTAAATCGTCGGCGGGCCGTAAAATCGTGTTAAAAGTGCCGCGAGTGACCCGCGGGCCGCCTGTTGTTCATCCCTAGTGAAGGGTATTAATTGATACAAATCACTTTAGCTTAAATTTCCCAAGAGCCAAGGCTACGGTGAAGAGATATGGTCCAAGGACGCTTACCATCTAGGAGGCTCTCATCGTTGTCAGTCAAACAACAGACATCCTCAGGTTGTATAACAGCGTCTATCATGCGGTGGTAGAGATATCACGTCACACAAACTCGTGCGTGTATTACACGGACGAGACTCAAGATGCGATCGCAATATTGATTGATGTGGTGAATACGGCAACAGCTGCACTAATACTGGCGTTCAAACTGTGGATAGCAATGTGAAGGAGGTATAAGTGGACGCATGATGCGTTGTCTTAAAAACTGAACATATTTAGGGCGTCGTTAAGATAGATTGAGATATTTAGTTTTATAATTAAAAACTGTAACATGCAAAACGTGAGCATAGAATAAATGTAAATGTAAAACAAAGGAACGGACGGTAATGTCTGTGGAACATCGAAACATAATAAAAAAATACGACAGAAACAAAGAGAGACAACCGTTTCTATAGTATGTACTTACATTTACCATCTTAAAATGAAATGCTCTAATATTATGTCACCATAATTATTTCAACCAGAGAACGTCTACCGCTGTACGCAGGTCCTTTTTATTTTAACAGGACAAAAAGGGAAGCGGCTTACATCGTCTTACGACGTTAACAATGTTTTATGTACGTAGTGGAAGTAACCTCAACGAAGAAGATGACGGAAGGAAGGCGAAGGAATGAAAGAACAAAATGAAAGATATTGTGATGGAAATAAGATAAGAATAAAAGAAATTGAGAAGTATAAAATCTGAAAAACTTATTTGTAAACAAAGACCCTGATCCCAACTAATTAGGGGTACGAGAGGCCTCCGATAGCAGGGGCCAATATATATAAAAAAAACCTCAGTGAAGTTACACGTCACTTATACTTTGATTTATTCAGCACTGTGCCTGAAAATATTTACCCTATTTATTCTCCTTAATGTTTTTTTTATTTATTTATAGCCGCATACAATTCTACCCCAAACGGTAGACCTTAATCACAGTTCTTTTTTTCCTTTTAACAATATATTTACTACATCAAATTACTTCACTCGCTGAGATGCAGTGCAGCACTTCACAAGGTTCTAGTGTCTAGGCTCCTAAGCAGTAGTACAAAAGTCCGTATCTACAAAACCGTAATACGACCAATATTGAAGTATGGCTGTGAAGCTTGGACGTAACTTTGAAAGAAGAACAAAAACTGCTAGTGACGGAACGCAAAATTATGCGGAAGATCTTAGGACCAGCGAGAAATCAAGACGGATCTTGGAGGCTCCGAAAAAATGCCGAAATTGAGACTTTAGTAGCACAGCCAAATATCATTGGCGAATATAAAGCTCAACGAATCCGCTGGCTTGGTCACTTGGAGCGAATGGGATCGGATCGGAGCGTGAAGGTAGCGTACTTGGAAAAACCGAGGGGTCGAAAACCAGTGGGTAGACCCAGGTATCGCTAGATCGATCGCATTGAGGCAGACTTGCGCGAATAGAATGTCAACCAATGGCAGACGATGGCGCAAAATAGAGAAAAGTAGAAGTCTCTCGCTTTGGAGGCCAAGACCCACTTTGGGTCACTGAGCCAGCGGAGTAAGTAAGTAAGTAAATTACTTCACTCTATTTTTATGATTATTTTATATAAATATTAGTTTTAAGGCATGCGTGCAATCAATTAATATAATAGATAGTATTTAGCATGATGTTATAAGTAATTTACTTCTTGTTGATTTAACCTGTATTTTATTTAATAATAAACATTAGCTTTATATCTTTTATGTTAATAATTTGTTATACATTTTTGTTATACTATTTCTAATTTCCCGTTTATACTATTAACAATTTTTAAGCGGCACTTGATGAACTGTCAGCAGTTGGTGCCGTATTTCCGCTAGGAAACGCTATCATTCCAGTACATCCTTCACTGTCTGGTCTATGAAAATGAAAAGGAGCGGTGTGAGTCTTACATTGAAGATGATTTCCGGCAGCACGAAAAGATCTAACTTTCTTCCTATTTCTTTCTCGGAGTCGCCTTTGCACCGCTCGTACTTCGGACAGCCCACCAACAAGGTTAGCAATATTCATGTAGTCTTTATAAATAGACGATATAAAAAAGCAGTACATGGATGAATTAGTATTGACGTTCGATATCACACTTCTAAATAAATGTTCGATGTATTAATACAAAATAAAAGGATATTTTACGTTCATGCAATAAGTGAGCGTGTTCAAATACTGACCACTTTTCTCGTTGCTCGCTCCGCAGTGAGACGTAAGTCTAGTTCTTAGCCATTGTTAGCGAGCAGCGAGGTATATTGAATCAGCTCTCAACGGCTAACAACGTTACCCCCATCTTCAATAAATCGTACCTTTTTAATATAAGAATTCTTCTCCATAACCATCGTTCTTTACACTTTAAGTATTATTATAACATTTAATACTTAAGAGGTATATATGGTTGACAGAAGACCTTTTTAAAGTCCTCAGAACACGTAAGGTGCTAGCTGCTTTCAATCAATCGAATTGAATATCTATGGGAGGGAATCGTGTAGTGTATTGAACATCCTATGTTAACAAATCAATCGATATTACATAGTACATACATCCGTTGTCTTAATACCTTCCATAATCTCGAAAATTTGACGACAGATTTTTTTCTAACCTTTGTAAGTTCGATGTACAAGTTTAAATACAAAAAGGTTTATTGATAATTAAAATGTGTGTTGCCGGTGATGACATACGGATCCTAGACGTGATCACTTACGACGGGCATGATAAGAAGGCTCAAGGTTACCCAGAGAACAACGGAGGGCTATGCTGGGAGTTTCGCTGCGAGATTGAATCAATGAGATCCGCATAAGAATAAAGATCTTCGACGTAGCTCAAAGACTTGCCCATCTGATGTGACAGTAAGCGGGCACATGGCACGTGCATACGATGGCCGTTGGAGCCGAAAGGTTCTAGAAGCGTAGGTAGGCACCAAACTAGGTAAACCCACGACATTGTAGCGAAATAATCACAGTTGTCAAAATGCTTTCGCTTATCTGTCAATCCATCGGTCTACGCATGCGCAAAAACTAAGGACGCGCGGCGTATGATTTGTAGGCGGTTGTCAAAACCGCGTCTCACGCCGAAAAATATTATGAATTATATACGGCGTCAACTAACATATATTATTGTTTGTGAATTTGTAATAAATCTTTAGTGCTTGATGGTATATTGAATTAAAGACTAACTCTCATTTTGAATCAATGTTTAATATGTACAAATGAGTGGTGAAAGTTTTATGTAAAAATTATTTAATTCGCATGACAAATAATTTAATACGACGTCGTTGTATCTGAAGTTGTAGACGGATGAGTTTTAAAATAAACTGTGTCTATCTTTCATCCAAGCGTTTTAATTTTTGTGCTCCAGCTCGTTAGGTGTTGTCTCTAACATTGCCTACCTAAAGACACTCTGTGCTTGGCACTAATCGGTGTAACCTAACTCCTGAAGATGCCCCGTGGAGGGGTGAAACACGTGTTGAGTAATTTGGCGGTAGCGGTTGTGTGATTCGCATTGTTTGCCGCATACGCATTTATCAGCGGGCTGGCGGGCGGTGCACTTTGTTGCACGACTACCACTGCATGTGCGGAAGTGGCTAAATATTGGTCCTTTTCTTAATTGCCTACCTTACCTGTTAAACTTCATCACTACATAGTTTTAGGAAGTCGCTGGATGCAGGAAGCGCAGGAGGTCTTCATCTAAGTTTTGCCACGACAAAGCTGATGTAAGCAGTGGCAAGTCTATATTTGCCACTGCTAACAAACAAGTTTCTCATAGGATTGACAGCAGCGTTCTTGGCATTTCATCGCCAACCCGCCTGCCAAGCGTTGTATATAATCTACCCCATAGATATCTTTGGTAGAGGCTATGCAACGACGAATATAGCTAAAAAATCTTTTTTGAAATTCGAACTGCTACGTTAAAATTTACTATTGTTTATTATCCGTTACCCTAGACTTTATCTTGCCAGAATTTACAACGTGTTGTTTAAAGTTTTAATTACTCATTTCCTATCTCTCTGTGTATAGTTTTATTACTGTTTGTATTTATTTGCAGAGGAGAAATAGCAAGTTAATTAGAACTCGGTAGATCATGACAGGCGTAGAGGGTCGGCAATTGCACAAGACTTATATCAAGCTATTGATTATGATATATACAATATTTCTTTCTTACTTTATGTAATATTTATATATATACATGTAATATTACTTATGCTCAGACGTTTTTATATTAAAATAGTGACCAAAAATAATTACATTAGATAATACTGAATGCCTTTAGACATATATTATACCTATAGTTAATATAACGAAATTTGTTAAGAAACACATATAATAGATTTCAAATTAAATAGCTTCGGAGCATGTTTTAATAAAGAAAGGTTCGATTTGTTTTTAAACGAATGGAAAAGCTAAAATTTCCGCCTTAATTCATTCCTACGAAAGTAAAGAGTTTAACTAACAAAGGAGTTCGTTAGTGGAAATTTTCTTACAAGAATAATGTTCGAAAGAAAGCAATGTAAGAGGCATTGTTCGATAAGTTTTTGTAAAGTTTAATTATTTAAAAGTCGATAACAGTGTTTCTAAAAAAAACAATCTTAAAATAAGAAAAGATTACATTGTTTGGTTTTAAATAAATTCGAATGAATCATACATAGCTTCATCTGACACGAGCTTATGAAACCGGTAATGTTAATTTTTTTTTGTATAATCCACAGAATTAGCACCAGTGCCTGTGCCCGTGTTTGTATACATAAAAAAACATAAATGATAGGCAATATAAATTCATGAAAAACTACAAAATATATCGCAATTCGCTATTGCTGTCCAAACTAGGCGAGCCCTATATGAGGGGCAAACAAAATAGGTTTAATAGTAATAAACAAAATGGTTTCGTTTCAAAACTTTTCAGATTTATTGTTATATATTTTTTCTGGCCATAAATACTGCTATATTTTAAAATAATAACAACATAGTTTTTGAATTTCGAACCTGTTATTTTTGTATGATATTTCATAAGGTTTACTTATATTCGCGCCAAAATATTTTAAAATATTTTTTGATATTAAAATAGGAGGATGTTAAACAGAACCAAATCGCTCTGTTTGAATTACATAAAGTCGGTATGAAAAATAAAATTTTTAAAATTCTTCATTATCTTGGTATCAATCAAATGTTTGTGTACTATTGATAAGTTTAAAAAAGAACACTTATGTGTTTGTGACGGAAATAAATCTGGCTGTTCACGTAGTGTTCATACAAAAAGCAGTAATGGAAATGGAAAAAAATCGACTAAATTCCTAAGTAAGAAAAGGACCAATATTTAGCCACTTCCGCACATTGTTGTGCACTTTCTTGCACGACTACCACTGCATGTGCCGAAGTGGCTAAATATTGGTCCTTTTCTTATTTAGGATTGACTTCCGCAAGGTAACGCCTGATTCCATTAAATAAACGACTAAATTTCGCACGCACGCACACACACACACACATATATCCAGTGCACGTATTTGCTCCTTAAAATTAGCCTAAAGAAGACAGTAACGTTACTGGCGGCGTCTGAATTCAAATACTCTCAAATTATTTGAATTTAAAAGCATTGTGGGTCAATTTATTTACATAATACCAAAATAAGTGTTACTGACAATGTAAAAAAATGTCTGTGGAAATAGTTTACTAGTATTATGGTTAGCTGGTTTCTGTATGAAATCGAACGAAACGTGGCATCCCTCATCTCAAATCATTTGTCTATTTCAGAATGTGTGAGTGAAAGATGTAATTATAGTAACAGTTTTAAGAGAGAAATAGGTAGAGAGATTACGAATAATAAAATACATAGAGTCGACCTCAAATAATAAATTTTATATTCACATCTTTTATATAGAAGATCAATTGAAAAGATTAAATTTTAAGTATATATAAAGTTTTTACACAAAAGCATCGTTTCCACGAAGGTTCCTGTTATGAAAGAGAACACAATGCATTGAAAATCGGTCGAGAAGTCATCGTAAATATCGAGTGCTGATTAAATATCGAGTACAATGGTCCCATGAAACTTCTGGTCCGGGATTCCGTTTAGTAAAATGGTCAATAATTGCATAGACCACAAATGCGCATTTTTTATATTTCGTTTAGTTATGTCCACACATTGTAGTCGGATCGCATGTTAAGTCATTATTGGTCGACTTGTACACAGTCACATATAAATATGTTTTTAAATATTTTATGTAATCAGGCGTTATTTTACGGAATTCCATTCTAAGTAAGAAGAGGACCAATATTTAGCCACTTCCGCACATGCAGTGGTAGTCGTGCGGACTCTATATTTGGCATTAATCGGTGTAACAAAACTCCTAAATATTCCCCGTGGAGGGGTGAAACACACGTTGAGTGATTTAACGGTGGTAGTTGTGTAATTCGCATTGTTTGCCGCATGCGCATTTATCAGCGGGCTGGCGGATGGTGCATTTTGTTGCACGACTACCACTGCATGTGCGGAAGTGGCTAAATATTGGTCCTTTTCTTAAATATGTTTTTATAGACTGGCGGTAGAATACGGGTCGCTTGTAAGTAAATATCTGTACGTACTAGCGCACCGTTTAGCCGGAATTACCCAGGTGAAAAGAACAATGGAGTAGTTTATGGTTAGCAACACGTTATTGCGTTGAGATAACGATACATACAATTGTATAAACGATTTTCTATTGTACCTGAACGGATAAGATAGATTGTTTTACAAATTATTTTTTTAGTTTATATCGGTACTTATCAGCGGTCGTGTATATTTTAAAGTGTAGTTTTACATTATAATTTATGTATTTTATTCGTAAATCCTAAAAACTTTTAATTTTTGATTTTTATATGAGACGGTTGGCTTTTTTGATAGTTATTTTATTTTTAGTTTGTTTTACAATTAAATATACCCTTTATCTAATAAGCAAAATGAACCTCCATGAAGAAGGTAAGAATGATAATACAAAAAAAATATCTAAAAATCAAATGATTATTTTCCAAATTATTGCAATTTACTTGATCGTCGAATCTCGCGAAAAATGCCAATGCGCTCCACGCGTAGTCTCGCGACGAGAGGCGCCCGCATACAATGTGTTCACTTCTAATGTTATCACTTACTTGTTATGTATTTATCGCGACAAACTTCGTACTATTTGTAATTTTTCTTCTTCGTACTTTTCAGCAGATGGACGTAGGCTTCACCCAATGATCCTCACGATAGCTGGGCTTCCCCTGCCTAAGTTCAACGACTTTCCACGACCTTACTTACCCACGCCGCGTCTACCGGCACATGGTCGCCACTAGAGAACTTTTCGGACCCCAACAGCCATCGTTTCGAGCAATGTGCCCCGCCCACTTTAGACGAGCAATTCCTCGAGCTACGTCGATGATCTTGGTCCTCCTGCGGACCTCCTCATTTCTTATTTGACCTCATTGCTCTTTTGGTAGTTTGGAACCTTCTTATGAAGCCCATCGTAAATCTCCACGTATCAGACGTGAACAGGTGTCGTCACTTCTTGAACGCTACCTATCTGAGTTAGATTCAGCGAGTTATCTCTTTCTCAAAGACTTAGCAAACTGGACGGTTTGACCCAGGTATATATAGTGGTCTATAACGTCGAGCGTTACACCTTCGAGTAAGTAGGTTAAGGACATGGATGACATCTACTTGAGTAAGTAAGACATGGATATTAGATTTCACTACCGTCGTATTATTTGCCTAATGCAACTTAAAAAAAGTATATTTATAAATGATCACTTTAAATTTTTATTTAATTTATTAATAATAAACAAAGGATAATTGATAAAACAGTTTTCTGTTTCGTAAATTTTTTGATTAATTTATAATGATTTTAACGTCTTAAATTACACGATACATTTTATTTAATTCATATCAAAAACTATCAGGTATATAAGAATGTATTGTCATTTTGGTGTTTGTATGACATTAAATGTATGCTGTAAGTTTTGTATGAGAAAAACGTGTAGTCTTTATCAGGAAATAATCTCGAATTTTTTCCTTTTTTCTCTCCTTATATTCATTTCTCGTACCAATAAACCAAGCCATTTTAAAGTTTTATTAGTAACATATTTTATTATATTAGGAAGACCGGAATGTAACTTTGTCTGCTGCTATATTTTACAAAAAATCGATTGATTTTTACCCCTCCCGGGTTGAAAACTTGTATACTAGATGTCAAAAGGTTGTTGATAACGAAGGTGAATATATTGTTGATTAGAAATAAAAAAAATTAAAAAATTAACTTAAGAATTCAACATTACTTTCCAGTCCCCCTAAATATTTATATACAGGATGTTTAGATGTAAGACCTTTAAATGTGTGAATGTACAGCCTATTTGTTGTCAATTGATGTACGGTACACCTTTTTAAAAATAATTGTTTTTTTAAATAATGAATAGGGGTAATGATGATATAGTAAGTTGATTAGTGGTAGTTCAGCGGTAGAAGAGTGAGATTGCGTGGTTTCGATCCAGGATACAATCTTATATAATTTACACTTTTTGCAATAATTATATAGGTTTTCTACTGATCACTTACAAGTTTCTAAAGGATAGGCGGCAGTGTTGTCTGTGTATACCACACTGTGATCACCAGCCCGCCTACCAAGTGTGGCGATTATGGCCGATTATGGCGATTATGGCGATATGGCCCCCATAAATATGTTTGAGGGCGGCTCTCCCATGCAGTAGAAAAGAAGAAGAAGAAAGATATAGCAGTAAAAATTGTTTTTAATATTCAGATTATTATATTATATATTTAAATGAATTGTTATTAATAGTCTGTCCATACATAATTTGTGCTGCCTGAATATACTGGTATTTTGTACTGCATAAGAATAAATAAATAAACGACTGTTGGTATTTCAGAGTGATCACTTTTTATAGAGTGTTTAGAAATACGTGTAAATGATTTGAAGTTTTTTCCAGACAAATAATCTATACGTTTACCTCTTTTGAAATTAGACCTCTTTCATCAATTACTTGGTAGATAAAAAGATGTTTTAAGTCAGTTGTATAGTTCAAGTCTTAAAAAATGTACTACATTTTATTCCGTAAATTGAAACACACGCTATATAATATAAACGCGCCTGACTCGCTGCGATAACATAATTTTTACGAACGCTATCATATGAATCATTCTTAAAACAATTTTAACACGTATATGGTAAAAGCTTTGAAGGGATGAATTGATAGCTCAATTGCTGTCAATTAATGTATGGCACATTCTATCCAAAAAGAGGTTTTTTTTCAAGTCATTTCAGAAATAATACAAGACGTAATGACATATCAATGTAAGTGAGAAAAAGCATTTACGAAATTCGGATTAATACATATTAAAATTAATAATTATTTGTAAATACATGGAAAAAGAAATAAAAAACTAAGTAAACGATTAATGTAACTCTCTAGCAAATAAATTGACAAAAGAATAAGTTACCGCATTGATCTTGGTATATAAAAAATAATAAATACACAATTTAAAGATATATAGAAAAATAGTTTATCGATTACTTAAAACTGATAAGATAGACGGCTTGTTACAATCGTTTAGTTTATGAAATAAAAGTATTGTTACAAAGCACGAGTTACAGAACCCTCTAAACAATATACACGGAACCCTAGGATCTAGAAGTGCCGTCAACACGTGTGAACTTGAAATTATTTATATATGTTTGTGTTTGTTGTTGTTTATTATGTTCTCGGAAATTCTTACCGGGCACTATCGCGAACTTACTAGAACCTTCTCCGTAGTATAAATAGGTGTACTACCCATGTCGACAGTTTAGTGTTGTTTTTAGAGTTATAAGATTAAGATCTACGATCAGTGATATAAAAGTGACTATTTTGTAAGTTATTTTGACATATTGTTTTTAGAGTTATAAGATTAAGATCTACGATCAGTAATAAAAACTATTCGGTAAGTTATTTGGACAGTCATTTTTAAGCGATTTGGAAGCGTAGTTTGGACTAGGCGAAAGCATACTTAGTGTTAAAGTAGGGTGTCAACGTGATTTGTAAATAAAGGACTCCTTGTAAAACTGTGGTGTTGCATATCGAGTCAGAACCCACAGTACGTAAATGTTTTTTTTATATATGAGAACAAGTTAACAATTCAATTATTTACTATTTGTCTCTATTTTTACTGCTAAACTTTATTGGCCTGACGCATTCTAATAAAAATAGTAAATAAATGTAACATATGTCAGGGTCATGATCACTTTATAAAAAACAATTGGAAATAGATATAAAAGTTTTAAAGCCTCAAGCTTACAAATATAGTCTATATATTCATTTAAGTTTGGAAGGCTTTTAAACATATAACCAATATATAAGGACCCTTAAAAAACGAAACAATGAAATCTTTTTGTCTCTTATTTCAAACTTATTACGTTAGCGCTACCATAAGTTGATTTTATTCAATTTATAAACAATAACTTTTATTTTTTATGTCATTATAAACCGGAAAGTTTATACATGTACCTGGTCTGGCTATAAATACTGTCATAATTAAAAATAAACAGAAATTTACTTTTGAATTTCGAATCTTAATTTTATATAATTGTTGATTTTGTTTTTTTATTTACGCGATAATATATTGTAAAATAGTTTTTGATATTAAAATGAAGTAGGGTGATAAAAGGAACCGATTTTCTATGATTGCTAGATACAATTTTTGCATGTACAGGGCTATTTATAGTTATCATGAAACCTCTTCTGTTTGTGACAGAAATATATCTGACCGCCTACGGGATGGAGTACGTACGACAAAGGCGATCAAAGTAATAATGAAAATAATTCGAAAAAATCATGTCCGAAGGAAAAATGTTTTATCTCGAAACACAGCGCATAGAACCATGTTACGTATTTTAAAAGGTCTCTTAGAACTTGCAGCCTATAAGAGACGCACTGGTCATTTCATAACTATTAATCTAAAAAAGGAAAGGGTGATAAAATAAACAAAATCGCTTAGGAGGTACGCAAAGAGAAGTCACAGAAAAAAAATTGTTTATGTGCGGATAGGCAGCTTCTAGGTATTCCTATTGTAAATCTATGAGGAAAGCATATTTTTAGCTGCCTGGTGTCATTTAAACTGAAATAATAACGATTAAGATGACGATGATTATGACTAGAAATAGGACGATGAGTATGAGGGGGAGGAAGTCAAGAGGGGAGGAGTAGGACGTCGACAACGATGATGATGTCTATGACTAGAAACAGGACGACGAGTACGAGGGGAAGGAAGTCAAGAGGGTAGGAGTAGGACGACGACAACGATGATGATGATGGTTATGAGTAGAAATAGGACGATGAGTAGGAGGGGGAGGAAGTCAAGAGGGGAGGAGTAAGACGACGACAACGATGATGATGATGGTTATGACTAGAAATAGGACGATACGTTGGAGGGGGAGGAATTCAAGAGGGGAGAAGTAGGACGACGACAACGATGATGATGATGATTATGACTATAAATAGGACGATGAGAAAGAGGGGGAGAAAGTCAAGAGGGGAGAAGTAGGACGACGACATCGGCGACGACGACGACGATGATGATGATGATTATGACTATAAATAGGATGATGAGTACGAGGGGGAGGAAGTCAAGAGGGGAGGAGTAGGACGAGAATAACGATGATGAATATGACTAGAAATTGGACGATGAGTAGGACGGGGAGGAAGTCAAGAGAGGAGGAGTAGGACGACGACAACGATGATGATGATGATGATGAGATTGTATATTTAACAGAACCTTATAGAGAAGTTTGTAGTGGTATGTAATCATATGGTGGAGGTACGATAAATTATGCTTTAGGATAATGGTCATAGACACAGACATAAATAAATATATGAGAAAATTCATAGTAAGATATATATAGGGAGATATACTAAATATAATCGCCATGGTTGGCATGCAGTTTAGGGAGTACTGTGTGGTATTATTGTACACAGAGGATGCTACTGCCTCTGAAATTTGTTTGAGAGCAGTGACAATTTATATAAATAATGCACAAAGTGTGAATTAAAGTGGTAACCCAGGATTCGAACCCAAGACCTACCCGAATCTCATCCTCTATCGCTGGGATATCATTGCTCAGTGAGAAAGCAATTCAACCATTTTTCCGGAACTAACTAAATTTCACGAGTGTTCGCTTTTGTATTTTTTAAGCTTTAAATAAAACCTTTGTGTGCTTTAGGTAATCCGTTTCGTACACAGTGAAATTACTTAGAAAAGAGGGAAATAAAAAACTTTTAATGCTCCGGCTTCGTTTGTTTGCCATTTGCATATCGATGAGAGATAATTCGTACATAATTGAATATTGTGTGATAGAATGGAATTTAGCAACGTTTTATAAAAGCATTGAGTTTTGATTTTTTAAATATTTTACGTCTGTGGTCAATTTTCATTGAATTATTTACATAACTTGTTACTGAAGTAAGTATGCTAATAGTTTTTATGGCAGTTTCAAGAAATGTTTTGTTCTACATAGCAGCATAAATAACGAAATTTATTATTGCTAAAAATGTCAGTCATACTTCTATATATAGGTATATTTGTATACATATATATATATACACACACACACTTATATATATTTGTGTGTATATATATACATATATATATGTATATATATATATATTTATGTATTTGTATATATGTATATGTATATATGAAAATGTATAGATTTTAAAAATTTGGTATTTATTCTATATTTTTAATTACAATTTTTTTGCTTCAAATTCATTTCTTATAGCAATGTCGCTTTCTTAAGTTAAATTCACACGACTACATTTGTAACAAGTTTTTATTTCTAATCAACAATATATTTACCTTTGTTATCAACAACCTTTTGCCATCTAGTATACAAATCGATGCCGGAGCGATAAAAATCAATCTGTTTTTCTGTTAAAAAATTCGACAGAATCGACATACGTCGACATCGAATCGTGTACTTAATATTTTACTAGGCGACACAAGCCAACATCTACGCTCACAAAAATATAGTTAGAATTGAAAACGATTTTAATAATTTCTGTAGCTTATTAAAAATGTTTGAGAAAATTATGTGAAAGTTTTTATTAGAAAAAGTAGCAATCGTGTTTTTTAATGAATCCTCCGATAGATAGGGAGCTTAATTAAATCAAAAAACTTTGTTCTTACATCGATATTTATTAATTACTCGGAGCTTTTAATTAAAATGCTTTTTTATTGGCAATATTTTTTTATTTCTCTTTCATTTTATTAACATTAGATACGGCACCCACGTGCAAGAAAATTAAAATTGATATATTATGTAAAAAATATTTTTTTCAAAAAAGTCCTTGTGAGCCGTGACAGGAGGTGAAGGAGAGGTTTTCCAAAACGTGCGCCGTTAAAAGAAAATAAGAATAGCTTAAACACATCCTTCAAGGTCTATATATATATATCTACATGTATATAATTTTTTTTTTCAGTCTCAAAATAACTCATTCTTTTATCGTTTATCCATCTTCAATCCATTTTCGTTCTTTATCTTCTTCTATACATCACCACGCTTCCGTGTCCTTCTCTAGAAGAATTTATATATAAATTTATAAAAATATATATATATATATATTTACTTCTGTTGTTTTCTTTATCTTACTTAACATTTTCTTTGACTCTTACATTTGACGTTACTTTCTGTTCGTTATTATTGTTTTTCTTATTAATACACTATATATATAGATAGGCTCGATAACAGCAATGAAATCAATTTTGACAGTTTGAAATTCGTGCGTTTTATAGTACAATATAAATTTTCTACAATTGATTTGTAGAAAATTTATATTGTCTCCTTGTTCAGGTAATATTAATTCGACAAAATTAAAATTTATTTTATATTAAATCAATAAATAAAGTGATCATTTTGAAATAAATGGTATTAATTATTTTTATACAATTGTTAATAAAGCCTTTAATTCATAACAGCATAAAACCTGTATGGATAGTTAAATCAATAATAAAATAATTCAAATGACGTTTCATCGTTTCGTATGACAGCTCATGCGTCATAAATAGCGTCGAATTTTTTTTTTCGACGAATCGAAATAGAAGGAATGCCTTTTCGTTCATCCAGTGTAACCGATTAGTTTCATATCGAACGTCGGCGTTTGCAGTCCCAAAAGCAATTCGAATAGGCCGAAAACGTAAACGGTTTTCTTTCTGTTGGCATAAAGCCAGAGCTGGCATGAGAAAACAAAACGTAACTTTTATAACAAAAACTAAATTTACGTTGTAGATTACTACAACGCTTTTGCTACTTATCTTTTTTCCGTTACATATTTTTACTAAACCACAGCTAAAATATCTAAAAACAATAACCAAGAATAGCACAGTTTACCTAAAGTTAACTATAATACCAACCAATTTAATATTGTAACCTTGCATGTTAGCGTTCCATATGTCTAAATAAAAATTTTAACTTAAAATATAAACGCAAGAAAAGTCACATAATTTGTAATACAGTAAAAAATATTTGAACACTTGGAGGGGCACGATACATATCAAGTGGTGTGGGATTGTGAAAGCGTGCTATCGGCTCAGCGAACTTTTGTTTTTGTAACAAACATTTCGATACGCCCGCGCAGCAGGCAAATGAGTTTAGATCCATTGCCCAGGAGAAGGACCTTGGCCTCGGTCGCGGTAACTAGCTAGGTGACGTCACACGCGCTGGGCCTAATAGGAATTTAATTATAAATTCTTCTTTAAATTGACGCCACAATTCTTATATCGCTTCGCAGTGCGAGATTTATCATAAAAATAATCATCGGTGATTGAGGTTGAATCTATTCGTACCTCGCACCGGCACAAAGAAATCCTGTTTATTACCGGCGCTTCCCGTTTTGACCATCTGCCGCCTGAACAGTCCCGGAAAATCATGGCTGTTTACCACCACCATCAGGAGAGTACAGACCTGCGTTATACAATCAGACCAGACCTTCTACCCACTAACTTTATAATATAAGCATACTTTTCTTCTATCGCCGCGTTCGCTGTTTCTTTTTGTCTTCCACTCTTTGGGCAGGTAATAATTAAGAAACTGTTACAATTTATTATAATTTGATGCATGAAAACGAAAGTCTTTGACCAATTCATCCCATACCTACAAGTCCTAGAAGTGGTTGCTTATGGTGAGTTTTATCAAAGGCTCAAGGTCTGCTTGTCTGAATTGGCAGACGACATGGTACATCACTCGTACAAACGACAGCTGTAATATTCTCGAGTGGGGTCCACTAGGTGGACTAAAGGCATAATCAAAGAAGTCTCTGGATGTGGGAAGAGTAGGACTAATCAGCTAGTTTCATATAGCCGTACCTAAGTTTAATGTTGCCACGTTATAAGTTAATTTTGTAAAAAGCGTCCGAAAACTGTGGTCGGAGGCTTTCATCTAAGTTACTAAATACATAGTTGAAGTAGTTAAAGTTAATAACAACAGTTAAAAAAACATGTGCAAAAGCTAGTTTTTTTCACAAACGTAAATACGTATGTAATGTCACAAATACAACGGTAAAACCGCACCGGCGACACGAGAAACCGAGCTTTTCATTAAAACTTTTAACGGGTGAATTAAACGCGTCTTTGTGAAAAGCAACCCTCGTAGACGCGGTCAAAACATTAATACATTTCCATCCTTACAACTACTTCAAAAGATACTCCTGTACATGAATACATCCTTGATAATTATTTAAATTATATATAATTAGAGTATTTAATAAAGTCTATTGTTAATTAAAACATGTTATATAAGATAATTGTTAATAGGAGTATAAAATTTTAGTCAATTATATTTATATTAGATGGCGCAAAAGTAGTATCATAATGTGAACAAGTCTTAATTTTTACAAATAGCAGCAAATTTCAAAATACTTAAAAATTTATAATATAAATAGATAAAAAATTAGTTGTTAATAATTGATAGAGCATATTTATATATCATATAAAAATTAAGACGTGTTCACATTATGACATTACTTTTGCACCACTATATTACAGTATTATTATGTATATATTCATACGGGACATTATTAATATAAATCATATTTTATCTAAGGATATTCAATATTACTTATATGGATATCAATTTTAATTTATTGAAGAACTTAAGCCTCTATCAAAGCTCTAATAGGATTAACTTGTCGACAATATCTTATAATATATTCCTCTCTAAATCGCTTTGCAAATTGTCTTTGATCTTTATATAATTGAATTATAATTAATTACAATTATATTTAAATTACGAACAACGGTAGATCATAGGCCACGAAAAAATTATTTCCAGTCTGAGATTAGATTCCACGTGAGAGAGCATGATATCTTTAAATACGTTGCAGTAAAACTATATATATATATATAAATGTAGGTCTATTGTATAAAATAACCACTTGATTATCCCGTACGGAACGCTACTACGAAATTCCACTATTAAAAATATCGATATTTGTATATTCACGGTAATAATATCATAAAGGGTTGACACAGTTCGTAGCGCCTTAATTTCGTTTTCAAAAATAAAATCCGGGTACGCATACGTCGTTCAACAAGATATCTTAGACATTACGTTTCTTAGTTTTAAATCTAAAATTGTAAGTATAATATTAAATAAATCTTATCAAAGCATTTAAAAGTATAAAGTATATTATTAGTCGATCTAATTATGTGAATCTTGGTTTGTCGAGTCGTTCATATGGTTGACATATAATATACACATGTAAAAAAATGTTATAATTCATTTAAAAGAGCAATTCATTACTTAATTGACTTTATAATTTAAATAACTTACAGTTCAAAATTCACTGATATAAAAAGCTGTATAAAGTTAATAAAGACAGCTAGACTATTTATTTTCATAAATAATTACGAAAATAAAACCAAATAATTTAATATTTCGTTTGTCTTATTTGAGATTCTAGAATGTAGTCACCAAGACCGTGTGGCCTAATGGATAAGGCGTCGGACTTCGGATCCGAAGATTGCAGGTTCGAGTCCTGTCACGGTCGAAGATTTTTCTTTTTTTTTTCTTTTAATAACACTTGTCATAGTTATCAATTATTTTTATTTAAATATAACTAATGCAATATTATTTTTTTCGATTTATCGTAAAGAGACCTCGAGAAGGACCTCGTCGCCCCCTGAATAAAATAATAATCGCCTATGTTATTTTTATTGGGTTTTTGAATATTTGTAATCTACGAGTTCCAATACACCTTGTAAATTTTTTCCATAATTTTTGGACTAAAAATGACGGAGATAGGCAAAATTATTTTTCTTCCTCTAAATTAACAAGGCAAAGTAAAAATAAAAAATATAAGCATCAATTAAAAAGTTTTGTTAAAAAAATATTGGACACTTATTGTATATATACATATATAAAAATTCGGTACGTTTATGAAGCTTTAAGTAAATAAAAACTTAACAATAATTTTAGCTTTCATTCACATGTATATAAGTATGTATGTACGAGTATAATGTAAAATGTATGCATATGCACAGTCAATAGAATCATATTTTAGCTGACCTAGCTGGTATACGTTGTCATGTATTGAGAATCAATCCAAAATTTAATAATTTAAAAAAATGTATTATATTTTCCAGTACGTCGGTAAATTATTGTCCATTTTAAATTTTTTAAAAGACTTTCAAGGTTGTTGTTACAAATACTCAAGGACTGCCTTTACAGTTCATTTATTTAAATTGTAAATACAAGTTGCATTGAAAAATGTATTTTTTCGCATAAGAACCTTCAACAAAGTACCATCAAAGAATGAGGACGAAGGCATCTGCTCTGTATGAATAAAAAAAAACATTTTGCCTTGCTTAAGTTTTATAATTAACAAGCGAAAGAAGGGTTCGTTAAATTCTTCAGTAAAAGTTTTAATGACTCGACTGTTTTTGTTGTTAAAGATTTTTACATTTTATTATAGAGTTTAATTGTTAATGAACTGTTTATTATGACGATAGAGTGAGTAGAGTCGGTTTGATTTTCCGACTTCACCGAATTCAAAATGAGTGAAAGACGAGGTCACTTGTCTGAAAATCTTTTCTGTAAGATTTTTTAGAATTTCCTTAATATTAGCCAATAAATAAATGTTTCTAAATCTTCCATTGTGGCAAGCAGTAGTAGAAAAAAAAGAACTGAGATATGCGATCACAGGTCGCGTTATATAACTCACACTTAGTGAATTATTTATATTAGATTGACATATCTCACAAATACGTTTCCAGAGGATGAACAAGAGCGTTCTCTACATTCCAAAATACCTCACTGCGATCATCACTCCTTCTGCCAAGCATGGTGATTATGCTATATCTCCCTATAGATATCTTTGGGGAAGGCCTGTGTCTTATTGTGGGAGCTTAGACTTCTGAAAAGATGATGACAAAGTATTTAAGTTTTTCATTAATGTTGCTACTAAAAGCGACGGCATCATGCACAAGAATAATCATTTATTGTTATTAATAATAATAATGATAATAATACTAATAATAGAAATAGTAGTAGTAGTAGCAGTATTAGTAGTAGTAGCAGTAGCAACAGTAGCAGCAGTAGTAGTGGTAGTAGTTGTTAATAATGCATTCAGTTAACATACTATGAGCAGAAATGTTGGAACATAAATGTCAGTAAGAACAAATTCCCATTGGGAATATTTCTATATTAAACTGGTTATTTCAATGGAAAAAAATAATAGTAACATTAATTCAAATATCAAAAACAAAATACCACAAAGCCTAGAATTACACTTTTTTAATAAGGTCCACCATCCAAGGATGTTATACCTTGCGAGTAGCAGTCCATCCTCTCAAGAACAATAAAAGCCTCTGCGAATTATTCTGTGCGACATGTAACTTGCTTACTATCATTAAAAGGCTTAAGTTGATTTTAAAGTTGACTTTAAGAGGAACCTTTAATTGGGCTAAGTTAAGTGATCGTGTAACAATTAAGTCAGCTCTTACTCATATTGGACGAAAACAGCAAAGGAAACATCTGTGGACTATGTTGTATGTTTTATATGTTTTAGTTTTAATAGTTCTATTTCTATAATACGAAATACATACTTTTAAAGAGTTAAAAAGTTTTATGTTTTGTATTTTTTCAGTAATTTACTTAAATTATTTTTAAAAATTCAACATTTTGGTAAAAAGAGAATAATCTGTAGAGATTATTCTCTTTCACTTTCAAACGAGTAGTGAACCTTCATCATGTATCAATGTATTATTTTATATTTCACCTTGTCACTGGATATAGCTATATATTTTATGTGTGCAGTTTATTAAACATAGATTTAGTTACTTTTTGGGTTTGAAAATTGAGTTTATTATCCGATATACATGTATATAATACTTAGTACTTATAACATATATAGGGTGATTGATTATAGATGTAAAATGTTTAAACGTGTTTAAACGGAAGTAGCTTATAGCAAAAATCTTTAAAACTTTTACACCTATTTTCAAACATCCTGTATAAATTTATCCCTGCTTCTTCTTCACAACTATAACACCTTGCGGAGCAGAGTCAAAAACAAAATAGATTTAAAAAATAAATAGATAATAAGAGTTTTGTTAAAAGTTTCATATGTTGAATAAACGTATTTTTATAAAGGCTTGTACTAGGTATGCTGGAACGAAATTTCGAAAACTCTTTTTGGCTATATTATTATTACGTCGTTATATTTTATACCTTAATTAACAGGAAATGGTAACACACATACTTTCACTCCTTAAAAGCTTTTACATATATAAACAATCACCCTATATATTTTGAAACATTTAGAAGTTTAATAGTTGTTTCAAAATCACTTAATAAAGTTCGTTTGAGCTTAATATAAATGTTTGTTGCCAACTTATCTCTTGTCATACTTCGACTCGAGCTATTGCAATTACAACTTGCTTTCTTGTACGAAGCAATAGAGAGGAACGAAGCTATGCTGGAAACTTTTGAAAGCTTCCTATTAAAACTTTTTCGAGGGTATTTAATAACTCTTTAGAAACGAGAGCTTTTGTTGGAGCGATAACAAGTAAACTTCAAATTATGTGTTATTTTTTAAATTATTAAATTTTTGTATGTTTATTGAGATAAATATATATATATATAGAGGCTTGTACTACTGTTACATATATAAGCTTGGTGGACCGATGACATAGGAGTCGCTTTCTTTTGGTGCAGGCCTACAATAGTGAAAATATAACGTTTATCAATATATGATTATATATATATATATACATATATATATGTGTGTGTGTGTATATATATATAAATTACGGTCCAATGTAAACACTGTGTTGCTATATGAATGCGAAACATGAAAGGTTACCAAAGACTTCTCACGTCGGCTCCAAGTCTTCGATTTCAACCGTCTTCGTAGTATTCTCAGTATTTACTGGCCTGAGAAAGTCTCTAATATATATATATAGAAACTAAAATAATAAAAAAGAAGCAAGAATAATAAAAACTATAGTGACCGTAGAGGCCAATACAAATAATGATAGTATGTTATATTGGCATATATAAAAGAGGATTAAAAATATACGTGTATAAGAAAAAAAATGAATGTTTGTACATATGTGCGTGAGTTTCTTGTGTGTGTTTTTGAGTTCATCTCTGCCCAAACATCAATTTGCTTTCAAACAGATACAGCATTGCAGTAGCCAATAACAAAATGATAACAAAATGTTAAGAGCATCTATAACTAAAGTATTTAAAATAAGTTTTAACTACCGAAATATCTATTTCGTATTCAATTTCACCGCTAAACAATTGGTGCAATTTTAAAATAAGTACTGGCTTGTTCCACTACCGATCTGTGGCGGTTGCGGTCATAACCGCTGTCTATTCGTATATTGATTACATCCGACAAATCGGTAATTGATGCCGACGCTACCGCCGTAATTGGACATGTAATTGAACACGAGATTATCCTCCCTTTTTTAGTATTTATATTACATTAAAATAACTCAAGTGTTGCTAATTTTACAAAAGTAGATTATGGGTCCAAAAAGTCAACAATTAATATCACAATTCATGACCAACCACCCGAGGAGAAGTAGATAATATATACTATTAAACTAAGGGGAGCGAGATGGGATACTAGTTGGCTAAGGAGGTCCTGAAGAGTTTAAGGAGACTGAAATACAAGACCTGTTCCAATTTTCAAGCGACAACTTATTCTGGATGTGCTTTGCAAATGGAATAAGAGTTATATAGAAGGTTTGACGGCTATGGTAATGAGAAAATTTTTCCAAGACGTCGTCTCGGCCCATCGCTTGCTTCGTCAAGTTAAGTTGGATATAGTTTTGCTCCAAATGTTCACAGGTCACGGAGGAATCTCCGAGAATCTGCACGGGTTAAAATTCAAAGATAGACCCTAGTTCATCTGTGTGTCGAGTGAAGACCAGACCGTGATGCAGCTGATCACCGATTGTTTCGTATTTAGTGCGGGAAGAGTTCAGTCTCTGATAGCAGAGAGAAAATAGAAGAATAACATCGTATCACTGGTAATTAAAAAGCAGTGTTTTCAGACCTTTTTGGTGTTCTGCAAAAAGGTAATAGGAAAAATAATAAAAATAAATAGATAAAAAAGAACAATAATGAAAATAATAAACAAAAGTGATAAAATATCTGAGCATTATAAAAAATATAAATTAAGAATAAATAAATTGTGAAACAAATCATATAAATAATAAACAATCGCAAAACTGGAGGGAAGGCGATGAAAATGAGATAATGTATAGAAAGGGATTAAAGATATTGTGAATAACGTAAGATAAATATGGAAATTAATTAAAATTATGTGAAAAGTTACACTGTAAATAAGAACCCTCTCAGCCCATGGCAGGGATTGGACAAGGGGCCTAAAAACGGGGATATAAAAAATGAGGCTATAAATATATTAAACTAACTATAATGTTTAAGGAAAACATATTTTATGTTTAAGTTAACTATGTACTTATAACTTAATATGACTTCGTAGCTCCCTTGTGGGTAGTTCTGAATATAAATCGGTTTGGGTACAGGGCATTTTGTTGCACTAAATCAGCGGGTTGGTTGTATGTGACGTTATAAACTTCTTCATTTTTTGTTGCCTTCTATCAGGAGTTGGCTGCCAGGGTATCATCAGGTAAGTCAGGTTTACCGTTAGCATTAATTACCTTTTATATCTTTAACTACGTCGTGAATTTTTTAAAACAAGAACACTAGTCTTCGTTATTAACTATGTAAAATGACTTACACATTACTTATGAAATGATTATTTTCCCTTATTTTCTATTAAGCGAAAAGTTTTTAATAAGTTGAAGAATGGTATAACGTTTTGCTTATTACATGCTAGTTTTTATTAAATCCCTTCTAGCATCCTTCACTTGTCGTGCACAAGTTGTAATTGTAAATAATCATAAAAAGATAATAAAATAAATAAATCAATAACTACAGTACATCGTTTAAATCGTCATAATATTTCCAACAATTTCAAGTTAATTTTATTTATAGGAATACAATACTTATACATTTTTGGTGGGGTCTACGAGACTCTATGCAAGTGCTACGCCAACTCGTAGAGGACAAAAAACTCTTTTTACAGTGACAATCGAACATTATAATATATTTTTATAGACTAAGAATTATATTATAATTATACCTAGACTCCTTAAAATAAGGCAGAAGTAAAAAGAAGCACTACATCGCTGTTACATATAAATGCGCGTGAGAGAGTTTTTTCGGCCTCTACGAGTTGGCTTAGCATTTGCGTAGAGTTTCGTAGACCAAAGCCAAAAAGTATCAGTTTTGTATTATATATGTGTGTGTGTGTGTATTTGTGCGTATCTGCCTTTATTTGTGTGCTTGCGTACGTTAATTTGTTTTACCTGTATGTATAATATACTCTGAAAAGTGTACTATATTTTCAATATAATTATGCACATCCTCATTGCCCTTTCCTTCATGTTTTTTTATTTCCATCCCGCGGTTTTCTGGTTGAGATCGTCTGATTGTCGTATTTATATTTATTACTTTTTTCTGTAACAATTCCTTTCTAATGCACTTTCTATTGTTATTTTCGTACACAAAAAAATAATTAAATTAAAATTAAAAAAGTAACTTATTTGTAGCATGCGCCTTTGTAGTAACTTCTTTTGTAATGCCTCATAATTATCATGAAATGAAAAATATGTCAAAAACATAAAAGATTTTTAGGTGACGATACAGCTTGGATATAAAAAGTTTTAATTGCTAAGGAGATACAAGAAAATCGTCATCGAAAAGAAAATTCCACCGAATTTGTTGCATATTCTCATATCAATATGTCCTTAGATTTTATATATCTTATTTCACTTGAAGGGCTCAGTGGAAGCTCAATTTAATTAGAGCTTTTATTTTATTTCATTATTAAAGGCCTTAGTCGAAAATCATCTTAATAAACGAACACATTTATCATAAATACTCTAAAATGAAAAAACAGTGATGTCAAAAATAGCTTCATTACTTAAGATCACTTTTAATCATCTCACTTACAGTCATATTCGTCAGCTTAAATTAATTTTACGTTAATTTATAATGCACCATACATTGTCCAATCATAACTCTGTGTATATATATTATGTATGTAAAATCTATGTGATTCTCTACCATTGTACCTAAAAACTATTGTAAACACCAGGCAACTATTTCTGCAGTACAAATGCGATCTTAATGTACCATCGCTCTAAACGCTCTCGCAAATCGCCGACGATTTGCTGTACAGATTGCAATATCCACGTTCATTACTACCTCCATTGAGTGCTATGCATTTTGATAATTGCACACCGTCGATGGATGGGACGTTTTGATAAATCTTTGTTCATTCACTTAACATGTAACGTTTTTTTTCTTCACAATATATATTTTTTTGTAAAACAATACAAAACACAATGTTTTGAGTACCCAAATAATTGAAATACATATACTAGCTCTTTATATGACTTTAAATAGATGAACCTGATTGAGTTGATAAGTGCTTTCTCACAGAAAGACGTTTCGACGTGAGCCATTTATATATATATGGCTCACGTCGAAACATTTATATATATATATATATATATATATATATATATATACAGACGTGAGCCATACATATTATATTTATATATATATATATATATATATATATAAATATAAAATTTTCTTCTACTATCATAAGCATTCGTGCCTTTGTTTTAACAATTACTATTTAAATTTCAGCGTTTTTGCATGTCACATTGAGGCTCTTATACTATTTCCTGATTTATATATATATATATATATATATATATATATATATATATATACATACATATATAAAGTTTCTTTCAAATCTGTTTCTATTTGATAGTCAGTGGAAAATTACACTAAAATGAATAAATATTTAAGGATCAATGGAGGCAGCGAAGCCTATCTTCAACGATTTGAGATTAACTGAAACCGATACACCCGCTCCAAAGGTATGTGTGCGGCGAGACGGAGGGAACATCAGCTGTTCTATTCCAATACTCCACCTTCAACGCTCGTAGCTTATACCCTTTTCTGTGGCCTCTACCTCACCGCATTCCCTAAGGCGCGGTATAGTAGTCAATGTACTACTGTAGTATGCTATATTGCTCCGCGAATTATCTTCCATATCAAAATGTTAGACCCTTGGTTACTTTCTTATACCAGGTGTTATGACCTTTTGAAATTTGAAATGTGGCGCAGGTATTATCTGTTCACTCTAATAATCATATGTTTAGTAATCTTTGGTGTTCAATTTTGACAGAATTATAAACTTCTTCGTTTTCAGGGGATAAATTGCTTGATTAGTTAATACTAAATATGAAAAGCCTGTACATGTTTATGGTTAACTAATGTGTTTTAAGTATTTACACTTCAAGTGCAAAAAGTTAAATTAAATAGAGTTAGTCAGGTTATGAAATTAATTACCAGAATCAATAAGATACGCTTAATAGCTGTCAGCATCTGAAAAGATGATAAAAGCGCAGGTCCTTGGCCTCTAAAATAGGATTATTATGTAGTATTCGTCATTTATTTGTATAAGTATTTTTCTATATATGTATATATGCAATATATGTATAGAAAACCTAAATTGCCTCTTCTTCATGTCTCTCATCTCCATCCAAAGGTTATCTGGTAGAGATTGCCACGAGCGATAAGACAGCCTCTTGTATCTCTATATAAATCGTTTTTTTAGTTTTGATCTACGGTGTATAATCAAGTGTAAATAAATAAATAAAATAAATAAATAAATAGTTATTGAGTTCATATTATTTATTGTACACGCTGGATAATATATACATAGTTGCATAACAAAGAAAAGAAAAATATACAGAGGGCGGGCAACCATAGTTTGGAAACAGTAGAAGTATAAATATAAAAAATTCGTTAATAATTGAAATGCATATACTAGCTCTGTATATGACTTTAAATAGAAGAACCTGATTGAGTTGATAAAACACTTTCTTACAGCAAGACGTTTCAACGTGATCTAAATATAACATTATACAAAGTCCTGTTTTTTTAAGTCACGTACGCAGATAAACTGATGAAACAAATAGCTGCTGTGTGTTAAAGTTTCCGTAGATCCGACCACGGAGAAGCAAACGCATTGAAGAACGTTTACCAGTATGAAGACCACTTTATTATGGCTAGAAGGCGATGAATTCCAGTTGCTTTTAACTAGTCATATTGGAAATACAAATTAGTTTAGGAGGTATATGTCCAATAGCGTTCAACGACTAAAATAATGATGGTCATAATAAGGAACTTTAGCAAAAATTTTTGCTCCTAATAATTCTCACATTTTTTTCCTCTGGCTTCCAAATAATATCACACAGCTATTTCTATTGCATTAAGCCTCATAGTTATAAATCGCGTGCTATATAGCTTAAGTCGTCTTTTAACAATAGCAAAAACCCATTTGCCCCATAGCGGCGAGTGCAAAATCAACTTTATCTACCCAACACAATATTTGTGCGCTTTCTCACTATTTCACCCCGTACGTGAGTTGAATTAAAAACGCATATATACATTTATACGTTACTGTTACGTGACGGGATACGACACGACAACGAGATTATTTTCTACATCTAAAGATTCTACTTCTGCGTCCAAAATTCATTTATTCAATTTCAGAACTTTTTGAAACTTTTTGAAAGATTTCTTTGCGTCTCAAACGCGCTTTCTTCATGACCTTTTTGCCAAAACTCTGACATATATAGTTCCATAACCACCGTGTTGGCATGATTTGGCTTCATCTGACTTTGCCTATTGAGTAAACTCAAAAAGCCAATGCAGTGACACTGTTCTGACACGTTTGAGGAGATAAAAACCGAATCGTAGAAGGTCTTGAAGGCTATACTAGAAAAAGATTATTCGTACTGTGTGGAATGTAAAAAGTGTTGGTACTAGTGCCTTCTAACAAACAGGGATTATTTTGAAGCGACTGTAATTTGAAGGAATAAATAAAGAATATATATTTTATTAACAAATTCAACTTACTCTTTCATTACAGTGTTATTTATTGCCAAAAACATTGCCTTATATTTTTCTGAGAATGCCCTGCTGTCAACTTTTTTCCCAAAAATTTATTAAAAACTTATGTATAACGATTACATTTAATTTATAAGTATAAAATGGAAAAACAATAATCTCATATGGTTTTCGTGAAGTAAACAAACGAATCATGATTGCATGCAATGAATTATTTGCGTGAAAACTGTGTGATACAGTGTCGCAAAATATTCTTCAAAATAGTTTGGGCTAAGCCGAATGATATTTCAACTATTGACAAAGAGACGATTGGAAAATGCTATAGGACTTTGAAATGCCAGTGGACATTAAAGGGGCGTCGTGAAAAACAAACAATACACCAATGACTTAAGAACCTAAGTTTTAAGTTATGAAATATTTTAAGATTAAGAGACTTAGTAAACAATATCACATGCAACTCGTGAAAAAAGGATCAGATATATTATATTTAATTATTAAAACAAAGGCGCAGGCGCCAATGTATGTATAATATAAAAAAGATATATATTTATTACTTATTTAATGGAATCAGGCGTTATTTTGCGGAAGGAACGAATTTTCCATCCTAAGTAAGAAAAGGACCAATGTTTAGCTACTTCCGCACATGCAGTGGGTGTCGTGCAACAAAGTGGAACGCCCGCCAGCCCGCTGATAAATGCGCATGCGGCAAACAATGCGAATTACACAACTACCACCGTTAAATCACTTAACACGTGTTTCACCCCTCCACGGGGCATCTTCAGGAGTTATGTTACACCGATTAGTGCCTCGAGTAGTAGTAGTAGAGACTCTGTGTTTGGTTGACATTAGCGGGCTGGCGGTGCACTTTGTCGCACGATTACCACTGCATGTGCGGAAGTGGCTAAATATTGGTCCTTTTCTTACATATTTATTACTATTACAAAGCACGAGCTACAGAACCGTCTAAATAATAAACAAGGAACCCTAGGATCAAGAAGTGCCGTGAACACGCGTGATATTGAAGTTATTTATAAATTTTTGTGGTACAATTCTCGGAAATTCTAACCGAGTACTATCTCGAACTTACTAGACCTTATCCATAGTATAAATAAGTGTACTCCCCATGTCGATAATTCAGTTGTCTTTCAAGTTATAAGATTAAGTGATATAAAAGTGACTATTTGCCAAGTTATTTGGATTGTAATTTTATAAGCGATTTGGAAGCGTAGTTTGAACTAAACTAAAGTGTACTTTGTGTTAAAGTAGGGTGACCATCTGATCTGTGAATAAAAGACTCCTTGTGAACCAGCGGTATTTCATTTCGAGTCAGAACCCACAGTACGTAACATTACTTTAAATTGTTGATAATGATGACACGTTTACGTTGATGTACCATAATTTGAATTACAAATTCCGTCTTGATATTATCGAGTATAATCGGGTGAAGAAATTTCTTAACACTTGTCGTATGATGTAAAGAAAGTCGCAGTTTCGGGATCTAAATTTTATGTCGTGTGTAAAAATTTATTTGATTTGCTAAATATGGCTTGGCAGTGGGTTTTATTTGGATCGTGGACTTCTAAGACAGTTTCTAACTTAAAGTCTACACGTCGTATATAAAGATACTGAAGTCAAGTTTGCGAAACTCTTGGGGATTTCGTGAATCAATGTTAGAACTTGATTTATACTTATGAATATTACGTGTTACAAGTTACATCCATCGAACAAAAAGATGTACAAACTAAGCATTTATATTACTTTTTTATTGGGGGACCGGAAAGTAATGTCGCTTTCTTAAGTTAAATTAACACGATTACATTTTAAACAAGTTTTTATTTCAAATCAACAATACATTCACCTTCGTTATCGACAATCTTTTGCCATTTAGTTTACAAATTTTTAATGCCGGAGCGGTTAAAATCATAGGTTTAATAAGGCCACTTCTATGGGAACCCCTCGTACTCCCCTATCTATTGTGGGACAGGGACTTCGATTTTATTTAACATTTTTTGCGCTCTTCTATTTTTTTTCCTGTAATCTTTCATTCCTTTATTTTCTTTCTTTCCCTTTCATATACATTTTTCCTTATATTCGATACCATTTTTATTCATAATCACATTTTTGGTCTATTCTAGGTTATATATTTTGTTACATTATTTATATATATATATGTATGTATATATTTGTATATATATATATATATATCAGGTTCAAAGTCTGCATATGACTTGCACTAGTATATGTATTTAAATTATTTATGGGTACTCAAAGCATTGTGTTTCGTTTTGTTTAATATATATACATATATTGTGAAGAAAAAACACGTTACATGGTAAGTGAATGAACAAAGATTTATCAAAACGTCGAATCCATCGACGGTGTGCAATTATCAAAATGCATAGCACTCAATGGAGGTAGTAATGAACGTGGATATTATTTACATTGATGAGGGCCATGAAAAAAGAAAGAAAATCCAGTAGTATAGTCTTTTCCTATATTATAACCGTAATGTCCTTGGGGAGGGTTATCCCTGTAGTGGGCGTCTGTCGGAGGATATTAATAAAGAACCTTTTACGAAAATCCTTCAAACTTTTACAACAAGTTTTTTTTAACGAACTTTAATTCATTGCTTGATAATGTATAGACATTCGAGTGAATTTATTTATAATTATGTGATATTAAATAATAACATTTAAAAAACTTTTAAGTTAAATGGTTTTTTGATACCCATATTGTGGTGGTTTTGGAAAAATATGTACCTAGTCCGCCATATTGGAACGGCGTCCATCTTGAATTTTAAATTTTGACATAATCATCGTGTTTTACTAGTGTAGCCCTTTCATTTGATACCCATATTGAGGGGGTTAAGGAAAAATATTTTATGTAATCCGCCATTTTGTATCGGCGGCCGTCTTAGATTTATAATGTTATTGATTTTATTATATTGTATTGTCATCTAAAATAAATGTGTGTACAAAATTTCAGATCAATCTGACAACGGGAAGGTGCTTAAATTTCAATTTCTAATTTTGACCCAAATAAACAAATTCCGTACGGGTCGAACTAAATAAAACCGTTTAAAAAATGAACGTATATTTTCTTATAAACAGAACCGTTGTTATTTCACACAATAATTAGACACAGTATATCGTCGAGCGGAGACGTTGTGAGAAATTTATAACATAAAAATGCAATCTGAGAACAAATTGCTAACGTTTAACGCCGGGTTGAGCGCAGTCCTGCAAAATTATCTTGATCGCTGTGTAGAGTAGAGACAATGTTACACATTTGTTTTCACCTCCGATCCTTTACGACGCAGTTCTATGAGTCTTTTATTACGTTGGAATTTTCTCTGTGTTTATTTTACGTTAATTAACTATTTTAATTTACAAATTCTTCATAAGCTATAACATTACATAATATCGCCCTATATGTCTTAATTAAAATCTAATATATAAAGTTCTCGTGTCACGGTGTTCGAACTTGAACTCCTCTGAAACGGCTTGACCGATTTTTACCAAATTTTATATGCGTATTTAGTAGGTCTGAGAATCGGCTACTATCTATTTTTCATACCCCTAAGTGATAAGGGTTGTTCACCCTTAAAATTATTTTTTTATTTTTTTGACGAAATTTTTTTTTTATTTTTTTATGATACAACATACAAAAATACATACAACCTTAAATTTTCACCCCTCTACGATCAACCCTTATTTTTAAAATGAAAATTAAAAATATTTTTTTGCAAAACAACGTTTGCGGGATCAGCTAGTTTTAATATAAAAATATAAACACGAGAAATGTCACATAAATTGCAATTCAGTAAAAAATATTTAAACATTTGACAGGACACGATACACCTCAAGTGGCGTGGGATCATGGAAGCGTGCAATCGGCTCAGCGGACCTTTGTTTTTATAACAAACATTGTAATGCGACTTTAGACTTCGGTCGCGTTCCCTAGCTATGTGACGTCTCACGCACCGACGCACACTCTTTGTGTCGGTTGCGTTCATAAGCTACGTGACGTATCACGCGCCGGGGCTAATTTGAATTTACGTTACAAATTCTCGTCCCGGTTCTTCAACTTCATTCTCAGAGCATCTTTAAAATCACGTCAAATCTATATAAAGATTATACTTTCGCACCCCAAAGCAGTAAGTGTTGAACGAATATTATAAAAACATTAATATTAAGTAGCGTCTAGCTATGTATATACGTATGTCAGAGCTCTATATTTTGTCTGTGTTCACAATTCCATTATTTTGTATACCTTATTATTTTTCGATTTGTATATTTGTTTATCTCTTCTCTTTTGTTTTACAATGCTTTAAATTTTATAACTCCGTTCTGACAGTGAACAATCACATCAATTACTTTCGTCTTCTTCTATTCCTTCATCGCAAGCCGTCTCGAGGTTTACTGTCATAGCAAATTGGATATATATTTATATATGTATATTATGACTGTTACTTCTATTCATAGGTGCGAGTTTTATTATTAAAATAACCTTCGGTTATTGAGGTTGAAGCTGTTTGTACCTTGCAACGGAACGGACGCATCCTGTCTACTACCGGCGTTCCTTGTTTCAACCTGCTACCTCCTTACCAGTCCTGGGAGATCATGCGGCTGCTTACCACCATCATCAGGGGAGTACCAACCTGCGGTGTAAAATCAGACCAGGCCTTCTGCACACTACCCTTTATTAATTACATATATTTTTCTTTTGTTGTCCAGTACACTGTTTTCTTTTCACCTTACTACACTCAGCAAGAACAGGTACAAGGTATGACTGTTTGCATATATAATAAAGTCCACGAGATATTTTACATATTCCATTTATTATTTTTTAAATCTAAAATTAAAAGTATAATAGCAAATAAATATTATTACAGCTCAATTCATCTATGTCAATTTTCAACAAGATGACAACGTTTAAAACATGCGTTGTACGTGTTGATGTCTCCTTGAAGTCCTCTGATCATTTTCACGAAGTTGTGTCATCTTCATGAGAATGATCAGAGGCTTTTCTATTAAAAGAAGCCCAGATGTAAAAGTGTTAAGATGGTGTAGACATTGGCTTCATTTGAGTTAACATATGCTGCGAATTCAGCGTAAGATCAGTAGAGATGATGAAAAGCCTTCGAAGGTTTTTAGTTATACGATACATGTATAACTTGGTTTGTTGATGTATTTACATGATTGATATTACAATGAACATATTAAAAAATTGTTATATTCAATTTAAAAGAGTAACTGTTGACTTTCTTGACGACTCTTCTCAACAGATAGCATTCCGTACCAGTGGTAATTTACTACATATAGTGTTAAAATAATATAAGATTCAAAAGCGCATGAAATGTCTACTTAAATAAACTACTACTACTACTACTACTCCGCCAGCTCAGTGACCCAAAGTGGGTCTTGGCCTCCGAAGCGAGAGACTTCCACTTTCCTCTATCTTGCGCCATCGTCTGCCATTGGTTGACATTCAATTCGCGCAAGTCTGCCTCAACGCGATCGATCCAGCGATACCTGGGTCTACCCACTGGTCTTCGACCCCTCGGTTTTTCCAGGTACGCTACCTTCACGCTTCGATCCGATCCCATTCGCTCCAAGTGACCAAGCCAGCGGATTCGTTGAGCTTTATATTCGCCAATGATATTTGGCTGTGCTACTAAAGTCTCAATTTCGGCATTCTTTCGGAGCCTCCAAGATCCGTCTTGATTTCTCGCTGGTCCCAAGATCTTTCGCATGATTTTGCGTTCCGTCACTAGCAGTTTTTGTTCTTCTTTCAAAGTTAGCGTCCAAGCTTCATAGCCATACATCAATATTGGTCGTATTACGGTTTTGTATATACGGACTTTTGTACTTCTGCTTAGGAACCTAGACACTAAAACCTTGTGAAGTGCTGCACTGCACTGCACTTAAATAAAGATATTTTGAATTTTAAATTGAATTTCATATATATTTTTGCGATCCTCTTAAAAGATACCGATTCGCGTCGGCCGAAACGAGTAAATCATGTTACTTTAAATTCTATTTTATACGATGTAAAGTCTTTTAGAAAATTTTAAAACCTTATGATATTACACGCCACTTACCGGAGATGATTGTGCGCTGACGATCTCGGCGTGGATGCTACCACTTTGTTCCGGCAATGGCCTCGTTTAAGTAATTGTCTGTATTTACTGTAACTCAGCGTTTTATTGAGGCATCGCTTAATGTACTCCTGTATGAGTTTATTTTCTCGGAATCCACTCACTTTACTTACTCCCATATAATCGTGTTACGTTAAATGTTAGAAATAAGGTAATTCAGCGAATTTAATTATATCAAGTCTACTGTTTGTTCTTATTTTATAATTATGTTTACGCAAATGTAACTAAACTTTAGTAATATAATTACGACTTAGTGATAGTTTAATTATCACTAACACATCAGTGAATAGACGCTTATGTGCGATCTAATTTGAAAAAAAAATTGAAGCAAATCTCAATCATTGTGTCTGTATCTAAACACAGACACACGTTATATCCTCATTTGAAGAAAATAAGAATTATATAAGATCGGATCTCCAGAATCGAACCCGCGGCCCGCGATCATAAGTCTAAGTCCTCTACCGCTGGGCTATCATTCAATATCACTGGTCACTTTGATTGAATTTAAAATTCGAACCCCGATTCTAGTTAGATTGCTAGCAGTGAGAGAGTCGTGTTATGTTACCGTCATAATTGAATATATTACATGGTTGTATATATACATATACATATATATATATGTATATATATACACATATATATATATGTATATATATATACATATATATATATATATATATATATACCAATCTTGCGCTGCTCGCATCCAGCTACTTCTTAAGATCTTAACAGTGGTCGCAACCTTAAAACCTTTCGTCTACCTAGTAGGCTTATGGGCTTGAAACGTGATCTCTTAAAGTCTTATTGATAAACTCACAGTCATTCCGCTAGGGATGGGGAGAGTTCGGGAGTACCATACGAGATTCAATTAGCAATGAGGAGATTCGTAGATGAACAAAAGTAACCAACGTATTGCAACGGATTGGCAAGTTGAAAATGGCATTTGGCAGGCCAAATTCCACGATGAACATATAGCTAATAAGGCATTAAGAAGCAGTGATTGAGATCTTAAATGGACAAGTTATTGGTACCTCTAGTTACTCCATCTTATTTTTAGATAGGAATATAAACCTTCCCATTTTCACCCTCTCTTTCTCCTTCACAATTTCTCTCTTTCTTCCCATTTCTTTCATCTTTCAAATTTTCTATCATACTCATAGCATTCGTTTCAAATTTTAATCATTAACATTCCCCATTGACTGTTTTTATTTTTCTTTACCTAATTTTTTTGTTATTTTATACAATTACGTCCCAAAATATATTACAAGGCGTAGAACATTCGCCGGGAGACGCTATATGCCAAATGTTTACTGGTTCAATAGGAAATTGCGACATATGTCATGTGGACGAAAATCACTAGCACGAACTCTGGACAGTACTGCCGCAATATGTTTTTTTCTCTTTATAATTTTTTTCACCTGTTATATATATATATATATATATATATATATATATCATTATTAGATATTTGTATTTCATATACAAAGAATTTTATAGTAGTTTTCATAATTATTCATATAACTGTTTTAAATTTAAATGTACTTCCTTAGTATTTATGAAGCCTACACTAAACCAACTGTAGAATTGGGTCGATTCATATAATTCAAGACACAATACGAAAGATTAATTAAAACCAAAGACTCTGTGAATCAGTTTGTTCATCTAATCTCTATTCATTGAATAACTGGTTGTAAGTCCTTTATTCAATGAGAAAATTAATTGTAGATTCTCCAAAGGTTTTCCTGGTGACTTATAGGCCTTATTTAACTTAATTTATTCACTTTAAAAGTTATGAGCTCTGACATTTTTGCCTTTTATTGCGCTTTAAATTTTTAACTGACTTCATTATAAATATTTTTAACGTAAGTAGTTTTTTTATGTAGAATCATAGCAAATTTTAGTATCCATAAAAAAATAAATCTGTTTTATTATGCTATAAATATATGTTTATTATTTAACAAAGCCTTCGCGGTACATATGTAAGTATGTACGATAAAAATAAAATTCGGTTATTCAACATTGGAAGTTTTAACAGAACTCTTATTGATCGATAGCTTATTCTCTATTTATTTTTTATCCATTTTATTTTTGACTCTACTCTGCTTCGCATGGTGTTAAAGTTGTGGTGAAAAAGCAGAAAGAAACTCCACAATAACACATCTTTTAATAAAGTTTAAACACTTGATATTATTGATAAAGTGAAAGAATTTTTTTAATATTTTAACTATAACTGTGGGTATATTATGCAAACTTAAAAACCTGTTAACTTAAGTGAGGATTTGTTTGGGAATTCATGGCTCTACTACTGTATTAAGTAAATTATAAAAATGACCACAAACAACTTGTTTCAGTTTATTGTGGTCTGTTCTCTGATAAGAATGCGTTTGTAAATCTCTTAATTTAAAGTTTTAATTTAAAGGCTTTCATTATGGAGGGTCTCGATATGATTCTAGTTTCATACGTTTTGAACGTTTTAATACTAAATCAGAAAAACACCCTGTATCTTACACAAGGCTATAGTACAGAGACAGGTTGAAGGACGCTCACCATCCACCAAGCTCAGGGAAATAAAGGGTGAAGAAATCACCGCTGTTCGTGGAACAATAGACACCCTCGGTCTATATAACAGTGTTCATCACTTGGTGGTAGCAATATCACGTCACATGAACTCGTGCGTGTATTACACGGACGAAACTCAAGATGCGATCGCAAGATTCATCGATGTGAATACGACAACCGCCGCACAGATACTGGCGTACAACCTGAGGATGCCAATATGGAGTAGGGACGAGGAAGTGGTCGCACGAAACGTAATTTTAAAAACTCGACATTGTTAGAGCGTTGTTAAAAACAAACAAGACACCTATGATTTAAAAAAAAGTAATAATTAGTCGACTTCAGCTTAGATATAAACAGGTTACGATTCAACTTAGAAAATAATTAAAGAGACTTACTAAATACTGAAACATAGAAATTAGTAAGCATAAAAAAGACTGCGGTAATACGAGTATTAAATGTAATTGTAAAAACAAAGGCACGGACTCTAATGCCTGTATAATATACATTCTACTTTTAAAAATCCTAATTAATTATTAAATGGTTTTGTTTAGTTCGACCCGTATGGAACTTATTTGGATCAAAATTAGAAATTGAAATTTAAGCACCTTCCCGTTGTCAGATTGATCTGAAATTTGGTACACACATTTAATTTAGATGACAATACAATATAATAAAATCAACAATTAACATTATAAATCTAAGATGGCCGCCGATACAAAATGGCGGATTACATATTTTTCCTTAACCCCCTAAATATGGGTATCAAATGAAAGGGCTACACTAGTAAAACACGATGATTATGTCAAAAATTAAAATTCAAGATGGACGCCGTTTCAATATGGCGGACTAGGTACATATTTTTCCACAACCACCACACTATGGGTATCAAAAAACCGTTGAACTTAAAAGTTTTTTAAATGTATTTTATATAAATGAAGAAGTGAAGAAAATTATTAAAAATTTTTTTTTTAGTTTTTTATGTTAAACACAACAAATCGATGTCGATTTTCTCCACCGTATGCATTACGGCGCCAATTAGGTGCAATGCATTTCGTTAATTGCCACCGATCAATGGACGTAACGCTTTGACAAATTTCCGGTAATTTGCTTCCCGCATAACTTATGATTCCTCTTTACACGAACCGAGTGTTTAATGTGGTTTGAATGGATACGGGTCCTTAGGGCTATTGCACGGGTCTAGGGTCCGTTTAGGAAAAATTGTGACCAGAATATGAAAATGGCCGATGGTCGTAGGGACCGAAATTCTTTCAAGCAGTAGATGGGACTTG
Organism: Battus philenor; assembly: GCF_028537555.1. Lineage (NCBI taxonomy): Eukaryota > Metazoa > Arthropoda > Insecta > Lepidoptera > Papilionidae > Battus > Battus philenor. The sequence goes on from NW_027181715.1 coordinate 14,527,539, forward strand.
AGAACGTCCTACATAAGGTTGACCCACAACAGTTAGGGTCGCAAGAAGTTGATGGATACAGGCAGCGTAGAACCGGTCATTATGACGATAGTTGAGAGAGGCCTGTACCTTACATACGGCGTTCATCAGCTGAAAAAATGAAGAGGAAATTAGAAGGCATTACAGAGAATCTAAGTTTAATGCAGAGTTTCCCAAACTTTCTTTGTGTCGTAGACCCCTTGCCATGTTTTTCCGTGTTGTGTAGACCCCCTACTTATCTGATATTGATTTCCTGTAAATTTCTAACTATAGTGAAGTTTAGTGTTAAAACTTAAAGTAAAAACATATGTTATGTTATGAAAATGTATTGCGACCACAAAGCGAATACTAAAATCATACAACTCACACAATAATAGGTTTTCCAATAGGTACTTTTATAAATAATGTAAATGTTTTAATATTATAAGTTAGTGTGATGTAAGTAAATAGGTACTATTAGTGAATGTGTTGAGATCCACTATCGTGGACCCCCATTTTAATTTCATGGACCCCCAAATTTTTTTTCGCTGACGTAGACCCCTTGCAGGTTGTCATAGACCCCTAGGGGTCGGTATAGACCACTTTGGGAATCACTGATTTAAAATATAAACGTTACTTACAGTAGTGTCTGAATATTGGTTTACTGACTTATTCATATGATTAATATTCTAAATCACACATAAAAAATTGCAATATTTTATTAAAAAGAGCAACTGTTGTGTTTCTGGCAGACTTTTCTTGACAGATGACCGTTCCGATCCTGTGGTATCTTACTGCTTATAACGTTAACCTTTAACTATGGACGTCATTTTTTTGTCACACTACCATGGACGCGCGGTCTCTCGGACCGCTATGTTCTGAAGTCCAAATATTACGTAAATTTTAATTTTTATTTGTACAGTTTTGTATTTACTATATTTAAGATATATTGAAATTAAATAATTTCGAGTCCTTTAAACAATCTTTCTTTATTTGTAAATAAAATAAAGCATACTAACAATTAAAGGTACTTTTTGGCATACATTTACTAGAGATCAATTTTAGGACGAAAAACTTGAAAGATCTAAACTTTTTAGAAAAAATAACAATCAAAGCTCTAAATCTAGGGTATAATCTAATATAAAAAGGCATAAAAGTCTTATCAAATTAAAATACAAAAATTTTGACATTGGTCCAATTTGTATAAAATTATTAGCAGTCCTTGCACAAGGGTTTGGAACACTGTAAACATATGACTTGCATACAACTTATACAAATGTAATTGGACTTTCTCTTCAGTTTTGGTGGACAAAGACGACATGTTTTTCCCTTTAATGAATCACTCTCCTGGCTGGGGGGTTCATTTAGGAGCATATTTGCCCCTAAAACTTTTGTATTGTCTATTATTATATTATATTAACTATTGGCATTTTCAATTCATTTGATTTTATTGCTCGTCTTTGCATATGCGGAACGACTAAAGATCGTGCTATTTTTTAGGAACACTCCACTTTCTATTTTTTTGCTCTGATGCTCATTGTATAGTACATGAGCATTTATACCACACAAATCAAGAATGCGATATGAAATGAGCATAGGCCATCTTCTCGTTCAATATTCATTGACATTTTGAATAAAAATAACATAAAACAATCAAATTAAACAAAATCACCGTTTATATCAATTAAACAGGAAACGTAGACGTGCGGTCCGACAGACCGCGGTTAAAGTATAAAGTAAAATAACTCAGCTAATTTGTGTCCGCCGACACAACCTATCATCTCAATATACGTTTCGGCGCTAAAACTAAAGCTTCTGAGAGCATTAAACGCGGGGAGCAAGGGGAAATGGTTAAACACCAAAATTACAAACTGCAAGCGGTCTGTGAGACCGCGCGTCCACGGTTAAAGGTTAAAGTAATCGAAAATTCAAAAACACTTACAAATGCTTACTAGAATAAAGATATTTTGAATTTATTATTTTTTATTTATTAGAATTAGGCGTTATCTTGCGGAAGTCCATTCTAAGTAAGAAAAAGACCAATATTTAGCCACTTCCGCACATGCAGTGGTAGTCGTGCAACAAAGTGCACCGCCCGCCAGCCCGCTGATAAATGCGTATGCTGCAAACAATGCCAATTACACAACTGCCACCGTTAAATCACTCAACACGTGTTTCACCCCTCCACGAGGCATCTTCAGGAGTCATGTTATACCGATTAGTGCCAAACACAGAGTCATTTAGTATTTTCAGATGAATTTAGTATTTTTTTTAAAGGTTTTAGGTTTCTATTAATAGACTAAATTATAAGGGCTCCCTAACATTTTAATTCATTTTTAAATTAATCCAATATAGATATATGTATAAAAACTATTGTTTAATTATTTTATTTTATTTTTATAGTTATTGTTTAATTAATGTAAATTAAAATAAGTAATAGCGTTTTCATATCAAAAAAATATAGATATTTTGTCAGAGTTTTAAATCACTCTTGTATAGAGTGATCATTCTAAAATATGTTACTTTTACTATTTTTGTTTTGAAATGTGACAGACAAATTACTTAAAGTAATGCAAATGAGGTACACAGGTGTGTAGTTAATAATAATTAAAAATGAATTGTTGTAACGATGATAATATTAAAAATTTTCATTAAGTTTTTTTACAAAAGAGAACCATTCGTACTATTTCTCTTTGAGAAATCGGTTTAAAGAAAAACATTCTTATAGGCGGCTTCTTATTGAACCATGTTACAATAATTATAATAAGTTAAGTTATAAAGCACTGTGAAAAACTGGCTGTACCAAAGTTTTGACTGCAATCTCTAATTTGTTATAAATGGAATCAGAATTTTAATAAAATCTTGCAAAATATTATTGGAATATCATTAACGAAATTAAAAATGGAAAAGCGTTTTATTAAATAAACGTATATTTGAATTACAACAATCCTTGGCAGATATATGTATAAAACTGTGTTAAACTTTATTAAAAGATGTGTTGTTTCTTCCTGCTCATTCTCCATAATAAAACCTTACGGAGTTGCATGCAGAGTACAAAGATAAAATATATTAAAAAATATATAAATAATAAATTGTCAATCAATAAGAGTTCTGTTATAATACTGAATAAACGTATTTCATCTTAATTTTGTATCTTTCAATGTTTTTAAAACAATCATAACTATTCAGCTTACATTTGAAATAAATTAATCGAAAGGGCGATTTAGGAGTGTTTCTGGCATCAAGTTATGGATGGAAATTTATTTTTCCTTATGATTAATTACAAGTCTTCTATTTTCATATTGAAAAATCATTAATTCTATTTATTTACGCATAAAATTACAACATACACTGTTTACAAATGAACAATTTATTTTAAATAAGTTCAAATTGTTTATTCACACTTAAAATAGGCCAATATCTGTCAGAATAATATATAATATATGTAATTATAAATACATCGTTATTATCTTCAGGAATATATGACTTGTATATATAGGTCGGAACGCCTAGCAATTACTATGTCTCCGTAAATCATTCGAATACATTCCAAATCGAACTGTAAATCACGATACCGTAAAATAAACCCCCAGAAGTCAGTCATACAAAATTGTATGGAAGAATAAATGTTTTCATGTGATTACTAGTAAAGAGAATTTATTTAAGAAATTTCCAGATGGTAAGTATAATATTAGTTCGAACTTATTTACTAATAATTAAGAATTCGCCACTAGCACACAATCCAACAAATCGTGTAAAATAGGATTATAATCAGTTTACTATTTCGTTGACTACCCTACAACTTGTCTTTCTTGTGTTTCCATATTAAATTCATTATCATCACCTGAGTCGTAAGACTCCCACTGATGAACAAAGGCTTCGCCTATAAATTTCTAGCTGTACCGATTTTGAAACCGCCTGTATCACTTACTATGATTGTTTGTAAGAAATTATCTCAAGTGATAAGAGCATCCATTTTACCTTTTTTATATTTCTATAACTCAGCCTACAATACCATCAATGAAATCAGATAATGCCTACGTTGTAATCTGACGACTTATCGGAAAGCTTCTTTAGAGCTTTCAACATCTATAAGATCATTTTGTTTGATAAACTATTGCTTTGAAAGTTTTCTAATCCGTAAACAAAATTTCTGTGACGTACCGGTTAAGAAGTTTTGTTTTTTCTGACATTTTAACCTGAAAATAATCTGAAGCCTTTATTTTATTAAGCCTTAAAATAATGAAAAGGAATTCATGACAAGTATCCAACCGTATTTAGTTTGGACGTCAGCCAGATGAGTTGGCAAATTTGTTCTCGTATTTCGGATGTAGTGGACTAATTATGTCCAAGATTGATACTTACAATTATCCTGATTACGTAATGAAATTAAACTTGACACAGATTTAGAAAATAAAGACTTGGGTCTTAGATTAGTAAAGATATAATAATGTAGTCAAGCTTAGAGAACCCTTGATATACACTATATTGTTTTTAATAAACCTAGGGAAAATATCGAAGTCATTCTCTACCTTTTCGACCAGTATAATCAATAAATGTATAGAAGATGTTGTTGAGTAGTGTTAGTTTAGTCAATATTAGCATTCCGAATGGCGCGAGTCACTGTCACTGATACAAACTCGCGAAAGGCATTCTCCTTGTCATGAGATGTTTCTGAACAGGTTTCCCAGACACTGTTCTGATGCTAGAAGGTTTTTGCCTCTTTGTCAAGGAATTCTTGCAAATCAAAATTACATGACACTGCAGGTATCGGAGCAATAAATGCCTATCAAATAGAACAGACAGTTATATCACAAATCATTAGAACGGTCAATATTTGAACACATTCCATGCTAAAATGGTTTGTTGTGAGCCAAATAATATTATAATTTTTGTCAATCAGAAGTTTGATATATATAGACCATCCTACCAACGCAGGGAAAAAAAATACCTGCCTTCCTAGTGACCGGGAGTTTTAAATGACAATTTCACTTTATCTTTTGATCAGTACGTTTCTAAACTTTGTGATTCTAGATATATCGCGATGAATTAAAATCTCATATATGTCTAGGGTTGTATATATGAGCTTTATTCGACCCCTGCTGCACTTTCCGTTTAGGCACTTTGCAGATCTCATTGAAAAACAAAGGATTCTTAAAAAATGAATTATAGGGTCGACTATAGATAACATCACATCACGTGTGCGTGTACGTAATGCATATTAAATTTTATTACTTTTTCCCACTCATTATAGCTTTGTAGTATTGAAAAAGTGTAAATCATACGTCTGAAATTACTTTTTACTAGTCGTATTCGCCCTACGCGGCCTGAATGAAACATCGTCAAAAATTACCGTGACACGGAACGTATTAACATTTCCTTAGTGTGGTCTCTCTGTAAAACTATTCTATTATAAATACTATATTATAAAGTTGTTTTGTTGTAAGATGGATTTTGAATTAAAAACAATTTCGACCCAAAATTCTAGACCTAAAAAGCAACGAATCAATCTGTTTTGATTAAGAGCCGTAGTTGGATATATTTATTAGGTGAAAAGCGTTTTTACGATAAATATAAACATGAGATGTCGTTCTTAAAGCAGATAAACGAAGTGGAGATATTTCTGTTTGTTTAGGACGAAGTTTGTTCAGTTTTCATGTCAATTTTCCTTTACATAGTGTATTACGGCTTTCTATGTAATCGTGTTTTAAAACATATGTATATGTATATCATATTAATTTCACTCATATAGACAGTGCGCTTGAGAGGAAGAGGAATGAATTGTAGACAAAGTTAAATTATCAACGTTATTGTAATGTTTTTAGTACATTGCGTTTTTTATTCTTATTACAATATAAGTGGTTAATATACATTCGGCGATGTGTCAACGTTTAAGCGTTAAATGCTAAACGAAAATTATTTTAAGATCGTTTATTTAATATAATTGTAAACACATTCAATTAAAATATCAAGATAAATACATATATATTGTATGTCAGGTGTATATGTATATAAGGTAGCGCAAAAGTAATATTATAATTTGAAAGTGCCTTAATTTTTACAAATAGCACTAATTAGCACTGTACGTAGGTATTTATTATGTACATATATATAGAATTAATAACCAATAAGTGATAAAGTATATCTGTATATTATGATACTCACACAAGCACGCACACACACCCACACACAAACGCACTACGCACGTGATTATGTTTTGGTTTATGTTTGATACATGCATCTTATTAATAATAAAAAAATGAACATTGTTAATTTCTCTGATACCACGCAAATTATTGCTACAGCGGTTATGTTATCTGCAACTAAAAAAGTAGGTAATTGATCGATACGCCATTATCCCAGAGAGTTGAGGGCCCTTCTGCCCGGGGGCATTATTAAACTTTGTGTCACCAACAGATATTTGTCTATAATCAAGAATTTCCTTGACTGGTTATTAATTATATTAAGGTACTGTTTTTTTCTAATCGATTCTTACTGTATTACTTGGGTTATAAATATACTTACATACAAATTATCACAAATGATCTATCCATTCATCACTTTAAAGGATTTACACCAATAACCAATTATCTTATATATATACTATGGATTCTTGTTAATTTAAAAATAAAATTAAATGATATATCTATTTATAGTGGTTTAATATGATATTTATATTTACTAAGACACAAAGCTGATTTATATTGGTATCATCGCCTCACTGAGGGTTCAGTCTTCGACTTGCCTGCCCATGGTGACCAACCATATTTGAAAGTAATCGCCTTGTATAGGGTTGATAGGAAATAGGTATAAAAGGTTGCTAACAAAAGAGTTATACATTCATTTAATGCTTTTCACTTATAAACAGTCATCCTGTATGAGTAGTGGTAGCTCAGTGATAAACGACTATGACTTGTGATCGTGGATCGCTAGTTCGATTACCAGTATACAATCAGAAGAATCAATAAGATTACCATTGCTCACAAACAAGTTTACAAAGGATGGACAGCAAAGTTTTCTGAGTACCACAACACCACACCGCGATCGCCAACCCGCCTGCTAAGTGTGGCGATTATGGTATATCCCTTCATAAATATTTTTAAACGAAGGCTGAAACGAAGATATCGAAGACCCTTTATGTTATAAACCGTTTCTTGTTACTAAATGTGTGAAAATAAACTTAAAAATAGCTATTCATCTCAAAATCGCAATGGTTCAAGCATACTTACCACAATGACCTAATTTGTTATTAATGATAATTAATACAAAAATATACACGTACGTATACTTAATTAAAAGAATAATTAATTTTTATTTTTCTTTTTAAATTATTTATCGGCAACTCTTTTTTATTCTATCTTATTTTTAGTTCTATTTTGCCTCGCAACTTGTTACAATTATGGAGAAGAAGTACGAAGAAAGTCTAGAACAAAATAATCTACCATTATTACTAGATATATATATTGAAAAAAAAAATAACCGTATTTATTTTCATAAAAATTATAATAAAGCCAAAATTGAAAATGTATGTTAAAATTTAGGAGTAAAATTTTAAAAAGGCACAACGTGCGTAAAAATTCGCGGCCTAAACAAACACCGGCTAAATCGATTATTTTATTCCGTAATCAAATTTTCGATCGTATCATGAAAGTTAATAGATTGGGATATAATTTGGTAAATGCTGTATCGAAATAATTTTAGCGCAACCGTTTTCTTTCTCTTATTTGTAGTTCTGTTTATTTTAATATATGTCAATATATAAGACATAGCTTGTGGTACCTTTGCCATGTATATTACGTAAAAAAGACTTTTTCCCTGTTGCAACGCACAGTAAAATACAAGGACAGTAGATCAAGTAGAACAGACTTCATGTCAACTTCTACTCCTAGGGAGGTTTTGTTGGTAAATTGTTGAGTTTTAGGATCCCGCGTCCTTTTATTCTAATCTTTAAGGACATTTAGTTATTCCGGCTCTAGTAGCCGCTTTCGGATTTAAATAACGACAAGTTGTACAGTTACTTGATCACCACGCGGTGATTGGCGCTGTTCTACGGCCGGGTTCAGTCGCTTCCTTACCCACCATCATCTTTTCGGGCATGGGACTGGTACATTAGAAGGTCCTTATGGTCAACTTTCATTACATCTCAGGGAGAGAAAGAGTGGTGTCATTTTACAAGGTGGACCCGGACACCATACGAGTTGATAGGAAACGAACACGGGTGATGAAAGCAGTAGCTTAGATAAAGTTAACAGTGGTCAACCTTAGTAAGTTTAACTTCAAGAAAGAGATCACTCGCCGAATCCAAATCAAATGGGCATCGTTCTAGCTCCGAAATCTCTTATCGTCAAAAATTGCGCAATTTGAAGACGAAGGTCTTTGACCAATGTCTTGATGACGTCATAGGGATCTGAGATGTGGTCACATACGACCCAGAGCAATGGAGAGGGATATGCTTGGAGTTTCGCTGCGAGATCGAATTAGGAATGAGGAGATCCGTAGAAGAACCAAAATCACCGATATAGGTCTGAGAATTGCTTGTCTAAAGTGGCGGTAAGAGAAGACATCGCTCGTGCAATTGATGACCGCTGGGGGCGAAAGGATCTCGAGTAGCTATCACAAGCAGTTAGATGCGGCGTTGGTAGAACACCCTAGTGCACCGACGATATAGTTAAGTATTTAATGGAATCGGGCGTTACCTCGCGGAAGTCCATCCTAAGTAAGAAAAGGACCAATATTTAGCCACTTCCGCACATGCAGTGGTAGTCGTGCAATGAAATGCAGCGCCCGCCAGTCTTTGTTTGTGACTCTCTCTCTCTGTAACTCTGTGTTTGGCACTAATCGGTGTATCATAACTCCTGAAGATGCCCCGTGGAGGGGTGAAACACGTGTTGAGTAATTTTGTGGTGGCGGTTGTGTGATTCGCATTGTTTGCCGCATACGCATTTATCAGCGGGCTAGCGGGCGGTGCATTTTATTGCACGACTACCACTGCGTGTGCGGAAGTGGCTAAATATTGGTCCTTTTCTAACTTAATATAGTTAAGTTCGCTGGATACACGTAGAGCAAGATCTGTCATCATGGAGATCTTTGGAAGGAGGCCTGTGTCTCACAGTGGGCATCTATCGACTGGAAATAAGAATGCTTAATTTCCTTAAGATGGCGCCACAAGAATACGGTTGTCAATATTCTCTCCAATAATTCGTACTATGAGTGGTATTCATGATATTTAAACAATTTCGATAGTGACTATTTAATATTATGTATATTTAAAGATCAGACATAATGTATTGGTCATCCACTGCCGTATGTGTGAAAATCATCTAAATATAGTTTTGTGGAAGAGTACATATGCGCATGAAATAATAATAACAAATTAAAACGCAAAAAGATCTTTATTTTAGTAAATATGATATCATCTCATGATCATTATTTCCATCCTTCGTAGATTTCGAAGAATTAACTTTTTTCTTAGAAAAAGTAATTGGAAATATTTCTATACTTTATATGTAAAAAAATGTTTATGAATATGTGAAAAATAATATACTTTATATGTGAAAAAAAAAAACATCCTAGCACTTGAAGATTGTTTCAAATAATATTTTTGTTTTGAAATAAAGATTGGTTCGAATATTAAATATGAAATTATACAGTTATATTCCAGAATTTTCCGTAAGTGAAAACAATAATATTTCTACCTATTCCGTAGATTTCAAAGACAACAAGTTTATTCAATTCCATACCGCTTTAGAATAAGAACGTTTGGGTAATAAATATCTATTGTCGATGATAGATTTGCGTACAAGAGAATTGTGTTCCGAATTTCATTTGGTTGTTTTTGTTTTTATGGGTAAAACTTTTTTTTTAATTTCAATTAAAAAAGATTTGATAACGGATTTAATTTTTTTCATTTTAATTTAAGACATTACTAAGAAACTATATATATATAGGAGCCGTTCAAAAGCCAATGCGGTTAAGCCGAAAACACAAAAATTGAGAAAACTTATGTTTTTTGATTCATTAGTTTTTAAAATTACTGGTTTAATAATTTAATCAGAAAAGTGTATAAAGTCTTTTTTAAAGGTAAAAACTACAAAAAACACAGTACAGTATGTGTAAATAAAAACGTAAGTATTTATTGAAATAATTACAGCATTTTAAAAATTTTAGGCAGCTTAAAAATGTAAGTAATTTAAAAAAAAATTGATTAAAAGTGGACTTTCAATGGCTTCTGTAATTATTATACAATACATTCAGAAACTAAAAATAAGCGACCAACGAGTAAATCGTTTAATAACTAATAAGATTATTATTTATTTCATCAAAATTCAAAAATCATTGGCTTCTGAGCGACTCATTTGTGTGTGTATTTATAATTTAGTGTCTTAAAATATTCAACTGTTTTCTCATTCTTTTAATAAATGTGAATGAATTTGATAGCGTTAAAAATTATATTTAATTTATTACAATACATTAGTAATACAATATTATTTTGCAAATATCCTCCTCATCATATTATCAGCCGATCGAAGCCTTCTCCAAAAAGGTTGCCACCATGACAAGCCTTGCGCTGCTCGCATCTAACCATGCCGAACCTCATGCCTCTTGGACACCGCTCGAGAATATATTTAATATCGCCCATATGACATTTAAATTAGGAATACTTTTTTACTTCATTATAACACTGTACCTGACTAGAATGAGATTTGCAAATCTAAGAGTGCTAGTATATGCTCCCAGAATGCTCTAATGCAGTATTTACTTACAGCGCTTTGCCGTAGCATTCTCTTACAGTGCTTTGATGTAGCCTTCCCAAAGTGATTTAGTCATGTCGTAACTTGAGAACGACTTAACCGTTTTCATTCTTCTTTTGTTATTTAGTTTTATCTCAAGTTTCCTTATATTTCATAAAAGGTTATAACAATAATAGAAGTTACCGAATTTCGAAGAAACTCTAAAAATTTAATAAAATATCATGTCTGTTGAACCGTCGCGCATTTGACAGAAGGCAATGAACCTCGCGTATAGTCAAATAATAATAGAATATAAGACAAGTCTAGCAATGTAAAAAGTTCAAATCCAAACAAATGTGTGATATCAAAAAATAAATATAAAGATTGGAAATTAAAAACGTACCTAGCCACTTAATAGTAAAAATATGAGGAAAGGAAGGCGATGAAAGCTAGAAGGAATGAAAGAACAAAAATTGCAAGATATTGTGAAGGATAAAAGGAAAGAATAAAAGAAATTGAGAAGCATACTTCTCTAAAGTGAGTGTCGAATAAAGATAAAACTCTGGAAAAATTATGTGTAAATAAAGTCCCTGTCCCAAACTAGATAGAGGGTAAGAGAGGCTCCCAATAGCGGGGGCCAAAGAAATAAAAAAAAAAGTACCTCGTATAATAGTTTCCAAGCTATTGGTAGCTTGCTACTTACAATGTTAATATAATCTTCTACTTGAATGTAGGTATTTTGGGAAAAAAAAGTCATAGCAGTAGTCTATTGAGACAGTAAAATATTAAACTGTAAAAACAACTAAACTTATTAATGTAAAGAAACTAATTGCTTTAATATTTCTGTTTCGTACTGTGTCGCGCTTATTTAACGTCGGTAAAGCAGTAGTTGTTTAACCTTGAAAATTCATAGATGGCGCTGTTAATAATGTTGTTATGATGGCATCCATTGTGGTTGACGGTCGGCAAAGCAGTCGGTGTTTGAGATGTCAAAGTGATAATTTAAAATATTGCAGAATAAACTTTTAAAAGGAGGAGTCGTTTCTCTGTTTTCAGAATAACGCATTATTGTTTACAAGTATATACCATATATATAGTCCAGAGGAATTTTCTTATATTCGAATAAACATTTTGTGATTCTATACAAGTCGTTGGTATTCAGTAAATAAGTTTAAAAAAGTCTAATTTTTATATTGGTATATTGATGGACTGCTACAACGTCGGTCTTTTACATTTTGAATAATTCATGAGATTGCTTGCACAACTTCAACGAATGATGGGTGAATAATAAGTCTCTGGACTTACAGCACTCGACAAAAATAATCATGTTATTATCAACTCCGAGTATTTCTAACGGAATGTTTAGAATTTTAAGTCTACGTTAGAATAAGATGAAATGTACATTTGAATGATTGAATTAAATGACACTCAATTCTAATTTGTTGTATTTCAGACTTTTCTCAATAACAGAACACATTCCTGATAATTCGACATGTAATATGTAAAGTAATATAAAATTTTGTTATGATAACAGAAATCGTCTTCAAATAGCTGCTACGAAACTGCTACGCCTATTTACTTTGCACAATAAAGTGTCAAGTCTATGCGTGCAGTGGTGGCTTAGCCATAAAAGCCTGGCACTTACGATAGTAGGCTGCGAGTTTGATACAGATACAGTTTCATATATTTCACACTATGTGTATTAATTAAATAGAATTATCATTGTTTATAAATAAGTTTCCATAGCATAGGCAGCAGCGTCCTCTGTGTACTAATACCAAACTATTATCGACAATACGCCTGATAAAAGAATGGCGACTATGTGATATACTCCCATAGATATATTTGTGAAAGGTCTATACTATGCAGCGGGCGTCTATACGCCAAAACGCAACGGTACAGTCAGAGCTAGATCTGGACAATGAGGATTATGGGTTGTCAGGAATTGATGCTATGGAGATGTGGTGCTGAAGATGTGGTGCTCAGAATATCATGGACAGCATACCGAAGAACAAATGTTTCGATCACCAAAAAACTCAACATAAAAGAGAGATCATCGCCTACTGTGCAAATACGAATCTACGAGTTCTTTTGACATATCATACTTAATGAGGACTCAATGGGACATTTCATGATGCAAGTGGAAGGCAAATTCAGTTGACGTTATTCAACAAGATGGAGAGATATCATCAGCACTGTCACTAATAAATCAGTAGAAGAAAGTTCTCATTCTGCCAAACATCGAGCTACATGGCGACGCAAAGCCAGAGCAGAAGGATTATCAGAACTATAAGAGCAGGACCACGACTACTATAAGAAGAATGTGCCAAGGGTGATAATTAAAAAAACTTCAAGTGAATCAATATATAAATATATACATACATCTACAAATCAAAAAATAGATACATACATAAATATTTACTAAATTATTTAGAAAATCATTACTTACATACGTAGATAAATATATATATATATATATATATATATATATATATATATATATATATATATTAATATCACCTTACTATTTATTTTAAGCCAATAAAAATATAAAGAAATGACCTTTATAAGGCCAAAAAGAATAAAGTAGAACTGGCGGTCTTATCGCAGAACGCAATTTCGACCCGACAACCGTTGAATGGACTTGGTTAATAAGGAAAAGGATAAATAGATAAATAAATAAATTATTTAGGCTGTATTCGTAAGCGAAAACAGTTTTGCCGGTGCCGCGAATCAAATTAGCCTTACTTAAAACAGTCGCACTAAGCGAAAAAAAAAAACATTGTAGCCTAGGTAGAAACTTCTCTTGAAAATTTCAGCCCCGAAAGCTTTTTTAAGGACGGAGCATTTACTTGCACTTTATTACCGTCACATCCGCTGAACAGGAAAACGTACTTTTGCTTTTAGAACGTTTTTTTTACGTATGCCTAAGTGATGAGGAACGTTCGAGACGTTTTCGTAGAAAATTTTTTTTGTTACATTAACACCGCACTAATAGCTCGGCGGTTGTTTCGTGACTAGATACATCGGATTCGAATCCCTGGCGATAATATCATATCCTATTAACTATACATAGCAAAATGTTGTAATGTTATTTGTTGCTATTAAAATTTGAAAGGCGCTTAAAAACAAAATGTCTGATTAATTTTGTTCTTCGGTACACTTTTGTGCAAGCAAATAAATAATTAAATAAATCAATAAGTAATTTTTAAATAAACAAATATTAAATTATATGGTTTAATGTATTAATATTCATGTCTTATAGCTATAAACAGAATCTTAACATGAAACATGTCGCTTGCAACCGGTCTTACCTGAAATCTATGTGAAGCCACATGTATGATGAAATAATTGACCAATTCATCGCTGAACATAAACGTAAAAAGCGCAAGCTTCCATGTCGATTGTTAGACACTCTTATGTAGTATTTAATAATTGAATTGACCGTATGTATTCCAATATATACACGTTTTTCTACTACACGTGATTTACCTAATGCTTATTATTTAATAATTTTTATATATATATATAAGAAACCATTGGGAAATCCTGACTCTTTGTTGGTAATATATATGTGTATATATATATATATATATATATATATATGTGTGTGTGTGTGTGTATATATATAGTTATTTTTTAAATTCCAAAATAAAAATATTGAAAAACATTACAAGCGTTTGTAATAAAAATAACAGGCATACAGTATTATAAGTGAAATAAGATTCAAAACAATGCAAAGCAATCGCCTTGTTCGTATTACATCGTCGCGTGTTACTGTATAATTATAATTCCATAATGTACATTAGGGGTATGCGGAATTTACAATTATTTATAACCGCTACATTAATAATAACATGCTACGATTCAATTTATATCACGCCATAACAATATTTTATTTGATTGTAATTACAGTGCTAGCAAAACATACAAGTAACATGTTTCGGACATAAAAGCATAGATAAATATTTATTAATTATCGCTGAAACTTAATAGCAACAGATATTACATGGCTCCGTTATCGGACCTTTCGTTCTTTTTCCTATTACTTATTTACACACTATTTTTGTACTTCTTCACTATTCTTCTGTCCGTCTCATTATCTCTAACTTGTTCTTTTTTCCATCACATTATCTTTCGTTCTTGTGTATGCTTTACTACCTTTCATATAAAATATATCATTTTTCCTGAACTACTATGTTACAATTTTTCGCTTTGATTATCTAGACTTACTGTCATTTTATTACTCTATCACTAAATTTCTTTATCTCGGTTCATCTTATTTTCTTTTTTCGTCTATTTTTGTGTTTCATTTTTTTTTAATCTCTTTTTCTATTACCTTCTTCTATTCCTTCATGCAACCACAACTGGTACTCAATCTTAACATGCCAAATGCAGGAATGCTGGTGGTTAGGTATCACAGGTGAATGAGGTACCCTCCCTAATTTGAAGCCCAAGAATGTACTCCACTAATGCACTGTCCTTTGAACATCTGGACCAGAACTACATCATGTTTGGGAAGAACTTCTACTATATATAACTATCGAAGCCATCTTTCATTCCGAATATCTCGTGTTCCATTTGCGTGTCCATACTCAGATGTCGCTTGGCAATTTAAATAGGTCAATATGGCCTTATTGGCAAGCTTATAGTTGCTCAACAAGCCATTGTAAATGGCTCAGTATTTATCTAAGAGATCTAATCTGCTATTAGGAAGTTCCTAGATGAACCAAAGTAACTTATTTAGTCCAGTAAAGTGTGGCAAGTGGCAAGTTGAAGTGACAGTAGACAAGTCGCTAAACCTTAATGTTCTAGAGTCGTTCACTTACTAGATGATTGAACGAACTTGTCAAGATCATCTTTAGACGCTAAATTTAGACTTATTTAGAGGGCATAAACAAAATCTATAGTAAAGGCATATAGCAGTAGACTTTTTATAACAGAGATGATGAAAATGAAAGGTTTGATACAATGCGAGGATTAAAATAAGTTAGGATGGATCATCGTGGCGACCTTCTAGTGATGTACATGGCGTGCCTATCAGCTGATATGATGTTTTTCTTACAGGCCGCTTTTGGGGGCCTCTCATAGTTCCCCTTTCCAGGGTACACAAGGATAACAGATACAGTAATATTTTATTCATTAAATTTTCTTATCAACATACTCTTCTACCTTCAATCTTAACGTCATTCATTCATTACTCTTTTGTATGTCATAATTTCTTGCATACCATTTCATTTAGTGTATTCCTTTCATACCTCACCCCATTTACGTGTAACCCCTCAACGAAAAACTACAGGTTAAATTTTGTTTATTTGGTTCATTTTTTATTTCTTTTGCTTTATTTTAGTGTTCACACATTATAAATTTTGTTCATTTGCTTTCTTTTTTTTAACACAATATCACAGTTCTATCACATATTTTCTAATGTAGACACACTGAGATGAAGAACATGATACATTAGAGCACCTTGTTTGCAAACGGAACTCTATACACCAGAGATATGATCACTGCTATAACTAAAACTCCAAGAAAGGCTTTTAAAGAGGTCATTTTGAAAAAGTTTGCTACCTATAAATCTAACATTGCCTTTGTTTTATATATTTCCAGGTAAGTTTATAGATAAGGTTATTAATGTTCACAAAAGTTTAATGCGTTTACTAACAGCTAACAACCACATAATTATATTGCACCACGAACGCTTGCAGTTCTGAACAATGAGGTTCAGCAAGTTGGCCAAATTTATAACTTAACTGTAACTCAAATGAGTTGATTAACAGTCGTATGGGTATTGTACGGTTAACTTAGTTGAATGTAAGTTAGATTTACTTTGCAATTACGTAACACTTAGAATATCTGTTTGTTGTTTATTATACTTTATGATTCGTCAATGTGAGTGTTTCATAACAAGAGCGAATAAAAAATGACAAGATCCGGAGAAGAATCAAGATCATCGACGTAGCTAGAAAAATTGCTTGTCTTAAGTTGCAGAAAGTTTCCCAAGTATTGTCTACGAGTAGGTAGACACGGTGTAAGTTAGTCTTCCCACTATGTGGACCCACGACTAAGTTAAAATCGAGGAATGATACCGAAAGCGGGAAGACTGATCATCGTGGCGTTTTGTGGGGAACTCCTATGCCCTGTAGCAGGCATATATAGGCTAATATGATGAAGATAATCAATATTGTATTAGGAAAACTTTTTACTTATAAAGTGGGATGTAACACCATAGAGTCGATTAACTTTTTCTCTGGTTTCGAGTTCAGAGTGTAGGGAGAGAGACTATTGACGAATCTCGGGGCTGACGACCCGCGAAAATTAAATTAAGATTAAGTGCCTTCTAGCAGCGCATTGGCTTCATCGTCCACTCTCTCCTTTCTTAATGAATTAAATGGTATGCTGTTTTAAAAGATTTTTTTAGTAATAAGCTGATGTTTGGTTTTGACAGATCTAAATTATTATTTACACTTTAATGTGAGATTTTTGCTAAAAAAAATTAAGCGTAATAAAAATCGACCATTTTGAATAAACTGCAAACAAGGTTAAATTAATGACAAAACTCGGGTTATCAATCTTTGTAATGCGGGAGGTCGTTCCCCGAGCCGCAAGCGAAATTAGTGCCATTTGTTGTTGCTTATAACACATTGTGTCTGTAATTGTTTCGTTTCAATTTTACCTAACGTCACATTAATATAAACCGGAATAACGTTAGCTATTTATGTATAGCAGTTAATGTTGTTCCGTTATAGCTTTTAACACTTTTGTGTTATTTTATCTGTATTCAATTTATTTAATTTTTTAAAACTATCCCTTAATGATATTAGAAATATACTTTCGTCTTTGTACCAACTGTAGAAACATAACAATGATACGAAAGATTAATATTAAAATACCTTTTTTTATACATAGATGATATTTCAAATAGCTGTATTAAAAGCGTTCAGAATGCAATCAAAAGCATCAATATTTTAAGATATCATTCAACAACTCTAAAATATAAAAAATATGTCATACATCTGGATGTACGTATATTTAATAATGATTCATAAGATATCTCAAACCTTTCCTTTCCTATTATTAGTTCTAAAACTAAAATTAAAAGAGTTTTTGATTATATACATATGTGGAAATTGGTTTGTTGCCATACGTGAATTATATTATAATGTACATGTTAATTTTTTTCATCTAAACGAGTAGCTGTCGAGTTTCTTCCCGTCTCTTCTCAACAGATCATCGTTACAATCTGGTGACGGCTTACTTCAAAGATAGATGATATTTTGAATTTTGTTTTAGAATTTCATACATCCATTTAAAGCTCCCCCAATTTTTCTAGTTTTCAATTTCATGACGAGAATAACCTGTGAAGCCTTTTCAAACACATCTCAACTGTGAAGCTCAATCCGTGTAACAAGACAATTCGAGTCCGAATGTGAAAAATATTTTTCAGAAAATTTCAAACTATCCCTAACTTTATCCGGGGTGTGAATTTTATTTCAACACTTCAGCGTTGTCTGGAAATTTCCATGTATCGAATTCACAGACAAGTGTAACGTAGTACTCTTTGCAATTTCAACTTTATATGCTTGTTAACATTCACAAATGTACGGTTATTGTAATGGATTTTCCAATTATATATATATATATATATATATATATATATATATATATATATATATACACATATATATATATAAATATACACACAAAAAACTGTTGGAGGACTGTATGATAAATGCTTTTCGAAATTGAACGCGTACAATATCAGATGCCGCCCGCATTATATTTATTTTAATTTGAAATAATAGGGGGACCGGAGAGTAATATCGTTTTTGTCGAAATATTATACAAAAAACCCGATTTATTTTTACCGCTCCGGCATTGAAAATTAGCAGAAGGTTGTTAGTAACTAAGGTGAATATATTGTTGATTAGAAATAAAAACTTGTTGAAAAATGTAGTCGTGTGAATTTATAAAACGATATTATCTATATTTTTATCTCGTACAATCTCTGTCTTGGGTTCATAGAGACAGTTTTGCTTAATCATTAATTCAAATTCTTTTTTTTTATAAATAAATAAATTTTATTTTTATTTAATTGTCGATAAATCTAAACACTAAGAAAAGTTATTTAAATTCAAATTTTATTATAATAATATTCGTTACCTCATTTTCTTCTTTTACTTGTAGAAAAACTTGTATTCTATCGGTCGAGTAATTAAACAACAGTGACTTGGAAGTAATCTATCAGGAAATTGAATGCAAACAAATTTCCTCGAGGAAATTAAATTTCTCATATGCCAGAAGCCAGAGCTTTTTTATATATATCTATGTATGTATTGGTTTATAAATATATGTGTAATATTTGTTTGCATGGAAATCTATTTAGTTTTAATATCTCGTTAAATTTTTCGATATAACAACTTGTCATTGGTCAATATTTATCTAAGTTAGTTTTTTATTATTTATTATTTGTATCGCTAAGGTGTTTTGTTTACGATTTTTTTTCTGTTTAAAGCGCAGATAAATGGGAAAAGGATTGCCGATTTTTGATACGGATCTTTCTTCACTCAGCTGCGAGCGACAGCGTTTTTTATTTACAATTTTTGTCACAAGTAAATGCAGCTAAAATGTATACAAATAAGCAGTATAATTTAGAACTTTTATTCAATTATATATATTTTTTTTTTTTTATAATGACCCCCGCTATTGGGGGCCTCTCGTACCCCTATCTGATTTTTAGGACAGGGACCTTTTTTTACAAATATTTTTTCACAAAGTTTTTTATTTCCATAATCATCTGTCATTCATCTTATTATCTTTTATTCTTTTCTCTCTATCATGTTATATTTCTTTTCTTTTATGCCCTTTTACTCTACTCTTCTTTCTTTCATCCTCTTATTTTGTTTTACAAATCTTATTTACTAGGTATGTTATCACAGTTGTTTACTTATAGTTATTATTTATTTTACTTCAGTCTTTTTTGTTTTCTTTTACCTAGTTTTGTTTTTTTGTATTGCTTGTGTTATTATTGTTTTGCAATACTTGAGGAATTCGTTCCTAGTTACACTTTCGCCTATCAGGGAGGCTATTGACTCCTCCCTGATTTGAACCCCAGACCGGCACTCGAAGCCGATCAATTATATATTAAATGGTGCATTATTTTATTTCAAGTCCCTGCCCTAGCGCTGCAGGCTGTTAAATGGTAAAGGTTTAAGATAATGTGTCGGGCCAACTCATTAAAAGATTCTGGCGTAGATTTTTTCCTGAGGAGGTCCAGTAAGTTGAACATAGGGTCACGTGGTTACGTCTTTTGGATTAGAATTAAAAACAGTATCTGGGTAAGTGGTAAAAAGTCTGTACTGTTGAGGCGTCACATGGGCAAGTACCGTTTTTATTTTTTTTAAAACGGTGAAGGCATTGCTTGGAGTACCCATGCCCGATTAGTAATTGTGTGAGATTAAAAGATGTCTTAATAAATTCTTCAAGTTAGTTTAGGTAGAAAGCTGTGTAGAGTATACAAGTTCTAAGTTGACTCCGTATGCCGCCGGTTAGGCAAGAAGATTGAGGAAGCGACCATCGCCTCTATCATGATAAAGGAAGAGGTAAGAAAATCCTTCCTTGACTGCTGTAAGAAGGTAACCAAAACAGCAATAGGGAGAAATAAAACATAATTATAGGCTCAAATATTGTCAGATAGGTAGTAAATAGTAAGTAAGCACTGAAGTACTCGTAAAGAAAGAAATTAAATTAATTTGTAAATAAAACATTGCAATAAGTAGAATAAAAGATAAAAACTATGATGAATATATGTAAATAATAGAATATAAAGCTATATAAAACTGAGATTTAAAGAAATTGTAAATAAAGATACCTAGAATGTAATAGTGGAGGATGGATGTATGGAGAATAGAACGAAGGAGAAAGACTAAGAAAATTGTGGAATGAAAGAAGTAGAAAGATATGTTATGTGATGTATAAAAGAAGAGAAAGATAAAAAAAAAGAGCGTGAAAAAATTAATAAAGAAAATAATCGACCCTGTCCTTCCCAAAAATAAAAAAGTATACAGGTTGATTGGTTATGGACTCATTTGTCAGAGAAATGCTTTAAGGTTTTTGCACGCTACAAAATCTCTGTATAACGTGATCTGAAATATGTAACATAAATTTAATATCTCTATATGAATGTCCATAATATAATTACAAAAATTTTCACAAATGGTGAGGTGGACAGATGGTGAACAATATTTTATTTTAATTTGTAATAATCTTAAATTTAGAAACTGTAGGCTCAGAGTGTTGATTTTAATGAAATAGTTTTAAGTAGACCAATTGATTTTTTGGTGTCCCCGTTTTTGGAGGAAACTCTCGTTCCTCTCTCTTGTTTTTAGTCAAGGCGTTATGCTTTCTAATAAAAAATTTTATTTTATTATTTATTCACATTTTTTTATTTACCCTTCACAATTTCTTGAATACCCCACATTATCTATCACGATCGCGACGTATTTTTTATTGTAATGCTTCATCTTCCATTCTTCGACACACTTTTCGCAATTCTATATTTTTTGTATTTCCAATATTACTTTTTCATTATTTTCTTAATTCCAAATTTTCATTATTAAAAACTTTTTCATACTTTATAAACTTTATAAAGTTGAAATTTGGCTTTATTACACAAATCACAATTGTTTTCACCTATATTCTATATAGAATAGTGCAGAACTATTTTATTCTGCTTTATTACATAATTCACCACTTTTTTGCGGAACAATATGAATATTCTATATCAAAAACATTGTTTGTCGTTTACAAGAGGCCATTGAGATAGTCTTTACACGACGTATTTACAGTATTCATTGCTGTTTTATAGTGAAATTTGCGTTAGAAGATCAGCTCAAACACAGCAAGTTATTGTAACATTATAGATAGTACTGCACTTATGTTTGAAAATGGTACCGAAGTTATATATACGTATTATAGAATAAGTGAATTTAGAGTAATTTAAAACATCATTGAAATTCGCTTACCATTCCATTCTATAAAGACATTAATTAAGCGCGACGTCGCTATCCGATCGGCAATGTACATCGCTTTAGCTATTATTGGATTCTGTCGTCATGATTGTTGCTATGTAACCGTAACATTGTTTTGGCGTTGTTCTAATTACGTGAAACAGTTCGGTCGAATCCAAACACAACCAACAAACATAGCCCACTTATCTTAAAAGGTTTCGTTTATTTATTTAGGCGCCGATTCGGTCGTGTTTTGTGATTTGTTATGACTTGTAGTTTGTTATAACTTTTGGTTAGAGAGACATATAAGTAGAATAAATTTCACGTGTTTTATAATTAGTGAAAAATAAAACATCACTTGAAAATAATAATAATCTAATTCAAGTGCAAAATACACGAGAACTACATTTCTTATATGCAAGCTCTAAGATATATTTCTAATAATATTTTTAATATCTTATTTTATATATGCTAGACTTTAAATATACATGTTTTGAAATATTAAATCTCTGGAAACTCAAAATTTGCACTTGAAACGTATGACAGAAAGTCATCTGTTTACTAGTTACCGCTTTCTTACAAAGAGACGGTTTAATAAACATCTGCTACAGAGGTAGGTAATGATACCTCTAAGACAATGATTCTCAAAGTGGTCTATATCGACCTCTAGGGGTCAATGATAACCAGCAAGGGGTCTACGTCAGCGCTTTAAGTTTTTAACACTAACTTCACTACAGTTAGAAATTTACTAGAAATCAATATTGGGTAAGTAGGGGGTCTACCTAACACGGAAAAACATGGCAAGGGGTCTACGACACAAAAAAGTTTGGGGGACTCTGCTCTGAACAGTAATCACAATGTCATGAACCATAGAAAGGGCTATGCATTATTATCATATTTATAAGTAAGAAAAAGACTATTATATAGCTACTTCCGCTATGTAGCGGTAGTCGTGCAATAAAGTGCACCGCCCGCCAGCCCGCCGATAAATGCGCATGCAGCATACACTGCGAATTACACAATTATCACCGTTAATTCACTCAACACGTGTTTCACACCTACACGGGGCATCCTCAGGAGTAATGTTACATACATAAGTGTCAGCGGGCTGGCGGGCGGTGAACTTAATTGCACGACTACTGCTACATAGCGGAAGTAGCTATATATTAATCCTTTTTTTACTTAGGATAGACTTCCGTAAAGTAACGCCTGAATCCTTTAGATATCACATTTATTCATCCATATTTTATTCTTCACAAACTCTTTCATCTCTTTTATTTTTAATCCTTTCATCATGTACCTTCTCACTAGAATATCATAAGTTTACATTTTGTTCTGTTTTGATTTATTTTCATTTCTCCGCTTGCTTTCTACATTTACATAATCTTGTCATTTAATTTTTACTTTCCTGTTTTCAAACCACATTTATCACAGATTTAAGTATTTACTTTTGATCAGTCTTCCGCACTTGTTTTTTTTTGCTACTTGTTCCTGTTAATGGTTCTCTATGACCCTTCTGCAGTATTCTAGTCTCTAATACCATGACATGTTAGATTCGTCTTAGCTTCAGGATGCCGCTTGTATATTATTTCAATTAAGTACACAACAGGATAAAGCTAGAATAAAATGTTAAACAGTTTTTTATCAACCGTAGATTCTAGAATGTATTCATAACTTTATATACACAACAAAAACAGACAAAGATATACACTTTGTATTATTTTTTTACATTATATGAAGGTTAAATTATTAAATCTCATTTAGTTTGTTTTTTCAACATTTTGTTATGTTTTGCTTTACTTTTATTTATTTTTTTGCAAACGCTATGGTCCTAAAGTCCTGGAGCAGAGATTCAGACACTTAAGCGCAGTGTAGAACGTTCACCGGTATATAAACGACTTTATTACAGTAAGATGGTAGATGAAAGTCGCTTCCTACCACAATTATTGAAAATCTGTGGGATTGGCCTATTTACAGCAGTGAACTGCTGTATCTGCAGCTGAAATGATGACAACGAATGACTTCTAGATTTACACGAAAAATAATAATGAATTTAAGTAATATTTAATAAAATATTTCGCGGATTATTTATACTATGTAAGTATAATTATGAGAAGAAGAGCTTTAAAAGTCTAAAACTAAATAAAAAATTACAGATATATCTAGACAGTAGTCAAAAATGACATGAATGTAAAATCTACTGTTACAAATTTCATGTGTACAGTCATGAACATAATATAATGTAACGTTACATTTCGTTGTCGACTGTACCTACACGAGACGCGTAGCGTACATGACGGAGAACAAAAGTTGTGAAGAGCTTAGCTAAGCACTGGAGCTTTAACTTAAGTTACGTATATCCAGCATTTTAATCCACTGCAATGCAGTGCTATGAATCTGATTATTATTTATACACGTTCTAAATTATTATCATTTAATTCAATAAATAAATAAAAACACGAACTCTCAACTGATATATTAATAAATAAAAAGCACACAGGCTATGAACTAATATAATTTGCGTATGATATTAATATGGAATCTTAATTATATTTAATAATTAAAATTCGAATCTACGTAATTAAATAAAAAATAACCATTTAAAATAGGTAAAAGCGAATACTTTTGTAATATTTTTGAAATTTTTATTATTCAATAAGAAATAAAGAAGAAAGACCAGTGACCTAGCGATAGAGGACTAACTTGCGATCGATACTCGGGTTCGATCCCTTGGATGCAATCTTATGTAATTCACACTTTCGATATTAATTATATAGGATTGCCACTGATCACAAACACTTTACCAGAGGAAGAACAGTAGCATCCTCTGCGTACCATAATACAACACTCGGATCGCCAACCCTAACAAGCGTGGCGAATATGGTATGTCAAACAATTTAATAAAGGTACATTTGAATTGATGATATTTTATATTCTAATATATAAAATTCTCGTGTCACTGTGTTCGAACTTGAACTCCTCGTAAACGGCTTGACCGACTTTTACCAAATTTTATATGCGTATTCAGTAGATCTGAGAATCGGCTACTATCTATTTTTAATACCCCTAAGTGATAAGGGTGGTCCACCACTAAATTATTTTTTTTATTTTTTAGGCAATTTTTATGGTTTTTATTTTATTATGATACAGCATACAAAAATACATACAACCTTAAATTTTCACCCCTCTACGATCAACCCTTATTTTTTTTGTTAATTAAAACCCTATTTTTTTTGCTAAACAACGTTTGCGGGAACAGCTAGTAAAAGATAAATAAAACCACATTTCTGTTATAAAGAGACCTTAATGTTTTAGGATCAAATATAATATGTATTCATTAAAGTCGTACAGAACTTTTTTAACTACCCTCCGTGTAATCACTTTATCACAACATTGAACAACAATTCTAGGCAAAAAGTAAATAATAAAAATTACATAGTATGTCTTAAGGTTTATAAATAAAATAGTAAATGAAAGAGGAACGCATTTGCTGTGCTCGGTTCGTAAAAACACAAGGGAACCACAAAGTCGAAATATCTTCATACGTTCCAAGTACACGTCTTATAGGTAGAAACACGCTAAGCTGAAATACAAAGTAAAATAAAAAGGAAGATCGACACCATGAATTTATTATATTTTTTCCTTAGTATATAAATACAAGTACATATAAATGCATGAATGGTTCAAGTAAATAATTATTTTAGATTTGTTATAGATGTAAAAAATAAAGAGGTATATATTTAGATCATAAGACAGAAAAAAATCTATAACTTTGTACAAAGTGAACACTCTGAATTAAATTACATATTTTTTTTCTTCGATCGGACACATGTTACATATTTTTCTTCACTTAGAAACATGTTACATATTTTTTCTTTACTCTGAAACATGTTACATATTATACTGGAATGCTACGTGCCGATAACTTCTCGCTGTACAAAGTCTGCGAGGACAGATAATAATTAATATTTAATGTAGAAATATTTTTTTTGATTTTATGTCAAGGAACACATAACAGAAAATTATTTATAAAGTAACTTTTATGTGTATTTCTGGTGTATCTAAATCCTCTTCTTCCTTCCCTTCTCCCTTTATTTGGGGTCGGATATTCTGGTGTATCTAAATAAATAAATAAATATTTAGTAAGTTACATGCCTGTATTTTGGATTCGTACATATTAGCATAACAGTTGGCGCTTCAAGCTTCGTGAGTGGAGATGTCCGCCCACAAGATGCAGAGAAAACCTTGTTAAGTTCGTCGAAAGGTACATGATGGACATCTCTATCAACCAGTGTTATAGTAAACTTTTGGGGATCAAAGTGGAAAATGGGAAAATTAGATCGAAAGAGAAAATAGATCGAATTCTTGAATGAAAGAGTAGCAAGATGGATACTGTGACGACAGAAAGAAAAGAATGGAAATAAAGAACTAAGGAAAATGAAAAAATATAAATAAAATAAAACCCCTGTCCGCAACGAGATAGGGGTGGAAGGAGAGGTCCCTAATAGAGGGGACTTAAAAAATAAACCTTTCGGAAAGGCTTATGTCCAATAGTGGACGACGTTACATCTGAAATGATGACTATGATATTCTGAAATATATGTGTATATATTAATAAGATTTTAATTAATATGTGCTTACTATTGCAGGAATAAAAACATTTCCAAAAGTAGTTGGAACTAATGTGATACTAAAAATAAACATTGTATTTATCCTAAAAGGTTTCGTACATTCGAACAAATAATGATAAGCTGTTGCTTTTGGCTTAAGAGTCGTTTGTTGTGGAACTGTGTGGTGTTGTGTAATATTGTTAGGGGTGTTACACTTTGAATGTTTGGTTTTACTTTTACGATCTTCTGAGGGAAAAAAAAAACTTTCCTAATGTCTATACTCTTGATAATAAAGTGCGTTCATAGATTGAAAATTGTTTTTCACGAAAAAATGTTTCAAATTTGTAACGTAGCCACATTATGACATAATATTATACATATTTAAGTATATATCCACACAAATATATAATAAATATGATATATAAATACTATACAATAATAAATTAATATTATAAATACATAAATAATAAACACATATGATATACATACTGTTCGGTACTGTGGGTTCCGACTCGAAATAAAACACCACTGGTTCACAAGGAGTCCTTTATTCACAAAACAGATGGTGACCCTACTTTAAAAATATATAAATATATAGGTATTCGCAAGGTTTTCCACACATTTTTAAACAGTACATGTGTATGTAGTGTAGTTTTGCGTAATTTGATTAAAAATCCGATTCCGTATCTAACGTATGATATACAAAACTTTTTGTTTTTCACGGTGCATTTACAAGAAATACATTATGGGCGTGTTCTATTATTTTTAATTTATTATGATTATTACAAATGTTGTAATTAAAAACTAACTTCTTAGGTAGTAAAAAATAATTAATTTTATATGTTATAATACGACTTATTAAAACGCTTTTTTTACTATACCATGTTATTTATTATTTCTATGATATTTAATTTTGGTAAGGATGTATCATATATAAACAACATAATGATAACAGTAACTTATTATTCTTATATATATTTATATAATTTTTTTAAACCTAGTCTATATAGATAAATATTTAATATTTATATATGTTAAACCATGTATTTCCAGTAATAAATTTATATTGAAATAGCAAGTAGGAATTAAAAACATCTTCGTTAAAGCGTTTCGTTCGTTCTGTTACCAATTTGTTTAATTGTGTGAAGCCGCCTGTAAATTTAGTTGTAATAGATACCTAAAAGTGATAGTCCATAAATATAATTTTAATGAATCATTATCTCACAGCCCGCTTGAGCTCCAAATCTATTCTGTTAAATATTATATTTCGCTATGGTATTATTATATGGAACATTTTAAAATTTTAATGAAAACGATTATTATTTAATGAGATTAAATCGTTATGAGAAATGTAAATATGAATATGCCTATTACGTCATAATATTTAATGGAATCCAGGCGTTACCCCGCGGAAGTCCATCCTAAGTAAGAAAAGGACTAATATTTAGCCACTTCCGCACATGCAGTTGTAGTCGTGCAATAAAGTGCACCGCCCGCCAGCCCGCTGATTAATGCGTATGCGGCAAACAATGCGAATCAAACAACCGCCACCGCCAAATTACTCAACACGTGTTTCTCCCTACACGGGGCATCTTCAGGAGTTATGTTACACCGATTAGTGCCAAACACAGAGATCTCTGTGTTTGGCACTAACCGAACTATGTGCGGAAGTGGCTAAACATTGGTCCTCTTCATACTTTTTACGTCATAATGTCTACCTATTAATGCCTACTGCAAGGCACAGGTCTTGACCGAAGGTCTGGATGACTGTTCTTGTACTGCCAGCATCCAGCTACTTTTCGCTAACTTGACTATGTCATCGGTAAATCGACAGGAGGCTTTATCAGCAGAACCTTCCACGTTTATCACCTTGATTCAAACGCTATCACGCACATATTTATTACACTTAACCTCCACGAGTATAGCCAACGTTTGTGCGTACTTTTTCTGTGAATTGTTCCAACAAACGTTTTGTTATTTTTAAACTATAGAAATAAAAAAAAGTTCACCGCGGAAATAGACCACTCTGTTTCCACGGTCTCATATTGATGAAGCTGTGACAGCCCCGCATGGCTATAGAAAGAAAGAGAAATAGAGTTATCGGCTCGTGGTGTACATGTGAGAATTTCGGCCTCAACGATCTTCGGTTCCACGAGCGATGCAAATAGATATATTCTTCGAGTTCTATAATTATTACGTCTATAGGAAGTTGAATTTGCTTTTGACATACATCAGTACTAAAATTGCATTTGATGAATATAGATATCGATTTCTGTTCATAGACAGTACGGTGTTTATTCGAATATCGGATTGAGACGGAGACCTATTCGACAAATCATAACACAGCCAGTGGCTCTGTTGATATGTAAATGGGTCGACCATAAAATGGTAATTCTAGGGCAATACCATCGCCTTGCAAATTGCCGGTCAGTTTGATACAAACAGATTACCATATTGTTACACCTTGAGTGTTGTTAGCTTTGAAATATCTATTTATTTATTTCTATACTATTTTAACACATTTTAAAATGGTCGACTTAATATCTTCTAGGCACTTTGCATCAATCAACTTAAAACAAGGAGGGAGATCTATAAATGTGACTGAAGAAAGATAAGATTACCATAATATATATAAATATATAATTAAGGGACCAATAGCTATTAATTTTTCAAGAACAACCCATTCAGAAACGATATACGTAATAAATTATTGCTGTAATGTAACTTTAGGAAACTGGAAGTTAAATATGGTAGATGCTATTACAGTAAATCTAATATATTTATATAAATAAATATATATCGAATATATAAAATTCTCGTGTCACGGTGTGCGTGATTGAACTCCTCCGAAACGGCTCGACCGATTTTTGTGACTCTCAGCGTGCATATCGGCCAGGGTAGTGAATCTTAAGGGAATTGAATGTTAAGGGTGGTTCACCCCTAATTTTTTTTTTATTTTTTAGACACAATTTTTTGGTTTTATTTTTTTACGATACAGCATACATAAGTACATACAACCCTAAATTTTCATCCCTCTACGATCAACCCTTATATTTTATTTGTTCTTTAATGTTTCCTAGAAATAACATACATGGCAACAACAACGTTTGCGGAATCAGCTAGTACATACATATATATTTATATATATACATAGATATTTGTGTATTTGTGTGTGTTATGGTATATTTATATATAATTATAATAAGTAGTAGTCATAAGTATGTTTACATAGTGTTTTATGTGATAATTTTCCTTCTCAATTAGTTTTTACTTTTTTTATCATATTAACTTGTTTCACCTACCTTTATAAATTTATCTCTGCACTAACGGTTATATGGTAGATAATGCCTTCAACATTATAGTTACCGTTGTACATAAAATTTTTAGAAAAGTCTTTAAATAAATAAACAACTGTTATATATAGTAAACTGATATCATGTCCTGATTTCGCCAAATTACTCGACTAGTGACCCGGACATATCGCATGCCATCACACTGTGAACATGGTAATTAGTTAAGTAGTTTACATTCCAATCAAGTAACTGCCAGATTTGGGCAGCGATTGTAATTTAGATCAAGCTTGTAATGTTAAGTCAGAGAAATATTACTTATATACGCTATTAAGCTTAAAGATTCATTGATATGTTCGAAGTTATGTTGCAATCCGATTCAGGCTTTGTTGGAAAAATTTTCGCTAGGTGATCATATCTCAGTTACAAAAAAGAAACATAAATCTGATTACATGTTTATATATACCAATTTGATACCTTTCTATTTATATTCCTATCTCTGTAACTAAAATATATAGATAATTTGTATGTTACTTTTAAAAGAAGAATAACATATGACATTAGAAAGGTTGTCTAAAGACACCAAATATAAGCCGCTTTTCAACAAAACCAAGTTCGAATTTTACAATAAATCAAAATTTCTATTAAGTATGTTTTGAACTACCGAATCATTCATTTTTGTCCATATAGACTTGTATAGATATAGTAAATACACGCCTTTGTATATAATAACTAGTTGCATTCTTTATATGTACAATAAAAAGTAATTTAATAATTTACATAGCTTTGCGATCGAAGCACCAAACTAAGTACAAACCGATGCGTATACGAGGGCGGCCGCCCGCCCCCACCTCCGCGATCAACGAAGGCGATCCTAGGTAGGATCAGTATCCTACCTTAGATTGCCTATTGGTCTTCGCTAACCTCTGAACTGTTCACACACATATATAACACTACATACATACTCGTGTAGGTATACTTCCTTCATGCGACCGACGTTGTGCTAGCTGGTATACAATGACCTATTTTAAACAGTTCGTGGAAGCGTCAAATTCCGTGAGCTCTGTTCGAATGAAGCCGTAAAAGCCTCCAGGATTACCAGCACTAACTTCATTCGAAACAATAGTAGCTCAGTGGTAGAGAACAGAGACTTTCGAACGTAGATCGCGGATTCGATTCTCGGTATACAATCTTATATATCCAACCTTTTCTTATATTAATAAAACTAATAGATACAAGATTATTACCTTGCTAAATATATGGTGGAATAACATAATTAAATCATACACAAAGATAGAGGTATCTTAGATCAAATAAAATAAAAAAATAATTGCGTTTTAATTGATTATTTCAGTAAAAACTTTGTTAAACCTTTGTTAAAGCTATTACATTGATATATGTTCTCAGGTTAATTCCTTACGACTCACAAGATATTTTAAAATTTATCTATGAATGAAACGGTTTTTCCCTATCGAGGATATCTTAGCCCTATTTACAGCTGATTGACTGACCTAAAGGTTGGCCTGTATAAGTCGTAACATCATTCTTATTGAAAAGGCTACACGATAAGCAGCTGTTAAAAGTCACACGCCTATTCACAATGAAATCAATAGAATAAGTTTATAAATAGAATTAATTGACTGCCTTGTTTTGTGTCAAAATAAGTGTACATACATACAATGCAATATGATGAAATACATTATTATACAATACGTAATAATTCCACACAAATCCATACATACACTCTTTATGATACATTACAATTTTATATATACCTTGTAATATGATTCTGTCATTTGAAAATATATAAAATAAAATTGTAAATAATTTTATAACAAATAGTAAAATGTAAATCAAATTAAAAAATTGAGTCAAAGCAAAGAAACTAAGACGATGGAAGGAAGGTGATGCACGGGAAACGATTTTAATGTGAAGAAAGGTAGAGATTGGAAAGGAGAAAGTGAAAGAATAGAATAAAATGAAAAAGAATTTACTCGAGTCGTAACGTCTCTCTCCCACACATGGTACGGGCGAGCGAGAGGTCTTTAAAAAGGTGGCATTTATTTATATGGTGACGTCATCATTATCATACCAGTCTGATAGACGCACAAAGTAAAGTAAAAGCCTTCCTCAAAGATCGCCATGATGACGATTTTGTGCTGTCGGCATCTATCGACTTTCCACAACCTTAGTCATGTGTGACCACAAAGTGATCGGCCTATTCACGTAACTTCTACATTGTGGTCGCCACTCCAGAAACTTTCGGCCTCAACCGTCGGTTACATCAGTGGTCTGACCTAAGCCATGTCGGGAATATTGGTTCTTATGTGGATCTTCTTGTTTACAAATCTATCTCGCTGCGAAGAAAGGATACCATACAATGTTATAAACTAATACACATAAGGAGTATAAAAAGTACCTTATTTTTAAATTGAAACAAATTACAAAAATTAATTAAAATAATAAAAAAAAATTAAAGAGGTCCCAAAACGAACACGGTGTTATTATTTCGCTATCCTCAAAATTTGATTCATTACTTCACCTATGACCCGATTTAGACTTGACGTTGATTTATGGGAAAGTCTATATTGAGGTAAATATTACTGCAGTGATCATTCTTCTGTGACGCAATTAAAATGTGATTTACAAGAGAATAGAAATAGAAATATAAAATTTAAACCGTAAAGTTGTGTTTTCTCAAAGGCTGATAACGTAACGTTATACGCTCGCTGAATTGAAACGATTTGTTACTTTTTCACGTGAATGCCTTATCTCAAAATGGATGCTGTTATCTTGACACTGAAAGATTCTCGTTCGGGTGCAGATCTCTTTCGTGCTGTCATTTAGGTTAGAAGTAATGTCCGCGAGGACATTTGGGCTGTCTTACAATTAAATTAATTTAATAAATATTTCAAGAGTTTTGAGAAAATAAATACAATCATGTCAAGCAATTTATAAGAAACCTAAATGTAAAACTCTAGTATTTTTCTCTAGATGGCGCTTATATATGAATAACTTAAACAATTGTGGATTTGTAAACACAGAAACACGACGAGTAAAGTTTTCCTCTCACCTTCGTGGTAGCGACAAATATAGAAACACGATGCCTTAGTTTGTTTAGTATAGTTCACGGACCCGTCTGTTCTGTGAACTTATGTTTGGTGTAGCTGTAAAAGCTTTAGGGCTAACAGTATCAACATTTAGAAAAACCATACAACACATTAATTTGAATGTATGTATGACAGTCCAAACAGGGGTCACAATTCACGAGGAAAGACCTCAGCTGAATTTTATTCCCGGAAGTTTTGCTAAATATAAAAGATGTTTAATCTAAGTGCCATCTGATCTTTGATTTCTAGTTTCTGTTTGATGTCGATGTTTTTAGCTTGTTGAGCTTAAATTTCTCCTATTTTTAGTCGAGTCTCGTTCTTGTTAGTAATTTGGATATTATGTGGCACGTCTCTGTGACTCGGATATCTTGTTTCTTTATCTCTTCAGTTGTTATTAGAGGAAGAAGTCCTCGTTCTATCGTTTCGCTCTGCTTAGTTGACGTTTTATTCAATTTCTTGT
Source organism: Battus philenor (assembly GCF_028537555.1). Taxonomy (NCBI): domain Eukaryota; kingdom Metazoa; phylum Arthropoda; class Insecta; order Lepidoptera; family Papilionidae; genus Battus; species Battus philenor. The sequence continues at coordinate 14,560,745 of NW_027181715.1, forward strand.
CTATTGCATGTGTGTTATTAAGACTTACATCCATGCTTATTTTAATTATTGTTGGTACCACTGTTTATTTATTTAGTAGCACTTTTTGGTACATAATAGATAATAATAGAGGGAAAAAAAGAAGCAATTCATAAGGTACAAGAGGTGATGTTATCGCTCGAGGCGATCGCTACCAGACAAGCTCTGGATGGAGATGAGAGACATGAAGGAGAGGGCAGTTTAGGAGGTACATACAAATTCATACATTACTATACACACATACATACAAATATACAAGAATATCTACATGGACATAGATATACACCTACATACACACACACACTATACACTATATACATACAGCACTCTACGGGTAGCTAGCGCCTTTCGTACAGTATCGGAGGATGCGGCATGCGTGATAGCAGGTATGGTTCCTGTTGCGCTTCTTGCAGACGAAAGAACTGATCTGTACCGTAGCAAAAAAAGCAAATCAGACCCAACTTCAGCTGAACTTCGAATTCGGGGAAGACTGAAAAGCTTGCAACAGTGGCAATCGTCCTGGGATAAGTCGACGAAAGGAAAATGGACGCGTAAGCTTATACCAAACCTAGAGCCATGGGTGAACCGAGATCATGGAGAGTTGAACTACTACCTGACTCAAATGATATCCGGCCACGGCTGTTACCGAGCGTATCTCCATAGGTTCAAATACGAAGATTCCCCTGACTGTCCTAATGGTGTCGGAATGATTGAAGATGCAGAGCATGTCTTTTTCGTCTGCCCCCGATTTAACGAAGCCAGGAGGTCTTGGGAAGAAGGTGTAGGATGCAGAATCTATCCTGAAACTCTGATAGCTACAATGCTATCCTCGCCTTCGGCCTGGGAACTGTACGACGGTGCTGAAGGAGTTGCGAAAAACAGAGCAGGAGCGGAGGAAGTTGGCCTGAACAGCCACTCTATCAGAGAAAGCTGCGGCTAAATCCCCCCCGCGAAGTAATGCCTAACGGCCATGCCGTGGGGACCAGGGATACCGAAGAGAGAGGATTGTTTTTAGTCGGTATTGATCTAGATCGAGTCCGACATACGGGGCACCAACATCAGGCCCTATGATACGTAAAGGTATTTTTAAACCTCTATAAAAAAAAAAAAAAAAAACACTATACACTATATATATTCAGGCGACACAATATCCTTCCATAACCACACGGCGACCACAGTAAAATATTTCTCTATAAACATAGTAGAATGAGCAGGCGTAGTCAACTTAAATTTTTCTGATGATCTAAGATCTAAACATCAAGAACAGAGGCGTATTAAAAATATATCATAACTAATGACTAGACTTATCTCAAGTAACTTTATAACAAAAGTTGTCTTTTTCGACATTTACATCTAGAGATTTAAATTTTCAGCTCTGAATGATTTTATTGCAGCGACGTCCGTAGGTAATTCGATTTTATAAAAGTTACAACGAACAACCGGAAAGTTGATTTGAGAATGCTCTTATAATTCGTCACTTGGTTTTTTGAAATTAGTATCTGATTTAGTCTTGCAATGTTTCTACTGTAGCCTAGTTCTCTTTTAATTCACCTTCAGGGTTTAGTTCAGATTTTGTGACTAATCGTTGTGATTTTTGGGAGTTCATATCAAAATTTTCGCACCTGCACTGTGACAAATTTCCTACCTTACGAATGATGATATTACATCGGGGCTATATATTTGTGACGTATAAATATACTGTCAATTAATCAATATATTTCTCTTTCCTTTGTTTTTTTCTCTGTATTTATATATGTACATTTTGCAACTGATCATACTAGATAGAGAGGTTGCTGAAGTATCTTTTGCGATTTCTTTTCGCTACCTTAATACTTTATGTAGTGATAATAGTGATATTAGCCAGACAATAGCAACTGGTTAAGTCGGGATTCGGCTCTCTCTGGTGCTTTTGTGTTGGAATGCTAAGCAGGGGTTTTGGAAGAGTGACAGCCTAAGCCGATGTCCCTTCTTGGGAGACTTCTAGCTTAGTCACTGCATGAAGCCTTTGCCAAAGCGATCTAATAACCTGGCAGCCTCCTAGTCGGGCCCAAGCTGTTACATTATAAGAGTATTTAATGGAATCAGGCGTTACCTTGCGGAAGTCCATCCTAAGTAAGAAAAGGACCAATATTTAGCCACTTCCGCACTGCCACGAGTAGTAGTAGTAGACGCTGTGTTTGGCACTAATCGGTGTAACATAACTCCTGAAGATGCCCCGTGGTGGGGTGAAACACGTGTTGAGTGATTTGACGGTGGCAGTTGCGTAGTTCGCATTGTTTGCCGCATGCGCATTTGTTAGCGGGCTGGAGGGCGGTGCACTTTGTTGCACGACTACCACTGCATGTGCCGAAATGGCTAAATATTGGTCCTTTTCTTACTTACATTATAAGAAATTAGACGCTTGGCGTACTCTACGTCCTGTCTCGTCAAACCCGTGGAATTTGCTAATGTCATGAGAGATGGCAGGGAGAGTCATGTCATAAATAATAACAATAACTGCAATATAGTAATTAGTTATTCTAAATACTGCGTTTAACAACAATTATAAGTAAAGATTAATCCTAAGATGTTGAGATCCTGGATCCTAATGTAGAGCCAAGGGTTGGGATCCATCTTTATAAGTCTCGTGTTCCAATACGAAACAGACGTTAATTATATATTTTTTATATTTAGAATTTCGAGTACACACGTTCGGAAAATATTTAACAAAAGGTAAAATAATACCGTAAATGGAACGTAATCTTGATATTGTCGCACGAAATACAACAACTGACAAAAGGTCACGTAGGTAGAGTGGGACAGAGACAGTGCTCTACGAAGCCGAAATTATCCGATTGTCTCTTTCCAAAGGTCGATGTGCAATATTTATCGCCGGGTATTGTATTGATTATTGCTAAAATCTATTATTCTCTTTTTAGAAATACGATACAAGAAAACATCGGTCGTAACTTCATGTTCGGGTTGCGCCATATGCAATGGTTATGTATCGATCCGCAAAGTACAAGCGTAAGAAACTTTTTACCCACAAACACTTCTCCATCAACCAAAGTTTCTTTTGATATATATTAAGCTTCTTTAAGTTGTTCGCGAACACACATTAATTTATTTGTACTACCCAACCTCTAGTTTTTAATTTTTTAAACGATTAATTTTGTTAGGTTTTTAAGGTAATTTTTTTAAAAAATTAAAGAACTTATAGCACACATAACAAATGATTGCTGAAGTCTCTAGGCAGATACACAGGGACTTTATTAGCAAATTATTTTTTTTCCTTTTTTATTTAATTACATTTAATACGACACAATATTAACTAAAAAAAAGAAACAATTTATATATAGGTACAAGAGTCGGTCTTATCGCTCTGGGAGATCTCTACCAGACAACTTTTGGATGGAGAGAGACATGAAAACTGTCTGAACTGTCCTCAATTTTGGGTGTACATACATACAAATACATCCATTACATTACATACATACTTGTATAAATATATACACATAAATAAAAATACATACATTACTATACACACATACGTACAAATCTTTTCAATGTCATTTATTTGTTCATATTTTATTCTTCACAAATTCTTTCATTACTCCTGTTCATACGTAATCATTAAATTTATTACCTCATTTTCGTCGCCTTCCAACTAGAATACTACAGGTTTACATTATGATTTATTTTTGCTTTATTATAATTTATTTTTATTTTTACGTTTACATTTATTTTTAACATAACCTTTACTTTTCTATTTTCTTTTTTTATCACAGATATAAGTATAAATCTTGATTAGTCTTATACACTTGTTTTTTTGCATATTTGTTCCCTTTAATGGTATATTCTATGACCCTTCTACAGTATTCTAGAAAGGTACCGCGATTTACTTCGTTGTCCATAAATGATACGAAATTTCTTTCTTCGACTCCTTGCTGATCTTTTTTTTTAATACCCCCCACTGTTGGGAGCTATCCCCCACTATTGGGAGCCTATCTGGTGTGGGACAGGGACGAGCTTACATTTATTTATTTTTTTCAGGGACATTTTTATTTTCTTTCTCTTTGTTCGTACATCATATTATCTTTCGTTCGTTTCGTTCTTACCACAATTCTTCTGTCTTTCCCTTTCGCTCTGTATCGCCTTTCATTCATTCCTCATAACTTTTTAGGTTTTCTTTTATTATATTATTATTCTATATCACATCCATGCTGCATCTGAAACTGGTAACCCGTAGGTGAACAAGGTGAACAGATGATCTTGTTAATTTCGGTTACTTCCCATCGGTCGTATGGTAAGCTTGTGTGAAAGGCCCATATACAGTATTAGATATTCTATATTTACAGTCAGTGGTCAACACTCAAGTTTTAAAGTTACTGTATCTCAGGCCGGTGCAATTACATAAATATACTCTTGATAAAATTGGTTAAGACACGAAACACGTAAACGTCAATTTCTTGACTGCATGTTTTATAAAATAACTTTTAATTATACCCGTTCTTTCTACTATATTTATTGGAAAATCTTTCACTGTAATAGCTGTTAGGTTTTGGGATGAATATACAGAAACAATAGGTTATAGGTTTTAAAAAATATGTAAAAAAATAACACTTCCATGGTCTCTAAAATAAGATATTTAAGAATTTATATAATGCCGTAGCTGTTGTATAGTGTATGTATTCTTATGTATGTTTATGTGAATATATGTGTATGTAAATGTTACTCTGATGTATGGATAATAGATTTATTTTTATTATGTATATCTTAAACCGTCATTCTCTTCACGTTTTACATCTCCGACAATTGCTTGATAGAGCTCGTCTCTAACTATAAGATCGACTAATTTCTAGATATATAAAAAAGGTAGGAACTAAACCTTTGCGGCCTGTACCAAAGATTACGTTAAAATATTCTTTTAACGGATCTTTTCGTTGTACCAAAGGATTTGTGGTAGGTTTACATCAAAGAGCGAACGACTTTGATAAGTTTTTTTTTTCTATTTCTTTTACTCAATTGTTATAGAAAAAGGGTGGATAGTAAATGCTCTTGCTATATATATTTAGTAGGGAACGACTGACATTCTGTGATAGTTTGGATGTTTTTATCCTTGTAATATGTGCAGGTATGTAAAGTGTATATGTATTTTTTTTTCACGCCTCTACTGTAGGCAAAGGCATTTTATAATACAGAATACATATTTTTCTCAGTTTCATTTTTGTTTATATTATTACTTATTCTATTTATTTACTTTATCTGTCCGGGTCTTTGGCTTCACTTTTTTTTACAATATACCTTTATATTATTATCTCAGTATATTCTAGTCTTTCAACCATTTTTATATATATATATATATATATATATATATATATATATATTAGGACCTTGAATAAGTTCTCGCTGTTTTTTGAAAGATGGCGTTGCGGCACTCTGTGCCTGGAATTTCGTACGGTAACAAATCACCAAAGTAGTGCTATATGTAACCTCAAATTATAGTAGAATAGAGTTTACCACAGTGTCAACTACATATTTATTTGCCTTTTGTGAAAAAAATCAGCGAGAACTTATTCAAGTACATTACAATGCAGGAAACAATAGAAAAAATATATAATATGTATTATACTTATATATTAAAAAGCCTTATGCAGCCGATATACAACACAATGCGTTTACTGTACACTATTGTGTTTAAAGTGGTATGTTGCAGTTTTTCATCATTATGCATTTGAGAGGTAAAGAAGTGGAAATCCTTTGTTTTTAACCCAAAAAATCTGAATAATATATAATATAGTACACGGGAATTGAACTTGCGATCCATGCTCGCAAGTCACAATCCCCACCGCTGGGCTGGTTAAAAAAAGTGATTTCAAGAAATTCCTTTTAATTAATAAAACACTTTTATATAATGGACGTAGCGTTACCTCACGGAAGTCCATCCTAAGCAAGAAAAGGACCTATATTTAGCCACTTACCCACATGCAGTGGTAGTCATGCAATAAAATGCACCGCCCGCTAGCCCGCTGATAAATGCATATGCGGCAAACAATGCGAATCACACAACCGCCACCGCCAAATCACTCAACACGTGTTTCACCCCTCCACGGGGCATCTTCAGGAGTTATGTTGCACCGATTAGTGCCAAACACCGAGACTCTGTGCATTTTATTGCATGACTACCACTGCATGTGCGGAAGTGGCTAAATATTTGTCCTTTTCTTGCTTATAAAACACTTTTTTAATACGACGTAAGCCACACAGACGAGAGTGTATAATAAAACTTGAGACCGGCAAAAACAATTAATTATAAGCCAACACTGTCCGTTTAAACGTGTTCAGACATCCAATTCCGACGGTTTTAATTTTCATCCCGTAACAACAAGTTTATTACGAAATCAGACGTGATTTAATTCGACCAAAGTTATCCTGTTAAAAGACGAAGTTTCAAACATTTCGCAATTGTAAAATACGCACGGTTCGATAATTTGTCGAACTGAACTAGGGTTGTTAACTTTGCAGGTGTTTCTATCTCTCTCTCTCTCTCTCTATATATATATATATATATATATTTATATATACATATATATAAAGCTATTAGTTTTAGATGTAAAAGTTTGAAATGAATGAAAGTGTACCTCATTACTTGTCAATTAATGTAATGCACTTCTTACCTAAAGATCAATTGTTTCAGAAATAATAAACAACGTAATAACAATACAGTAATACCCCGCTTAACGCGACCCCGTTATACGCGGTTTCACTATAACGCGAATTGCAAATTTCGCGCTCAAATGCCTCGAATTACGCGAAAGAGTGCGTATAAATATAAAGTCATCAACTTCTCTATGGACGCGGGATCCCAATCCCCAACAGTGTTGGGTGTTATGAACGTATTTTACAAGAACGTAAACAAAACGTCACCCAAAAGACAATAGATGTATTTTTCCGTAAAAAATAAGAGTATGTATTGCATAAAGTGTTCCTAGAATTAAAGTGATTGATTAAAATGATTTTTATTTTTTTTGTAATAATTTTTGACTATGTTTAATCATAAACCTCGTTATACGCGAATTTAAGATAACGTGATTTTTTTTTGGAACGTATCCCTCGCGTAAAGCGGGGTATTACTGTAATAGTAAGATAAAACGTTTTCTTTATTCGGATTACTAGATATAGAGTACCCGGCTATAAATATTGCACATCGACCTTTGGAAAGAGACAATCGGCTAATTTCGGATTTGTAGAGCATTATCTCTGTCCCACACTACCTATGTAACGTTTTTTCAGACGTGCGACAGGGATAACGCACGAAGCCGAAATTAGCCGACTGACCCTTTTCAAAATATCGATGTGTAATATTTATTGCCGGGTATTGTACTTAATTATTATTAACTTTCTATCCCTGCAAACTCTACACTGCTATAAGTAACTGACCTGTCGCATTGTAATAAAAAAATTATTATATTTCAGAACGATCACTTTACATAGGTGATTTAAAATTGGTGAATAACCTTTGAAGGTTTTCACTGTCGAATGATGGTATAGTAAAAAAGCGTTTTCATAATTTTTATTGCTATATATTAATAATTGTTTGTGATCTCTGTCTGCGGTATTTGTATAGCTAAAAGATATTAATCTGTAGTACTCTAATAGAATAAATTATTTAATGTAATATATTTCAAAGCGATTCCCACAAGTGGGGTACCTAATCACGTCGCGTCTATTAATTCATTGTCAAAATCTAAGAAACTTCCGGCCCCAAAGACCAGCAATTCTTTTTCTTCTTGACTTTGGTTCTTCTGGGGATCTTTTCAGTTCTAATATACCCAAAATAATAGTTAAAATGATTTAACTGAAGGTTTTCACGGAAAAGAGTTGTCCAAGTATCAGTTCACTCAATATGTCTCCGATGTATGTGATTTAATTTTTTTTATTTAAATACCCAATTAAGTTTATTTTACAATAATATAGGTGATAATACACGAAGGTTTGTAATACTGTGTACAGTTGCTCACAAAAGTGTTACTAATTTTTTGGATAAAGGTATGTGTGTTGGTCTTACAATTTTTTTTATCATTACTGTACATATATTAAATTGATATATCATTTAAAGAATATTGTTTAATTTTGTATGTTTAATTTTTTTTTATTTAAAGCCTAAAATAAAAAAAAACATACAATGTAAACGCATCATTACATTGCAATTAAAAATCCTTTGAAATTAATAATGAATTGTTTTGACTAAACAATTACAGAACAATTGACTGCTTATACGATTTAATCGAAATCCATTTCGATAGTGATTAAATTCGGGTTCAGCGCGCTACGGTAAACTAATAAAATCGCTTTATTAAATTCAGACATGGCAATTTAGTGTTCATTGTTTAAAATTTAATTAACTATTTTATTAAAATATAGTTTTTACGTCAGATGTTTGTTGATACAAGAAATAAAATTAATATAATATATAACACAGGTATCACGTTGTATATTCTTTTTTTTAACCTACACAATGGTCGCCACGATATCCGGTTTTGCGCTGACTGCATTCAACGAATTCCCACATGGGAGGCCTATCCACGCCGCGTCTATTGGCTTGTGATCACCACTTAAAAACCGTTCGACCCGTGTCTCCCCCCCCCCCTGGCAATTCAGGCATGCAATTCTTCGAGCTATATCAGTGATCTTGGTTCTTTCGCAGATCATTTTTGATTCTATCCCGCAACGAAACTACAAGCATAACGCTATCCATTGCTCACTGTGTGATCTGGAAACTTCTTTTTAATGGAATCAGGCGTTACCTTGCGAAAGTCCATCCTAAGTGATTAGTTCAAGCTACATAACAGTATCCATAACGAGTCGATGCGATATTATGTCATAGCTCGTGTGTTTATTACGCAGAAGGGACTCAAGATGCAATCGCAAGATTAATCGATGTGGCGAATATGCTACCACCGTACAGATACTGGCATACAACCTGAGGATCGCAATATGGAGTAGGTATGAGGAAGTAGTCGCACGAAACGTAATTTTAAAAACTGGACGCTATTAGTGCGTCATTAAAAACAAATAAAAATCAATATAATTAGTTGACTTAAATTTAATTTTAAATAGTTTAAGAGGCTTAGTAGATACTGTAACACGCAAAAGCATGTGCAACAAAATTACGGAAATATTAAACATAAATGTAAAAACATAGACATGGACGCAAATCTTTGGAATATTGATCTTAATAATAAAAAAGGTGATATTTATAATTACATATACAAAGTATATATAAAAGATGAGTATAAAAAATGGTATCATATAGATCTAAGATGTGATCAATTACGATGGGTCTTGTAAGAATTTTCGAGTAAGAAAAGGACCAATATTTAGCCACTTCCGCACATGCAGCGGTAGTCGTGCAACAAAGTGCACCGCCCGCCAGCCCGCTGATAAATGCGTATGCGGCAAACAATGCGAATCACACAACCGCCACCGCCAAATCACTTAACACGTGTTTCACCCCTCCACGGGGCATCTTCAGGAGTTATGTTACACCGATTAATGCCAAACACAGAGTCCTCTCTCTGTTGAGACTCTGTGTTGGCGGCTCTCTATGCAGGCTGGCCGGCGGTGCACTTTATTGCATGACTACCACTGCATGTGCGGAAGTGGCTAAATATTGGTCTTTTTCTTACTTGAAACTTCTTACAAGGCCCATCGTAATTGATCACATCTTAGATCTATATGATACCATTTTTGATATGTATCTTTTATATTTACTTTGTATATGTGATTATAAATAGGTGAAAGCTTTTACACTTGTAATCCATCACCTTTTTATTATTAAGATCAATATTTCAAATATTTGCGTCCGTGCCTATGTTTTTTACATTTATGTTTAATATTACCGTTATTTTTTTGAACACGTTTTTGCGTGTTACAGTGTCTACTAAGCCTCTTAAACTATTTAAAACTAAATAAATAAATCAACTAATTATATATTAATTTTTTTTTAATCCTTGGTGTCTAGTTTTTAATGACGTACTAAAAATGTCCAGTTTTTTAAATTACGTTTCGTGCGACTACTTTCTCATATCTACTACATATTGCGATCCTCAGGTTGTATGCCAGTATCTGTGCAGTGGTAGCATATTCGCCACATCGATGAATCTTGCGATTGCATCTTGAGTCTCGTCTGCGTAATAAACACACGAGTTATGACGTAATATCGCTACCAATTCGTTATGGATACTGTTATGTGGCCTGAACTAATCATACTGTATATTGTCGGTGTTACCTAACGAAGTCACGCGTTGTAAAACTACGTAACTGTTGAAATTTTTTATAGTATCGTGAAAAAAAACGAACTGTTAAAGTCCTAGGCAAACGTTGAACATAGGACACATCAAAATAATTCAATTAAATAACAAATGAAGATATCATGAAAGTTTATATTGAAGTGAAATTGTGGACAAAACATAAAATATATTCTTCGCAAAGTTTCACCGAGACATATCGATCAAACCAGACGACGATTTCACGTTTCAACAAATGTCTTCAATTTTATGTGACCGAATTATATATGAGATGGTTTACGGCATGCGATTATATGAAAAATTGTATAGAAATAATCGAATATACAATAAAACTATATTCCTTTGTGTAAATGTATTTATAAGAAAACTAAATGAATATATGTAATACAAAATAATGTGTTACATTTATCATACGAAAACGTTTTCATAGATATAAAACAATCAATGTTTAAAGGCTTTAAAGGGATGAATATATTTCCCATCATCATATCCATCATTTGTTATGATCACCAGTCATGCACTGCTCGAATCAAGCGACCTATATCATCTTTTAATCTAGTAAGAGGCCTAACCACGTCCACTTGCTTCAGAAATAATAATTAACGTAATTATAACATAATAATAAAAGGTGTTTCCGAAATTCTGATTATTACACATGAAATTAAAATTAATTATATTTAATTATCTATCTCTGCAGATTTTGTACTGCTAGACGGTATAAGTCTATAGCATTGTAATAGAATAAAGTAAATTTATGAAACATATGTAATATAACGTAGATCTCTGGAAACGCTGCGGTAAAATGCCGATCGACCAGCAGATCAAACTCTGCAAGTGGAACTGAGGTTACACGCTCCGAATGGACCCTGATCACATACCGAGGCAAGCCCTAGAATGGAATTCTCAAGGAAAGCGAAGACGTGGCTGTCCAAGACAAACCTGACGGTGGATGATCACTGCAGAAGTAAAGGCAGTTGAAATGACGTGGAGCGAATTAAATCGCGAGGCTCAAGACCGCTCGGGATGGCGACGTACTGTGGATGCCCTCTGTCTCATCTTGGGGATATGGGAATAAATTCTGGGGCATTCTAAGTCAGGCTACATTCTGTAGAGAAGTGAAAAATAAGAAGACTCATAATAGTGAGAAAAGTAGAGAAAGAGCCGCTGTGGGCAGTAACGCTGCCAGTTTCGGTGCCCGAATTCTAGAACATTAAAAGGCGTATCTTTTGGAAAGTCTGCGTTTCCCTATCCCTAACACACGGTTGTGACCATATGTAATCAATACGTATTATATTAACAAATGAGATATAGATTCACCAAAACCAATACTAATCACTTATTTTGTAATGGTCCGTTCATTGTACTAATCAACGGATAATGCAGCCAGTTTGTTAGCAGGGAAACAAATGTGTTTTGTTAATGTATTGTTTATATTTGAAAAGGGGCAACACAAAACTAAAAGGGACTAAATTAAACAACAAGGCATTCTCCAAAGTAAACATAGAGTATATTCATAAGTAACATGTATGTGTGTGCGTGTGTGTGCGCGCGTGTGTGTGCGTGTGTGTGTGCTTGTGTGTGTGTGGGGAGGGGGAGAAATGGCAACATTAGAATAGAAAGATGGAAGGATTGACATTGACAGATGTTGGTTGTGTTTAGGAGAAAGACTTTTAAGTAGATGTATTAATTAAAGTATTAAAAGTAAATTCGAGTGTTTTCGAGTGTTGCAACGAAAAACGAGAACACTTAAAATAATTTCTGCTTATTACAATGCTTAGTATTGCCCATTTAAATCCCGCAATTTCTGTATAAGAATCGAGTTATAATTTGGTGAAATCGATTCTATGTTTTTTTAATAGCAAGAACATTAAAAGCCAGTTGTCCCGAAATTACAATTTCAAATATGTCTCCATGGGTCGGGCAGAAAGAGTTTGCGATTTAAATATAGAATTCGACTGGAGTGATTCGATGAATATTCAAATATAGAATACAAATCAGAAATATTTTCTTGGAATTCGAAAATATATTTTGTTTACAACTAAATATAATTTACGATCGTAAATATAAATCTTATCTTTTTTATCGTTTACTAGTTCGTCTTTGACCGCCAACTAGTCCATTGGATAGCGACGATGTGGTGTTAGAATCACTCAAACTTACGTACCTATTCTCCTTTTTTCATTCCGTTATTAGGGCCTCTCGTTCAACTTGTTTAAGTATGAAAAGGACAAATATCTACTTAGAAAAGAACCAATTTTTAGCCACTTCCGCACATGCAGTGGTAGTCGTGCAACAAAGTGCACCGCCCACCAGCCCGCTCATAAATGCGCACGCACCAAACAATGCGAATTACACAACTACCACCTCTAAATCACTCAACATGTGTTTCACCCCTCCACGAGGCATCTTCAGCAGTTATGTTAAATCGATTAGTGCCACTCTGTGTTTGGCACTTATCAGCATTTATCAGCGGGCTGGCGGGCGGTGCACTTTATTGCACGACTACCACTGCATGTGCGGAAGTGGCTAAATATTGGTCCTTTTCTTACATTAATAATTTCATATTGAAATTAATTTTCAGATGTTCAGGATACACATTGTATATTAACGTGTAGAATAGCTAAGAAAGACAAATATGTGTAAAGAATTTCCTCATAACATTTTCTTGTACGAGTCTTTTTTTTTTCATCTATAATATTCAAGTCTTTTATTTCTTCTGCAACAAAAGGTATATTGTATTGCTTTGTTTGCCGCCTTATCCAATTTTACGCTGTTTTCGTTCATTGTTGTTCCAATTTCATATTCTCATTTCTAGCACATATTTATTTGGTCGTTTAGGGAACATGTGTTCACCTTTTTGCTTTTATATTTCCTTTCAGATGCATATCTGTTTATTGATATGTTAAAACAAATATTATTCTTGTTTTGTTTTTCCGATATTTATAGTCACGTAAAAGATATTTTAGCCAAATTAGAAAGGTTTCTTATTACAGGAATAGAAGGTAGACGGTGATAAAGTCGCAGCCTTATGCGCTGGTCCGATCAGACAAGAACTCCACTCGATATCAACGTAACCGCAACCATATACTGCCAAAGATCTTTTCAGTACAGGTATTGATCTTCATTAGTGAAGGTTACGTACTAAGGAAGAGGAGTAGGCATTTTGAAACCCTTGAAAATAAAAATACAACAAAATATTTTTTTATCCGGGGAACTGCACCTGAATTGACACCTATGATGGACGCGAATGTAAAGGGGCTAGCTAAGTCCACCGGTGGGAGTCTCACGGCTGAGATGATGAGTTTAATGATGTTAATAGACGGACGACCTTGTGTCTTTTGAATGCGCTGGATACATTTTCCAACCGTTCGTTTAGGATCATAAAGAAGTAGATCACCTGGAGAGAGATGGAGATGGTATACTCGGAGTTTCATTTCGAGGTATGATCAGAAATGAGATCTGCAAAAGAACCACTACAACCGTTGCCAGAGGAATTGCTTTTCTAAAGTGAAAGTGGGAAAGGCACATGAAAGGTTCTGGGGTGGCTACCACAAGTCGCTAGAAGGGAAGTCGCTGAACCGATCGTCATGGCGATCTTTGAGAAAGGCGTATGCCTTGCAGTGGGCGTCCATCGGCTAGAAAGAAAAAGAAGTGATATTTCTACCAGTGGATTTTTACGAATTTTTACGAATGTCTTTTTTACGAATCTTTGTAGTGATGGTGATGAAGTATTTATATTATTGACATTCATTATTAATAAATACTTATTGTTATCTGTCTGACATTGATTTCCTAGATAGTCTGTTAACAATGATGACCCTCGTGAATGCTGCAGTTTATTATAAGCAAAAACGATAAGTTTAAAATACTCACTAGCTTTCGGATGAACATTTGTATAAATTCTAAGCGTGTACGGAGAAACTTTGATATTGAAAATGTTTGTCTCGCTTCGCCGCGACTGACACAAAACATCAAGCCAGCGCGTTGAGGTTTTTGTGCCTTTTGATATAGGGCCACGCGTCTGTGCTGTGCGATTTGATTACTTTTATATTTTTTTAATGTTTTTCCTTTGAACCACGTATGTCGGCTTAGTACGGTCTGAAATCACTCTGTTATTTGTTTCCAGTTATTTCTTTTTTATGTGATTGAGGGCGAGACAGATATAATTAAAAAAAAATACTAACTAAAGAGGTTTTAAGCTCTTTCATCAGTTGATATTTGAGCCCACATTTACCGAAGGTAAATTGTAAACTTATGTCCAATCCATGGTCTCTAATGGGCGAGTGAGATAGATAGCTACAATTGTTTATGCGTAAGTAGAGGCTATCTATATAATTACCGTACGCATGTAGAAGTGACCACTCATCACTCTTTTTTTAATTTATTTAATTGAACAAGGTTTCAGGATTGGATATTTTTAAGAATAAAAGATAGTTGTTTATGACGGTAAGTTAAACGAATGCGTATAAACACCATAAGTAATATTTTATGTTTTTTTGATACAACATTTTTAAATAATAAATAATCATAAAGCTTTTCCAACAATGTAACACGCGACTTTTATTTTTTATTGGCTGCGTAAATAAATACATTTAAAAAACTTTTAAGTTAAACGGTTTTTTGATACCCATATTGTGGTGGTTGTGGAAAAATATGTACCTAGTCCGCCATATTGGAACGGCGTCCATCTTAAATTTTAAATTTTGACATAATCATCATGTTTTACTAGTGTAGCCCTTTCATTTGATACCCATATTGAGGGGGTTAAGGAAAAATATGTAATCTGCCATTTTGTATCGGCGGCTATCTTAGATTTATAATGTTGTTGATTTTATTATATTGTATTGTCATCTAAATTAAATGTGTGTACCAAATTTCAGATCAATCTGACAACGGAAAGGTGCTTAAATTTCAATTTCTAATTTTGACCCAAATAAATAAACAAATTCCGTACGGGTCGAACTAAATAAAACCGTTTAAAAACAGTATTTTCTAGATCGACGTCACAAACATTTAACAGCGGCCTACAAGTTATCGATATTACAATTGAAAGTTGTAAATTGTAATTTTTTTAATTTATTCGAAAAAAAAAT
The DNA here is from genome assembly GCF_028537555.1 of Battus philenor. Taxonomy (NCBI): domain Eukaryota; kingdom Metazoa; phylum Arthropoda; class Insecta; order Lepidoptera; family Papilionidae; genus Battus; species Battus philenor. Next base: position 14,576,145 of record NW_027181715.1, read on the forward strand.
TGTTCTTACAAGCATAGAAAAACATTAAATAACAGGTGTCAATTAAACTCTTTATTATTGCACAAAATCTGCTATCAATGACTTATTAATTCAATTCCAATACCTTTGATAATTAAAACCTTTCAAACAAACAATTTTAAGCCGAGTTGAACACGCCTTTGTTTCATAGTACACCAAACGATACCACTCAGATGGTGCATTTCACATTTCATGAGTTTTCAAACGTGTTGTGCTAAAACTGTATCGTGAATACACTTCGACGAATCTGTACAGTCGCGTAATTAAAGGGAAAAGTTATTACGTGTTTTAGTCATTTAGTAACAATGAATTTATTTAATAATCTACTACTAATGAGTAAATACATGATACGGGGAGCGAAAATGGGGGGATGAGTAGACGTGGAACTCATAACTCTCTTCCAAGACTCTTTTCCAAGAGACAAAAAGAACCTACCCCATTTTCCTGCGTTACGTAAAACCTCTGATAAAAACTCCTGGAAGCCTTTTCTTTATCGCTAAATGAAAAAAGCGAAGCCTTTTTAGCTTCGCCCAGGAGGAGAGGTATAATTATTTACCTCTTCTGTAAAACTCTTTCGTATCGCATCTACTTCACAACCCCAATTACACAAAAAGTGAAACTTAAAAATTTATACACGGAGAAATAGGTTATAGATGTAAAAGTTTAAAAGCGGTTTATGTATAGCTCAATTTGGCAACAAAAGGCTTTTTTTGCTCTAAAGGTTCTATTTAAAGTGTAAAGTTTGGAATATGTTACATTAATACATTTTTCATAATGTATTGTTAGAAGCATATCATTGTCTGACATCATATGACTGTCCAAAGTCTACAGCGACAGATAGTAAACAAGAAAAAGACCAATATTTAGCCACATCCGCACATGCAGTGGTAGTCGTGCAACAAAGTGCAACCATTAAATAAAATTGATAGTAAACAATAATAAATTTCATTTCATGTACGTATTTGTAAATATATATATATATATATATATGTCTTCTCCTTTGTCTCTCATCTCCATCCAAAGGTTGTCTGGTAGAGTTCGTTACGAGCCATAGTACCGCCACTTGTACTTCTATATGGATTGTTTCTGTTGTTTAGTTATTATCTATGGTGTACAAAAAAGTAAAACAAAAAAAAAATCAAACAATTCGAAATTTGAAAATGCATGTTCTACTATATTATCATGTCGCTATTAACATTTTTGAAATCGTAAATTTTTACACAGATTTCACCATACATTAAGTGACAACAAAAAGGCTTTACATTCACCCCTTTACATATAATTAGAGATATACAAAAAAATAATATAACCAATATAAAGCGATAAATTATAAATAATGTTGACGAAAGAAAAATAGTAAACAAAATGTTCAGAAATATTTATTCCTCTTTTCATTTTCCTTCGGGGCTATTTATAAAGGTACAAAACAATATAAAAAAAAAACATTTCCCGAGAATTTATAAGCGTTCGCAGATAATATTCTTCGAGACGGTTAAAGAAAATATTTGAATACGCCTAAAACGTAGCTTATCGAACCATTGTGCTTAGATTTTCGCTCACGGTCCCAAGGTATTTAAAGTGATATACTTAGACTAATATTAACACATTTTCATATACTTAAATGTATCCTAAGGTGTATAATATAGTGAAACTAAACTAATCTGATCTATTTTTTAAACGGACTTGACTATGGTAGCCTAGTAACAGAAGACATACACTCTATCTTCTTTTGATAAGTGTATACAGCCTATACGAGTGGTGGTAGTCCAGCGGAAAAAAACTGAGACGACGGCTTGATTCCTAATTCACACTTAGTGCATAAGTTATATAGGATTACCACTCACAAATAAGTTTCTAGATGATGGGCAGCCGTGTCCTCTGCGCACCATAATAAAACACCACAGTCGCCAATATGCCCACGAAGCGCGGGGATAATGGTATAGCCCCCTATAGATATATTTACCTATGCCTTGCAGTAGACGGCTGAGATGACGACGAGATATAAAAATATACACCAATACCTCACTTCACGTCGTGGTTACGTTCCAAAAAGAACACGACGCAAATTGAAACGCCGCAAAGATAATTAAGATTTTCTATAGCAAACCATGTAAAGATCGAAGATAGGTTCCAGGGTTACGAAAATACTACTTTTTAAAAAGAAAATTGAACAAAGTAAACATTTAAAATACAAAAATAATGTAACTCTGCCAATGAATGTATTGGAAAAATATTTACCTTTTTTGTAACCAGAAACAACACTTAAAAATTAATAAATTTATCATTCTCTTTTAAAAAAAGCACAGCACACTACATTACAATAAACTACGTAATTGAAACTGAACTCTAAAATTAGAACAACAAAGTGAAAATAAATCTGTATTCAAATTGCGTTGTTTTTAGTTAGAAAGGAAATCCCCGAGTTTTGAAGGCATGCCGCAATTAGAAACAAAACTGTTGCCATCTTTTAGGAAAAAAATAAAAATTCAACAAAAAAAAAATATTAAAGACTCGAACCCAAAACAACGCAACCTCGAAAATGTGAAACGAACGACGCACAGTGAAAATTAGTACTAATTAAGCAGCGACGCAACTCCGAAAAAAACGCAAAACGTAACGACGCGAAGCGAGGTATTGGTGTATATTGTTTATTATCTTTCCCTAAAGACTGTATGCTGCTAAAAGGTAATATCCTATCACGTTCAAATGGAAAAGACACATCAATAGAATATATTTCAGAGTGATCACTTCAAACAGGTGTATTAGAAATAAGTGTAAAAGTTTTTAAGCTTTTTGACAAATCTACAGTAAATTCAATCTTTCAAATCTTTAACATCTGTAACTAATTACTTTATATAAATAATACGATGGATTGCACGCACTCTTTTGGTGCCAGTTCGTCAAACATACTCAACCTTGAAAGCCTTCTTATTATGCTTGTTTAAGTTAGTTTATTTTTATGCTTATTAGAGCTTTTGTTAAATTATTTCGTCTTTTATGATCTATAGAATAGTTTTTCTAGTCGTTTACGGTTCAGGAACTTGTGAAAGCGATTTTAAGGTCAATATTCTTACAGCACCCTCTCAACATATTTATAATATCTTGTAAGTTTACAACCATTAAAATAAATTGAAAAAAAAATTGACGAGGGCGGTGAAAAACTGGCTGTACCAAAGTTTCGACCGCAAAAAGTCTCATTCACATTAAACAGAATCAGCTATATTAATCAAATTCCGCAAATCATTATTGGATAACCATTGACAAAATTAAAAACGCATATTAAATGTAAATTGATGTAAAAGGCTTAATATTCAGTAAACGAATATTTAAATGACACGAATCCATAGCTGTGATTTTGGTAGATTACTTTGATTTCATTTAGGCTATATCTGATAAAGTGTATATGTATCAATCTGTATTGTTAACCCTTAGTAGCCTGATTTACAAAAGTGATTTTTTTTTAATATTAGTGTTTGCTTGAGGGTCTAGATGAAGGTAAAAAATAGATTTTTTTTAATTTCGTTGTAAGGAATATTATACAACATTAAAATATGTACAGCCAACCTATAAAAAACTAATAGTAATGTGAACATTCGGCTTGAAACATTGGTATCAAAATTGAAATTCTAGGTTATTAAGGGTTAAACTTTATTAAAAGTTGTATTGTTGTGGAGTTTCTACATGCTTCTTCTCCTCTACAAATAACAGCGAAACAAAGTGAAATCAAAAATGAAATAGATAATAATTTGGCGATCAATAAGAGTTCTATTCAAAGTTCCAATGTCGAATAAACGAATTTTATTTTCATCTTTATATTTTATCTGTGTACTTATTTTAACAAATTAGATAAATGATTTATAAATTTTTATAATTTAAGTTATATTACATATGAAATACGTGTAGCCTCTCATTATGCGACTTTTGTTTGATTTTATTTTAGTTATTATATATGGTGTACAATAAAGAGTAAAAAAATAAAATAAAACATGTGTACAAGACCACGGTTTAGCAAAATAGTACAAAGTTGCAATTTATCAAGCTACTTCAATGTTATAAAGTAAATAATACATTTCACTTCTGAATTTAGCAAAACTAAATTTCCGATCGAACAAAATTCGGTTCTCGAATAGCATCTTATGTACTAAATAAATCTAAGTCGGAAGCACTGCCCATAAAGCCGTTTCACTTGGCGTATGGTCAAATAAATCATATTCAGTGCATGCAAATCTCCTCTGTCGTTCCAATACACTGGTTTGAATTACGTTATTTCGGATGTGTTATTCCAGTAACTTCTATTTCTTTTTTTTTAATTTTACATTTATAATCGAACACAGATATAATATATGGAAGTCTATGCCTTGAAGTGGGCATCTATAGGCAGAAAAAAAATTGAGGAAATAAAAATTTTTATACACATATTGTTACGTACTGTGGGTTCTGACTCGAAATAAAACACCACTGGCTCACAAGGAGTCTTTTATTCATAAATCAGTTTGTCGCCACACTTTAACACGAAGTATATTTTCGCTTAGTCCAAACTACGCTTCCAAATCCCTCAAGAAATCACTGTCCAAATAACTAGCCAAACAGTCACTTTGTATCACTGATCGTAGATCTTAATCTTGTTACTTCAAAAACAATACTTAACTGTCCATATGTGGAGTACACCTATTTATACTACGAATTAGGTTCTAGTAAGTTCGAGATAGAACTCGGTTAGAATTTCCGAGAGCCGTACACAAAAATTTATAAATAACTTGAAGTTCACGCGTGTTTGCTTCACTTCTTGATAGTAGGTTTCAGTGTTTACTGCTTAGAGGGTTCTGTAATTAGTGCTTTGTAACAACATATATACACAACGTCATAAAAGTCCTACTAAACATTTTTTTTCTTAATATTTCATTCATGTTGGATGTTATAAAATCAAAAATATTGAAAATACGATGGCGAAGGAGTTTTTTCGTATATAATACATCTTTACATACAATAAAGTATTTTTGTAAAAATTGAATAAATGTGAATAAAATTTTAAATCTATGGGCAGTCATATATCTGTCAATGGAAGCGTAGCACTGCTCACAAATAATTTTGATGATTATGGTATATGAACCATAGATTTTAGAACCATTGATTTAGGCTGAAACAACTTTACTATTTGCCAAAATTTAATTACATATAGAAATGTGGAAGATACATTATAAATAAAAGGAATAATAATACAACCGTGACGCTTAAATTTTATCTTCAAATAGTGTGTGCATGTGAATAAACCTAACCTAATATACATAAAATCATAAAATTTATGCTCACAAATTCACACCTATGAATGTTTTATTAATTGATTTATTTACACTTTATTGTACACAATAGGCAATAACTATAAAAAAAGAAACAATTCATATGGTACAAGAGGCGGTCTTATTGATCGAGACTTTCTCTACCAGACAGCCTTTAACTTAATTGGTTTCACTTGAATAAGACACATGACTATTGTATCATACTTTTTTTACTTACTCTTTTTCACTCCTGACCATCCTGTTTGCTGATAAATGTTACCTGAGATATATGCCTTCAAAAATCAAAGATCGCCACGACTATGAATGTGTATCTGTATGAATACAGCTTCCCGTATCCAGCGATTTCTCGCGTATTCAACTATGTCGTCGGTCTTACTAGTGGAGAATCTACTTGCACGGCATATATCTGCTACTCATGTTTGGACGCAAACCGCTAAAATTTTTGGCCCATACGGCGGTCGGTTTTACGAACGAAGGGCCCGGTCTACTGAGACTTCAGATGAGCAATTCTCAGAGCTAGTTCGGTGACCTTGTGACTACAGTGGGTCTGATCATTTCTGTTTCGACCGCCTTCATCATTATTGTCTGGCTGACCTTGAACCTTTTATAAGACCTTTCATAAATGACCACTTTTCAGATCCATTCAAATGTATTTTACTCGTACAAATAAAACTATTCTATATACTTACGGTATATTTTAAATGTAATTCAATTTCATTTGTATCGTTGAATAAAATTCTGAATTACACAGCCATTTGATATCTCAAGACAATGCCTCCCGGCGAATATTTCGCATGACCTCAATATTTTTACGTCAAGCGCAATGAGAGGGACGGAACAATTTTGATATCAAAAGTTCGTAGACGTCTTATTGTCTTGCCATTCTCGTTACTGCCGAGATGGTTTCAATATTAAAATATTTTCAACAGAATTTCACGTATAAAGGTAATGTTGTACAAATATATGTAGATTAAAGATAAAATATTTTTTTATTATTACGCTGCTAAGAATAAAATGACAATTCCACACACAAAACACACACACACACACACACACACACACATATATATATATATATATATATATATATATATATAATCAGTAACACTTTTGTTAATAAATATTAACAATTTAAGTATACGCTCTTCAATCATCTTGAAATAAAAAAAAACTTGAAGAAAAAACCCTACTGTAGTGTTAACGTATTTAAAGTAATATATCTTAAGTATATTATTGTGTGTGTATATATGTAAATATCTATATATCTATCTATATAATAGATGATTAGGAATAAATTGGTCTAAATATTCTATTAAGAATATTGTAAAAGTGACCACGTAAAAACTCGGCTGAGTTTCCCGTAGGCTTCTTAGACAAGGGTGCGTTTGAAATCATAATAACTTTAAGTTATAGAATGTCTTATAGGGGATTCTAATTTGATGTTTTAAGCATCCTTCTTATGATGTATACATGTCTTTGGTATATAATCCTACGAGAATTATAATGTAAATAAATGAATTTATTTGTATACATGTATGAAAGGCAGACTTCTCACGGCACTCGCTTTTACTTCGAGGAAGTTTCGATAGGTGTATTTATTTCTGTGTGGGTGTATTTATGTGTGAATATGTTGATAAGAGTTTGAGCTTTATAGCTTTTTGCTGACATATAAGCTATTAATGTATAGCTTATATGTATTAATGTATAGCAAAACCAGTTTAAAACCTTTACTCCTATTACTAATCAAAATTTATAAAAAAGGTTTTAGTTTATCACAGGAAGGTGACCAATTTATTTTGGATTTTAGGGTCAATAGCTTGTTCTACATAGAGAATATCTTTCTGAAAATTTTAAAGAATTATATTAACTCTTCGATTATGTACACAACCGGAAGATTGCTACGAAAATTGCTACGGGCTACGTGCTGCGTAGCCGGAGGTAACAGGTGTTTCGTAGTCGAATGAATCACGTTATTGACCGGTTAGCCAACTCCGTGAAACGCGAGGGGCATGGTAGTCCGGTTATTCTGCGAAAAGTTATTAATTTTTTTATGGAAATCCGGGTAAACCTTTAGGCAATATTTTTTCAAATATGTAGCGAGAATTTTCGCTGACTTTCAATCAACCAAAGGGACATGTACTTATTTTTGTATTGTATTGTAAAAATTTAATTTACGATATAAGACTAACTTTTTTTCAGCTTTGCTAGACTATATGTGTATATGTTTATAAGTACGTTTGTATTTATATATATATATATTTACGTGTATGTTTATGTGCAAGAATACTATGCTTTGAAGTATGTAGTATATTTTAATGATTAATAATTTTAATTATAAACACATTAAACTGCCCTCTTACTTCATATCTCTCATCTCCATTCAAAGGTGCTTGGTAGAGATCACCTCGAGCTGTAAAACCTCGTCCTGTACCTGTATATAAACTTTTTTTTTGTTATTATCTATGTTATTTTGTTACATTTACTCTTCGTCTTTTTTTACGGTTTTAGTTTACAATAAAATGTAAATAAATTACAATAGATTCTACCAATACTGCTTTGGAACTTCTATTTATAAATATGCTGATGTTTGCTCTTAGAAGACCTAAATCCTTCAAAAAGTTTAATAGTTACAATTCGTTTATCCACCATTAAAAGTTTTAACAGAACTCTTGTTGATCGTCAACTATTTTTAATCTGTTTTATTCTTCACTCTAATATGCTTCTCAGTGTTATAGCTTTGAAGAAGAATCAATAATAAACTCTACAACAACACATCTATTAATATAGTTTATTAAATTTATACATATATATAATGAAATAAAAATAATCAGGTGACATCACTGCCAAAGAATCACATCATTTTAAAAAATATTTAATAAAAAATAAGGCTTTTCTATCAATTTTAAAATTGTTTTTGTAAATGGCAGTTCAATAATATTTGAAGGCATTTTATTAAAAAAATCTGATTCCGGTTATTTCAAATTATTTAGAGATTTTTCAGTCGAAACTATGGTACAGCCAATTTTTTACCATCCTCTGCTTTTACAATAAATTGTCAATTAATTATATTTATTGTAAACGTACAAGATATTATTATAAATATATTGGAGGCTACTATAAGAATGTTAACATCTTTAAAGTGATTTCTCAAGGTTATTTGCGTTCCTAAGCCATAAATAGCTCGGATGGTTCTCTTTTGTAAAAATTTGTTTTATATATTTTCAAATCATACCTCAAAACACAAATCAATAGATCATACTGTGGAAATAACGAAAATACACTATCCTGGAGATATGCATACTACATATAATTTAGTATTAATTTATTACAAGTTATATGTTATGTGTTTTTATGAACTAAGTATTATACCTGTTTTAAAACAATTCTACTTATAAGTACTAACTTACATTACGTGTAAAGAGTAAGTATCTTATTAAAAGACGTTTGTAACACTTTATCAATTTATTTAACACATGAACAAATTTTTATTAGCGCTTGAGTTCGAGCAAAAAGGACGTGCATTCGTCGTAGGACTCTGGGGCGCACTGTGCTCCGCGACCGAGTGAAAGCGGGCAATAAAACAAAGGCGCAAAAGAAATAAAAGAAACAAAAGTAACAAAAGGTCTGCGCCCGCGTCACCGGTGCGTGCATGTGCCCGCTGCACTATTCGGCACACTAAGTTCGCCCGTCGGCTACGCTCGCCCACAAAATCTTACACCTATTATTCATTCAGACATCACATCAGTGTATATACGACTCCCACACGTGTTTATTCTATTCAATATCATCTAAAAAATCCTTAACAGTATAGTAGCATTTATCTACTAACGATATCCTTAAATTATGTAAATACATCCTTTGTGGTATTTTCCTTATATGCAGTGGTATATTATTATATATAATAATGGACATAACATAGCAGTTTTTCTTATATTAGGATGTTCTACCAGATGGCTTCACTGATGCTGCAATATCTGTGTTCTCACTATTATGAGTTCTTGTATCTTTTTTCTCTTCCAGATGTAGACTGACTTAGAAATCCCAAGAATCGGCTTTTATAGACGTCACCGTCATTCTAGTATATAATATTTTCGATATTTAATGGAATCAGGCGTTACCTTGCGGAAGTCCATCCTAAGTAAGAAAAGGACCAATATTTATCCAGCCGTATTTCACCCCTCCACGGGGCATCTTCAGGAGCGAGGGGCATCTACACCGATTAGTGCCAAAGACAGAGTCTGTGTTTGGCACTATACACGCACACGTGTTGAGTGATTTGACGGTGGCAGTTGTGTAATTAGCATCGTTTGCTGCATATGCATTTATCAGCGGGCTGGCGGGAGGTGTACTTTGTTGCACGACTATCACTGTATCTGCGGAAGTGGCTAAAGATTGGTCCTTTTCTTACTTAACATTTCGATATTTGAAAGTTTTAAATTAATGACATTGTAAATTTTTTTTGCAAGCCAGCTGCAGTATAAAAACTCTGCAGTCACAAAACTATAATTTGGATACTTGTTCTGATGCATTTTAGTCATATCAATTTTTTGAACCTTTTCTAAGCCTTTTGTGTGTGACAGCTATATTGACGTTCCCTGCCATTTTCACAAGAGAGTTGTTTACAATCGAATTGAACAAACAATTAATATTATATCGGATATAAAATTAATATGTTAATCCTCGATAACTAACTGCGTAAAGGGTTAAAGTTAATTAAGGCAGGGAAGGTTAGAGGATTTAATTATTTGAAAATTAATTACAAATTGCTTGTATCACATATAATCAACATTGTAACTCTAGCAAAGATAAGTTGATACCGGTTTATGTATAAAGAAATTTATTTGGATGTTTCAAATATAATATATAAATGTAATTAACTTGCAATGTATATAAGTGGTTAGTTTCACTGATTAATTTGCCTAAATAAAAAATAAAAGTAAATTAAAAATTGCACAGGTTGGGGGCATTACATAATCTAGTCAAGAGTTCCCCAAACTTTTTTGTGTCGTAGACCTCTGGCCATGTTTTTCCGTGTTGGGTAGACCCCCTACTTACCTGATATTGATTTCCTGTAAATTTCTAACTGTAGTGAAGTTTAGTGTTAAAAACTTAAAGTAAACACACATGTTAATTTATACATTTATTAATTGAATTTAAATTAAAACTACTCAAAATTAAATTTTGTATCTGTTATGTAAAATATACGTAACATTAAGTAAACATAAAATAAACTATAAATAAAATAACATAAGCAATAAGTCATGTCAATAAGTGAAAAGGATGAACCTGATCCTTTAACAATAAATTGTCGACATTTGGCGTCAATTTTGTAAGGGTTAATCTTAAATCTCCTCGGCTAATGATGTCAAGCCTGTGGACTCCCAAATTTTTTTTAGCTGACGTAGACCCCTTGCAGGTTCACTGATCTAGTTTATATATATTATCACACAACGTTGGCGTCGTTTCAGATTATAGACGTCCACTGCAAGCAAAAGCCTCCACTAAAGATATATATATATATATATATATATATATATATCTTTATATATATATATATATCTTTATGGTACGCAGAGGACGCTACTACCTATTCCGGAAACTTATTTGTGAGCAGTGGAAATTTCATGTAATTAATTACAAAGTGTGAAATGTATAATATTATATTCCGGAAATCAAAACCACGATCTGAGCTACCACAATAAGTAAGTCAAAAGTACATCATTTCTGATATCTTTGATTTTTGTCTAGGGTATACCAGACGAAGAGAAGTCAAAAAGTAATATATTTACCTTTTAAAAGCATTTTTAATAACAACCAATCAACTTGTACAACTTATTTATGTTAGATATATATTAGGAGGTAGTAGTCAAAACATTTTATTAAACAAAAAAAAAATTAAACAAAAACACTGGCACAGTTGTCTTACATCGCATATCTGACAGTCCCTTTGACGTCCCCTGTCAAAGTCAACCTTTACATCCTTCTATCCTTACGTTACGGTAACAATTTTTCTCCGACATATGGGAACCACATATTTGAGAAAGACATATGTTTCAATTGATTGCGCAATTGCCTCAAAACATAAAGTAACAGATATGTTCTAAAAATTGTTCACATAGGTACGTGTTGACCACGCTTGTCTAGTGGTACATTATATACAAGAAATAGTATTAAACATGATATATATATAGTCTTTTTTTTACGGCCCCCGCTATTAGGAGCCTCTCGTACCCCCTATCTTGTGTGGGACAGGGACTATTTTACATTATTTAATTTTTCACGAACATTTTTATTACGTCTTTCATTCATCCCTCATTACTATTTTACATTTTCTTCATTTTATATTTTTATTTTATTTATTTATAAGCTAATTAAATTATCACATTATTTTTATTGATTTTGGTTATTTACATTTTTATAGATTTTTATTTTTATCTATCACTATGCTTATTATTTTTCTACATAATAGAAGTAACTCTTTTTTTGTATCTTCTTCTCTAATCAGGGAGGCTATTGATTCCTCCCTGATTTTTACACCAGACCGGAACTCGAAGTCGAACCTGAGTCCCCCGAATGCGGGACACTATGCCACAAGGTGGATCACGGTCTGGTCCACGCCCGGTTCACAGAACACGAGGGGTCCTCCTTGAGCTTGAACCTGTGGAGGTACTCAGAGAACCCCCCGTGCCACGTGAAGAGCTGTGCCGAGACCTCGTCCACCTCGACACTGCGGAGCATGCGGTAGGCTTAAAAGGCGTCCGGGTAAAATATCCTCGTCATTAAAGTCGTGATATATATAGTCTAGAGAATTAAAACTGAATGACAATGACTGAATTACGAATGAGAAGTCATAGGTTCAAATCTATTGATACTAGTCACAAACGCTGAAGAAAAATTTTTAGAATATACATACATGTACCTGGATCAAAAGGAGGCCTCCTGTTCAGAAAAGAAAAAATTATGTGTGTAATACATGAATGCCTCCATAATTGCGAACGAACGAAAATTCCATAACATATTTAAATTCGTCGACGCGGTTAACAATGTCAGGAGTTGGCCTCCGAATGTTCGCGTGAATCAGAGAAACGTGAAAGTTTCGAAGCGAATCATGCTTTTAGTTTCCCACCGAATTTCGTTTTATTCCGCTCCCCTCCACCCCCCACCCCTTCATCAAAACTTCGCAATCGCGAGAAAGGATGTAACTTCATTCAGGGAATAATCTTTTTCATAACAATTTTCCGCCTTAGTTAATCCTCGTGTCGTATTGAAAGTTTTCGGATACAGAATTCTGCTAAATTTTACATTCACAGCTCGAACGGAAAATTCTAGAAATTACGAAATTTTCATAGCCTATATATAGCTAAGTATCACTATATTTCACGTAGGTTCCAACCATCAGGTATAAAAGCTTTAAAGGAGTCAATCATAGTTCATTATTTGTCAATTAATCCAGAAGTTAATGGTATCATAAATAATAAGTATCGTAATGATAATATAGTTATATGTAGAATTACAATTTGTATTACTAGTTAGTAAAAATTTTTTATATTATTTATTTATTAAATTATTGTTCAATATTTGTCTTTTCAGGCTTTGTATTGAAGTGACACATTTAAATAGACATTTGTGATGTGAAAAAACGTTTATTGAATAATTAACATAATTTGTGCCCGGAAAATGAATAATGCGCCTTCGAGCGGTTGCGCATCGTTCTCTGGTTCAAATCCGACTCCGCGAGAACTGCAACGGCCGCGCGCGCATGTGCTGCGCCTTGGTTACGTGCCAAGGCGCAAGCAAGAGCGCGTATAGTGCACGCCGTGCGAGTGAGCGAGACGAGTGGGCGAGACGAGCAACGGTTGAGCGTTGTGACGACGCCCGCGGGAACTTTCACATATAGCGGCTTTTTGAGTAGCAGTATTATTACACATTCATATTTACTTAAACAGGGTAATTGAAAATAATTGTAAAAGCAGATGGGCTGCAGCGTTGTCTGCGTACCATAACACCACACTGCGATCAAAAATCCGCATTTTAAGCGTGGTGATTATGGTATATCTTCCCATAGATACTTTTGAGGGAGACATATGTTTTGCTGTAGGCGTCTACGGGCTGAAAAGACAAGACCCTATCTAATAATCAGTGGTAGTAAATATATAAATGATTATATATTAAAAAATATCGTTTTTGAAAATTGGTTCTAGTCAATTATAATAGAAATATCATTGAAACTAATTAATATATACTTTATGCTCCTGTGATGACAAGCCTCGTAAGAAGGTAAAGATCCATTCCAATAAAGTTTAACAGAGATCACTTTAAAAAGTTTGATTAGAAATAGACGTAACCTAATAAAATCTTAAAGTTTTTTGTCTGAATAATGAGCGATATATTCACATCTGTATTGTATTACACTGCACACTAATCCAAAATGCTATTTTAAAATTATTTAACTTACAAGGCAAGCTTTGATAAGTGAATAGTGTTTTTTAAAGATTAGAATCGTTATTATGATGTTTTGATAATAAAAATGATATTATCATCATCGTCACCACCACCATCATCATCGTCGTCGTGGTCGTCTTCTTTGTAGTCGTCGTCGTCATGGTCGTTGTCATCGTCATCGTGGTCATCGTCGTCGCCCTCTTCGTCGTCATCATTTTCACCATCATCGTTACCAACATCGTCACCATCACGATCCTCATCATCATCGTTATCTTCAGCGTCGTCGCCATCATCATTATTATCATCGTTATAGTTATTGTTATCATTATAGTCGTCATTATCATCATCGGTATTATAATTATTATTATTATTAAATAAAACGTTAAGTAATAACACGTTCAATTGTAATTCATTTCAATTTAATAATTAATAAAAGTATTTGGTTCTCTCGGTGTTTTAGTTTAAACAATAAGCGGATTGTAATACTTAGCTTATACGCTACCCTTTGAAATTCGCCGTAATTAATATTTGATTTTCGTCGAGAGAATAAATATTAATTTGATATCAATGTCGGATTAAGGCATGAGATTCAATAAAGGGTAAGGGTTGAGTTTGCGAAGGTTCATTAGTTGAAAATTCAGAGCTTTTACAACGCTTCAAGCCTGTCTTACCTTTACGGACTTTTGGGGACCTAATTTATATTACATATATACTAGTTCTAAGCATATAATATGTTATTAGATGTGGAGAATTAACAGTATGAGTACTAGTGCCTATCTATCAAGGAGAATAAAATTTTAAATAGAAAGACGAAGTAATACTGTACAATCAAAAATTAAGATACATCATTTTTTAATTACTATTCCAAAACAATTGCATTACTTTATTAGTAATCCACGTTCAATAAAACGCACTTTTACAGAAGCTTCTTCTAGTTCTCGAAACATTCGGAATAGTATTATTCCGGTAAAGACTTCAACACCTTCGATTCGGTTTTAATATTAAGTTCGGTTTTAATAATTAGTATTGGTATTTTAAGTTTGTTGAATAGCTAGAAGTCGCACAGGAAAAACTCAGACAAATATAGTAGTTGTGGAACGATACGAGTCGAATTTTTTATACCAATCGAGACTTGACGCGTTTTGAAATACAAAACATCCTTCAAATGGTTTGGCTTTTTGTTGACCTTTGGGAAATTTTATAGACAGTTCTACAAACAACAAAAAAATTTACCTGTCTTTCTAATTCTCGAGTGTTTTAAATAATAATTTCATATTAGTTTTATATCACGGATTATAATATAATTTAAAATTGAGAAGATTTAAGTAAGAAAAGGACCAATATTTAGCCACTTCCGCACATGCAGTAGTAGTCGTGCAACAAAGTGCACCGCCCGCCAGCCCGCTGATAAATGCGTATGCGGCAAACAATGCGAATCACACAACTGCCACCGCCAAATCACTCAACACGTGTTTCACCCCTCCACGGGGCATCTTCAGGAGCAATGTTACACCGATTAGTGCCAAACATAGTGTGACAGGTAATGCCTGATTCCATTAAATATGTGAGAAGTTTTGACATTCAGTTAAATAAGCAAATTGCGTATTAAAGAGAATAATTTTAATAGTGCACTATCTATTCTTAGTTCAATCTACGTTATCGGAATTGATATATAAGGTTTCTGTAACTTTTTCTAGATAACTGATAAGTATATCCAGGTGAGAGACATCTAATTCAAGTCACAGGCCCCCCAAACATCGTCATGATGACCTGTTCTTCGCTGCCCGCATTTACCGATTTTCCGCGACGTTTGTACGAGCGATTTGCACCACTATCACTACCACTGTTATGTATAAAAGATACAAAATATTTTCTTAACGGTATTCGAACTTGTGACCTTGGTTTGAATAGAAGTAAATAA
Source organism: Battus philenor (assembly GCF_028537555.1). Taxonomy (NCBI): domain Eukaryota; kingdom Metazoa; phylum Arthropoda; class Insecta; order Lepidoptera; family Papilionidae; genus Battus; species Battus philenor. The sequence goes on from NW_027181715.1 coordinate 14,591,823, forward strand.
TTTTGAGAAATTAATGAGTCCAGACGGCAAAGTTTTGCTCTTTTTAAACTAAATATACGAAAGATAATATGAATGAATATATGTTACAATAATTAACACAAAAACAATATTAAACATTTACGAAGCGAATAAAGAAATATTCGCGTGCGGAGCCTTGTTCACAAATCAACATAAACCTTCGTATCGGAAGTGTACACACTGCTTTGAATAGATGGCTCGCTCATTATGCTCCGTTAGGAAATCACGGATTTGCCGTGTGTGCACAAGGCTTTATTGTTCGTAAATCTATTCGCTTAATAGTTTCCTATTATGTTGTTCTTTATGAAAATCTGGTTCGTTAGGAATACTTATTAAAGTTCGTATTAGCTTACGAATGGTGAATTTTTGTACAGTAGAATTACCATTCCATCATAGCTATAAGGTATATATTTGTCTGGCAATAAATACTGTTACAAATTTAAACAAAAATGTGATATTTAAATTTGGAATTTATTAAAATATACACAGATTGATTGAATATAGGTGTAAAACTTTAAAAGAGAGATCATAGCTCATTTGTTTGCAAAATCCTTTTAATTTTTTTTACATATATTTTCAACCAACCCGTATAAAATAATCACTCTGAATATATATATGCCGTATCAAATATATATATATATAACCAACGCTTTTCGTCAATACGGCATATTGACGAAAAGCGTTGGTTGATCTACGAACTTCATTGAAGAATACAAAATTTCTTTCTAGCACAACTTTTTCAACATATATTTTCGTACAATCTCATAATGTTTATTGCCGTAAAAAAAAAAAAACATTTGATATGATTGACGTTATGCTGCTAGCTGGTTTAGGATTTGTGATGTTTCATCGAAATGAAGTTCGCGGAAATAGGAGATATGCGATCTAAAAAATTTACGCGGGGCGATGGTATCTCAGTTACAGAGGATACACATACACAAAAAAGACTATACCAGTATAGTGTATGAATCAATTGTAGTGAATGTTTTGCAAAGCGAGGATTATTCGGCGGTCGGAAGCCACAAGTGCCGAACCTGACCGCCCTCGTTTGAACGCAGACTACCGAAGGAACATATGAATCACTAAGAAACGTAGATGAGACGATAGTTGATTTAAAAAATACAAACTTTGATTAACACACACGTGTCATTGGGGCACTAAGGTTTTATAGTGAAGAACAAGTCGCTGGATACAAGTCGTTTTCAACGGGTCTTGTTGAAAATGTATATCCAGCTCTAGACATTCTTCGGCTCGATTAATGACAAGCCGATTTTGCACCGATTAGAGCCAAATACAGAGTGCTTTTTTTTCGTGAAAAAAAAAAACAAACTTAGAACTATCTATAGCTTCATTTAATTTCTTCAGCGTTTATGTGCGCGTGTGGAAATGTAATCATACTTTGGTTAAAGTAAATCGAATATAGAACGTTCGATATGGTAATTGGTACCGTGAATGAAGTCGGCCTTTGTAAACTTCAAAAGATATTTTGACGCCTGCCGTAAGCATTTACGTGCTAGTCATACTAATTTATTATTCATGTTTCATTTATAATTTTACAATTGTTATGGAATTCAACGGAAGTAATAAATGTAAGAGATTATATTGCTGCTTCGTTGCCTCCAGACAACATATTACGTGTCTTGTATATTGAGGATGGTACTTTACCTATATCATATATGTCTTTATAAAGATCGTTTTATACAATACGCTATTATTGATAACGTGTCTTTTATGTATTATACTGGTCTCTTCTGTTTTGATATATATTCCTCTATCCTAAGTAAGAAAAGGACCAATATTTAGCCACTTCCGCACATGCAGTGGTAGTCGTGCAACAAACGACTACCACTGCATGTGCGGAAGTGGCTAAATATTGGTCCTTTTCTTACTTAGGATTGACTTCCGTAAGGTAACGCCTGATTCCATTAAATATTTCTCTATCCTATTATATCGTATACTATTTCAAAAACTAACAGAAGTTAAAATCTATGTCAAATTTAAATATATCTGTTATCTAAATATAACTGGAACTAGTTAGGTAAAACCTATTTATAATATACCAGTAAAGCCTCATAAAAAGGTTCGAGGTAACTCAGAGAGTAATGGAAAAGGCTACGCTCGGAGCTTCGCTGAAAAAAAAATCACCGACGTAGCTCGAAGTATAGCTCATTTAAGTACCAATGGGTGGGAAACATTGTTCTCAAGTGATCACGAGCGAAGCTTCGAGCATAGTCTTCGCCATTGCTCTCTCGGTGATCTTGCGCCTTCTTATAAGGCTTATCGTAAGCGATCACATCGTGGATCCGAATGTCATCACCGGCAACACACTGGTCAAAGACCTTCGGCTTCACTTATTGCGGTATTTTGGCCAGGAAGATGTTTTTTACTTCTCCTAACGTCGAGTTTGATTCGACGTATGACCTTTTTCTGTTGGATAAACCAAGTTGGACGGTTTGTCTCATGTATATAATCGTCTACAACTTCGAGCGTAGCACTTTCGACATCTACTTGAGTAGGAACGACATAGACGTTAAAAAATAACTTCGTCTTGTCCATATTTATTTGAAGGCCTTCTTGTCTAGAGGCTTTTGCTGAGATCACAAGGCACTCATTAAACAAATAAATTTTAATTATGCAGAAACAAATAAGCTGGTAATGGCATAGAAAGAAGGATTAGTTAAACGAACGAATTAAGGAAGAGAAGCAAATGAAAAATTATTAAATAGATAAATAAAGTCTCTATTCCTTCCAAGATATGGGTACACGAGAGAGTTACCAATAACAGCTATAGTTTGAAAATAATCACTTTATAAAGTCATCGGTGAATCTGATATGGTTTATTAGGACTACATTTATATGAATGCTATGGTTATTCCAGTATAGCTGACGAAATATGTTTTCTAGTGTTGGTGAGAAAAGTTTCGGTGATGAAGAATCTCATTGAATAAAATCCGTTCTTAACTTAGACTAGAGAAATTTTCGTAATAATATTCTTCAAGGTTAAAATTATTACTTTTAAAGCGCCTAAACCAGTCTCTGCACGTTGTATTCGACAAAGCATTGTCACCATATGTCTCAACGAGAATTCTGTGTGCTTCTGCTGCAGATTTTTTCTGAATAAAGCAGTGCAATAAAATTCCCCGCAAAAACACTTTATTTGGCACAAAAGTACACATTTTCACAAAAGGCAAATAAATATGTAGTTGACACTGTGGTAAACTCTATTCTACTATAATTTGAGGTTACATATAGCACTACTTTGGTGATTTGTTACCGTACGAAATTCCAGGCACAGAGTGCCGCAACGCCATCTTTCAAAAAACAGCGAGAACTTATTCAAGGTCCTAATAAATCGTGGTAAGTGAAAACATAGATGGAAATCTATCGTTCATGTATATATATGTAACGAATATAAATATATTTGTAATATATATTGAAAACGACAAGTAAAGTATTTAAAATTGTCGATATGTTGTACTAATACCTAAACATTTTCAAATTCTTATACCGATTACTTCAAAGTATAGTTATTTCCTATACCCCGTTCGGGAGTTGTGCATGTTCGTCCGTATTACGTGCATTAAAGCCTTCTGTACACTAGGAAAATCCGCAATTTCCAAGCAAACGCATAATACCAAAGCTTTCCTATTCACTGGGCAAGCTCTCTATGTGCATGTCAGCTGAGCTACATGTATACCATGCTTATGTTACGTAAATGGGCGTGGTTTAATACTTTGTGGACTCGTGTTTAAATTTAGAACATATTTAAATATGATGACTTTAGATTTATGATAATCATCGTCGTCTGCCAGGACGTTCAATTCTGGATATAGATTTCTCCGGGCAGCAGAGGCAAAGGCGACGTTGGTACAATAAACATCTCTCTCTCTATATCATAAATTAAATTTTAGTTTAAATTTTAAATAAATCAGTAAATAGATACACACACATATACACACACACATATATATATATATATATGTGTGTGTATATGTGTGTGTATCTATTTCATGTTATCTATTTACAAATAGATAAGTGTATATATATATATATATACACTTATCTATTTGTAATATTAAAATAATCGCTTTTTACTTGATACATCTGAATATATATACGTAACATACACCGATATTACATATGTCTGTCTATTTCTCTTGACTTTGAAACGACTGGATCGATTTTGACGAGACTTATACTGGCAGGTAGCTGATGTAATATGGAGTAACTTAGAGTAATTCTATTTCCGAAACAATATTAGATGAAAAAAAACTTAAAAAATTGAATATTATTTTGATAAAATTTAACTCGGGGGAAGTTGGAGCACAGGTAGTACATATTATGTCTATAAAATACAGTATGTTATGTTAATATGGAAGGGCTTGTTTTCAGCCTAAAATATATCTATGGGGGATATACCATAATCGCCATACTTGGTTGGCGAGTAGGCGATCGCAGTGTGGTATTATGGGAAAAAAAATAAGAATAATATAACATTGGATCTCCAGAATCGAACCCGCGTCCCACGATCGCAAGTCTTGATCCTCTACCGCTGGGCTATCTTTCAAAATCACTGGTCACTTTGATTGCATTTAAAATTCGAACTCCGATTCTAGTTGAGAGAGTCGTGTTATGTTACCGTCAAAATTGAATATATTACATGGTTGTATATATATATTACCAGGGCCTTTTAAAGGCTTTTCACCGCATAAACCTTTTATTGGTGACCCGCACGTGATATGACGGTAGCCCACTAGGAAGACATTGAGCCTTGCTATCCTAGGTCGTGTATTCGATGCCCGGCATACAACCTTATATAATTCACACTTTGTGCATTAATAATTTAGGATTCCCACTGCTCAGAAATAATTTTCAACAGGATGGTGTACCATACTATCACACTGCTATCGCCAACCTGCTTGCCAAGCATGGAACCTTCTGGTATAAAAGCTACATACTGTATTTCGCATATATTAAAATTTTTTTTAATTTGTAATACTATGCAGTGGGCGTCTTTGGACTGAAACACGAGGAACATTAAGCAAGAGAGTGAGTGAGAACTATTCCGACGTTCATCCAAAAGGTGAACAGATTTTGTTAAATCAATTTAAAAATGGTGAAAGTAAGCCGCTTCCAAACGAATCCTGATGGAAATCTATGGTGGAAGTCTACATGAACCAGTGGACTACCCACGGCTAAGTTGATATAAGGATATACCAAACATGAACTAACTACCAGCTATTTGAAATTAGGCATTGAATTTTGATATAGGATATTTCTAAGCGAAATAAATTCATCATTGTAATGTCAGCAGATAGACTTTCCCAAAAGATCGCCACGACTATCATCCATCTAGCTACATCCCGTGGTTCTCCTTAGCCAAGAACATTTTAGATTCAATAGCAATTACGTTCCTCGATACATTACATAATGTTAAATAAAACGAAGTAATTAACTACCACAAAAGAACACGAAACGTTATTAAAACGGGTAGAGAAAACTCTAGCGAGTATTGTGTAAACATCAAATATGATCCTATTATACCTCAACAAAAGGCAACGTAATGAGGGGAGATTGAAAAACCTCTGCCATAAACATTATTCTTTGTAGTTGATAATTTTCTGTATAAAAAAAACATTACATGTATTTTTTTAAACGTAACAGAATTTGCTTTACATAAAATTAGGCCACCTTTTGCATTATCGCGATGAATAATAAAAAGGCCATTTTTTAAAGGTTGCTCGTAAAATATTAATTGTTTATTTTTATTATTTTACACATTGAATACATATCCATATCCAACGAAACGAAAGACTGAAATTTTCAAAACATCGAAGACATGTCGAGAAAAATACGAGAAAGAGATTTAAATTTATAAATTGTTTTGGGCCGCCCATAAAATAACACTTATTAATAATCTACACAACCTTTCTTGTGTATATATATATATACACACACATATATATATATATATATATATATATATGTGTGTGTGTGTGTGTGTGTGTGTATATATGTACATCAGAATAAAAAATGTAAAATTAAAAATAAGTAAAATTTTTTTATACAAATTTAAAACAAAAAATGCGCAGACGCATCTCTATGTGAGTAACTCGTCACAAATAGATTGTTTTGGATTAGTATACCTACCTACCTCTACTACCTCTTTTTTGTAATAAATTTTATAATATGTACTTTAGGCAGATAGTCGATAAATTAAACTCAATTTTCGAAATGCCAGGTAGACTGCACAGATATGTTTAAAAGGCCGAAAGTGATTGCGAGTTGTTCATTCCTGTTTTAGAGGATCATTCGTCGAATTCAACTCAACTGGCTAGTGTTCGAGAAACAATCCCATCATCACCATTATCATCAACCCTTTTAGTGCATTAAGTCGAAACTCTACAACCAATGATTTACCAATGAGACAAACATCTCTCTCTTTGAGTCTCTCAACGGGGTATGGTGAGAGATATGGAATTTTAATATCAACATTACGTACTTCTAGATTGTAAACGTTTATTGTACTTATCTCTACCAGCATTTTAACTTTTAAAAAGTAAAATTTATACTATTTATAAAAATGCAAGCGTAAATTTGATTTTAAAACTATATATAAACTTTAATTTGAGAAACATTTTAAATATTACATTTCCCTTCATAATATCAAACTTCGTAAAGTAACTTCAGTCACTTAACTACCGATTTATCACTTAATATTAATCTGTCTTAATCGCCACCTACAATATTAATCTAGACCACACCAAAACTTTCTATGGCAGTTACCAAATAGTTAGTAACTAAACACTTGTTAGATGCTTTCGATCAGCTTACGTGTTATATTGAACGCTCTCGGGAATTCTCGGGAGTTCGATTCCCGATATACAATGTTATATAATTCACACTAAGTGCTATAATTATGAAGGATTGCAACTGCTCACAGACGATTTACTAGAGGATAGGCAGCAGCTTCCTTTGCGTACCATACCATACCAATACCACACCACGATCGCTAGCTTGCCTGCCAAGCGTGGCGATTATGGTTTATCCCTTGACCCACACACACACACACACACACACACACACACACACACACACACACGCACGCACACACGCACGCACGCACGCGCGCGCGCACACACACACACACGCACACATATATCTTTAGGTAGGCATATATCTTGCAGTGGGCGTGTATGAGCTGATAAGGCGACGAATTGTAATTGAATTGAAAGCAATAAATAACATTCCATCGAAGACATGACAAGTTTTCAAGATATAGAAGCCTAGCTTGAAATAAAGAACCAACTAAAAGAATTAACTAAAGGTTCAAATCAATTAAATTATTCTCAATCTAAAAATGAATTAAATACTTTTTAGGTCTAATTATAAAAAAAATATGTTAACAATCATAACAGTGGAAAATTTATAAGAATTGATAGGCTTTTAAACATCAAATCAAATGTAAATAGACTGACAATATTCCAAGAAAGTAAGCCGAGGGACTGAATAATTGATATTACAACGTAATAATTCTTTGTTCCGCCAATCTTATTATTATAAAATATTATAATAATTTTCACGATAAAATACGAAATTTATTCTCTGATAATGCCGAAAGCAGTCTACCAAATAAAGTGGATAATTCTACGAGATTTATTAATAGTCACCTACAGTAGTTTTGGTTGTTAATTTCCTTTTAAATATTCAAAAAAGAATTTACCAAAAAAGGCACATATTTTAATATGAACTGTCCCTACAGGAAATTTAAAAAGGAGTCCTTTGTCCAGCATTGATCGTGGGAAATTAAAAATTATAATCATGATTTAGTGTCTGGTTGTGTGTTACCGTGAATGTTACGAAACATTCAAATGTTTATAGAGCGGCTTTTGCCCAGCGGTGGAGCATTGAGACTTTCGATCGCAGATCGCGAATTCATTGACTGTTAAGCGGTACGAAGTTCGCCGGGTCAGCTAGTTTTATAATAAAAAACTTTTGAAAAGAATTTGCTAGAATTTTACGAGATCGTTTTTTCTACTTCTTTTCTCCTGATGAATGACCACGGCAATATTATAATTATTGGTCCACATGCGTGTAAGGCTTTAGGGACTATCTGTTCTAAGCGCGTCTACTGTCACATATAACTTGCTAGTTCACTGGGCACTGTACTAAAACCGATATGGTTACTTTCGTTCGTTCTGATTACATTTCAGATATCCTTCTAATGAGAAGTCACTAAAATAATATTAATAAAAGTAATACACCTATCCCCCGATTTACACGGTACTTGTTTAACACGTTTTCGGTTTGGCACGGTTTTCGAAATAAGTTTTATTTTGGTTTTTATCGCACTCTACTAAATACTACTGTTATTGAACACGTCTGCTGTGTAAACATATCACGGGGAATCCCGAGCTTATGTGTTGACTTGGCTCGATATGAAGAAGTTTACAAAGATCTTACGAAAATTCGAAGCAATTGTTAATAACTGATTTTATTACCATCTCTCATAATGTAAATATTTCTGCTTCAAACATCGAATCGGCACAAATAACTTTGGAGTGATAAAAGTGAATTCGAACCATCGATTCCGAAAAAAAGAATGTAATTAATTTATGACAGTGATAAAGGATAATAAAACACTTTTGGTTTTATTTCTTGTTCTTCTGTTTAATGTATTGTAATAAAAAAAAAACAGTGTTTCCGTAATTTATTAAATATTTTAACTTGTCAATGCATTTTATTTTTATTTCTGTGTACACGAGCAAGCTTTTCGATTTACACGTTTTTCTCAGGAACGTATCTACCGTGTAAATCGGGGGATAGGTATATATATTTTACTTTATAAAAAAAAAAAAACTGTTCATATTGAAAGTAAAATTACGCGAAAACTAAATATAAATTATATTTTTCTTAGTAAAATTATTAAAGATTAAAAATTCACGTAGTTATTTTACGAAATGAATTCGATAGAGTTTTCAGTTCTTCGGCTTAGTGAGAAATTGTATTATGCTCGGTTAGTGAAAACATACCTGGATACATTAATTAGTACTCGCTTTTCGGAAGCTTCGCCCCTGTAGGCGAAATATCTTTTGATAAATTTTAAACAATATTATACGCTAATGAGATTTATAACTTGTTACCTGCTGGAGTATTTTCGTCTTTACATTTTATTCGATTTATTATATAAACTAATATATTTTCACATAAAAACATCTGCGTAATTTGATATATGTTGCTATATATGGCTCTTAGATAAAAATGGTGATGGGCTTAATATGTGAAGCGTTGTAAAGATAAAAGGTGGACACGTCTGTCATTGAAAAGGTCCAATTGATAAAAAAAAGTTGGATGGCCATACAAAATATGGAAAGATGAAATTTCGGAAATCACAAGAAGGGACTGGGTGATGGAGAGATGATATTTCAGAAATCATGCAAATGGACTGGGTGATAGAAAGATGATATTTCGGAAATAACAAGAAGGGACTGGGTGATGGAATGGTGATATCTCGGAAATCACAAGAATAGTCTGGGTGATGGAGAGATGATATTTTGGAAATAGTAAGGGACTGGATGATAAAAAGATGATATTTCACAAATCACAAGAAGAGACTGGGTGACGGAAAGATGATATTTCGGAAATCACAAGAACGGACTAGGTGATGGGAAGATGATATTTCTGAAATCCAAAGAAGGGACTGGGTGATGTGATAAATAAGAAAAGTAATAAGTTGACTAGTAATAAGACGTCTGTTAAAAGTTCCAATGTCGAATAATTTTTTTTTTCTTTTTTCTTTATCATTTAAAGTGAATAGATGTTTTTTTTTTTAAAAAAAGACCATATACAGTTAACATCCTTGCCATCAGACGAAAAAGAGTTCGTGAGAGTAAGTGAGGAAAACACAGATAAATAAAATATACGAAAAATATTTATGAAAAAAAAAACGTTTAACCAAATTGATACACATTTTTAAATTATTTTTATTATATGGAAAAAAGATATAAGAGAATAAATAAATAAATTAGAACAATAAAGGTTCAAAAAACTTAATGGTGACAACCCTTAGTGCAGTTTTATACGAACTCGTTACGAGAGCTCTATAGACTTGGCGAGCACGGTAATTTGGGTCAGTGGATACATAAGTGTCAGTAACAATTAATTTTATTATACATCATGCTAATGAATTTTCGATGCGTTTGTATTTTTTAATATCTTTATTTAACCATAAAAATAACGAAGTTTTCTTTCAATATTACTGCATATAGTCTCTGTTATTCCCTTATAAAGATATCCTTCTACTTAAAAGCCTGTAGACGCTGCCTTCAAAGCATAGGCTTCGACTAAGGGTATCTAAAGAAATTTAAGTTTTAAAAGTAAAAATGTGATATGTATAATATCAAATTCAACATACCAAACACGGAAGTATATATGTTATATGTTTTTATAGATCGATCCGTGCAAAGCTACTCCTGATTCTGGGAAAATCGTATGTGCAGTAGTGGATCTCTAGTATATACATAGCCGAAATGTCGATGATGATGTGATGAATAAACAGTTTTACATTTTTTCTTAAAAGAGATATTTGCAAAAAAAGCTTAATAGTTTATGTATATAAGTAAGAAAAGGACTAATATTTAGCCACTTCCGCACATGCAGTGGTAGTCGTGCAACAAAGTGCACCGCCCGCCAGCTCGCTGATAAATGCGAAATACACAGCTACCACCGCTAAATCACTCCACACGTGTTTCACCCCTCCACGGAGCATCTTCAGGAGTTATGTTACACCGATTCGTGCCAAACACAGACTCTGTGTTAGCGTTATCAGCGGACTGGCGGGCTGTGCACTTTGTTGCACGACATTGCAGTCGTACTGCATGTGCGGAAGTAGCTAAATATTGGTCCTTTTCTTACTTAGGATGGACTTCCGCAAAATAACGCCTGATTTCATTAAATAATTTATGTGTATATTAAAACCACAGGGAAGGATATACTTTCAAATATAAACAATAATAAAGGTTCCTAACAAAATGTTTACAATTATTAACAAAATGTTTCACAATTATTCTGCCATACGACGATGACGTTCAAAGGGTTTTACGTTGAAATATAAACAAAGCTTAGCCGAGTAGGTTCACAAAATTAACAATTCAACATTCAAGTGGACAATGCTGGAAATTTCTGTTTACTGAATATTACAATACCCTCGTGTAGACGTGTTTAATTCGTAATTAGCTTTTAAATTTTACATCTTGACAGATACTTAATATGTCCTGGTAAATTCAGGTCCAATTTTGTGTCAATGAATAATAATTTTTTTATGTCTATTCTCAATGTACTGTTTCTTCATGGCTCCGTTTTAGATGCCTCTTGTAGTTCCTAGCATATCGAGTATAGATAATTTGTTATTTTAAATAATTGTTTGTGTATATTTAAATAAATACTTCTGTGTTTGGCACTAATCGGTGTAACATAACTTCTGAAGATGCCCCGTGGAGGGGTGAAACACGTGTTGAGTGAAATAACGGTGGCAGTTATGTAATTCGTATTGTTTTCCGCATACGCATTTATCAGCGGGCTGGCGGGCGGTGCACTTTGTTGCACGACTACCACTGCATGTACGGAAATGGCTAAATATTGATCTTCTTCTTACATAATTATTAGTGTTTTTTTTATCTTCTCCTCCGTTCTTCACAATCTTTATTATTCTCCTTCTTTCGTTCTCTTACTATTTATTATTTTGTATCGAATAATTTTACAAAGTAAAACAACTGTAGTAGACCAGTCGGTTAATTTTAATGAATTAAACCTTACCAAATTATTGTTTACAGAATTTACTGAGTATTTTGATGGACGAATGAGTCGTAAAATACGTGACTTTTGCGGTATTCGAGCCGGGTCGAACTGACGATCGATCGAGTAGTGTGACTCTTCCTCCACGACCATAAGAGATACCAGTAAACATCTTGCTTTGTTTGGTTTTGGTTGAAGTTGATACTGTTACCCCGGGGGCTTTTACAGCTTCACCGAAACTGGATCCGTGAACCATGAACATCTGGTATTCAAACAATAGCGTTAATTTCACACAATTAAATACATACCATGATCATGTCATTTAGCACTTGATGGTTATTTTAAGGGGTCATGTTAATCATTGATTCATATTTATTGTCATTTGTCGGCCTATAGATATAAATGCAAGGCATAGACGCCAGAGATCGCCACAATGACTAATCCTGTGCTGCGCGCATCCAGCCTCTTCCTGAGACCTTGACTATTTAAACACAAATGCCTTCCAAGATAAAGGAGGTTGCTAAAACTAGTCGTGATATAGTTCACGGACCCCTCCGTTCCGTGAACTCGTTTCCGATGAAGCTGTAAAAGCCGCAAGGCTACCAGCATAAACTTCACATGAGACAATAGATAATAGACTAGTCGTGACCTAAACACGGACTCCACACGCCCAAGCAAGGGAATCACCCGAAAAAAATAGATTCTAAATTAAGAAGACAAATGAAGAAGAATCCTACAAGAGCACGGGAAGAAGCGATGAAGATCGATAGCGGAAGCGAAGTACCGAAATCATTTCTCCCAATATCACCTGGAAGAACAATGTACCAATGAAATAAGCCACATATCACCCAAGTGGAGTAAAAGAGAGAGAGAGAGATAGAAAGAGAAGGTCATAATACACTAGAAGTAGGAACGTTGATTTCTAGCCCAGAAATCAATGAAGCTGTGACATCTCCACAAGGCTAACAGTGTCAAAGTCAGATGATATGAACTAAAATAAAATCGAGATGCATAAAATTCTGGTTACTAAAAGGTTGTACCGCATAATGGAAGCGAATAGTCCATTTAAAATTTACGTTCGATGCACTTAGGTGATGCGATAGCAAAATGAGTGTCTACAAGCAGGAAAGTAAAGAGAAATAACGACGTCGAAAGAACATTTTATAACGAAAACATTGAAAAGCCTTTAAAGCTAGAAGGCTCTCAGTGGCTTTAAAAGGACGAGGTCACCTTTTAACGTAACACCCTAAAAATCACTCTCACGATGTTTTTTTTTCCACTAAATGTCTGACCTTGGAGAAATTCATTTTGTATGTTTAGAATTTAAAACAATTCATGATATAATTAATTCTTGATAATGTATTTTTGAATTTAATTATAATAGGCTTTTATACGTGAATTAAGAAAATCTCTATAGCCTTCGGGCAACATATAGGATCATTTTTCATCTTGTTAAAAGCGAAGTCAACACAAAAGCAAAACACGGATCTATTTTTAAGGTATTTCCAATTAAGATAAATTTACAAGGAAGTAAAGTATATTAAAAGGTTTATTTATTTTATAATTAGGCTATCAATTAGAATACGGAAATTTCCTTGTATTGATTTTCATTGGTAAATAAATAAAACATACATAAATGGTAAAGCATGAAGTTATTTTAAATGTAAAAAAATATATAGTAATCTGTCAAGAATAAAGTTGGAGATGAGAAATGTTCTTTACACACACACACACACACACACGCACACACACGCGAAGACACGTACACACATGCACGCACGCACGAAAGCACACACGCACACGCGCGCGCGCGCTCGCACACACACAGGTACAGATAAGAAGAGATGGGGAGAAACTCAACAGTTTCTCTTTATAATTACAGTTTCACAAGGAGTGCTTGACAATAATTAGCTTCCTGAGTAAACGTCAAAATTTAATTCGAAGCATTAATATCAGGATAGAATAATATACTTTTTTAATTACTTTTATTTAGATATATTTAAATGTATATTACTTTTAAATTACTCCAGTGACAGATGTGAAATTGTTCGTGGAATTTTATTACACATATATATCCTTGCGCCATAAAGAAGTTTAAAGTGTAAATATGCAATAGTAACATATATATGTTTAATTCTAGCCATTGGTATGTATCGAATGATTCCTATCGACATAATTAAAGGATACTAACTCAGATCTTATCATACAGACTTTTGAATTTTGAATTTGAGTCTGTTCTACTTTGGGACAAAACATCACCCGTCTAATTAGGCGAGGTAATTTGACAATCTAGTCAATTGTACGCTACGATACCTTTTAAATCTGAACACGGTTACATTTTCGCAATGTTACAACGACATAAATTGGTACTGTTTTGGTATGCATTCACGTCTGCTGTGTTTTAAAGATGATACCTCTAATTAGAAGTAATGTATGACTGAATTTCTAAGTAATTTGGATTTGTGAAAACCAAAAACCAAAACAAATATCAGATTTTTTTAAGTTTCTATGAAATTATACGCAAACGGGCATGATCGCTATGATTAACGTCGAGGACCTATCATGACATAAATTCTATCCAATCTATCTCTAATTACAATGAAAATTATTTTTTCCATTAAAGTAAAAATGATCTCATACATTACATGGTCGAAAACATTCGTTTTCAATATTCAAATTAGATAAACACGAGAGTACATCGCCGAAATTTTCTAGACCTCTGTAAAAAGGTTATAGAAACTAAGATGAGAGCCGAGAAATAAAGGGTACAGTTGAAATAATTAAAATAAAACAAATAAATAGTATATCGTGTAGCATATGTGTAGTGTATAGTAATGTATGTTTATTGGAATCAGGCGTTACCTTGCAGAAGTCCATCCTAAGTAAGAAAAGGACCAACTCAACACGTGTTTCACCCCCTAAAGATACTCCGTGGAGGGATGAAACACGTGTTGAGTGATTTCACGGTGGCAGTTGTGTAATTCGAATTTTTGCCGCATACGCATTTATCGGCGGGCTGGCGGGCAGTGCACTTTGTTGCACGACTACCACTGCATTTACGGAAGTGGTTTAGTAAAATACTTAGTAATGTTTTTATCCAAAGGTTGTCTGGTAGATATCACCTCGAGCGATAAGATCGCTTGTACCTGTATATAAATTGTTTCTTTTTTATTTATTATCTGTGTTATTTGGTAACATATCCTTTTCTGTTTCTATATAGAGTTTTGATATACAATAAAGTTTAAATAAACAAAAAATATATATAAAGACTTTCTATTTTACTAGAAGATATCTTTTTAAAGAGTGATGTTGAAGAATTGAAATAAAAATCATTGTTTACCTCTCACGAAATTTATTTTGTCTTATATTTTAATTTGATAGTCCTCATAAGATTCATAGTAACGGTTAGATAACATTTTATTAATATAAATGATGAAAACATTTTGCTTTGCATTTTTAACTTGACGATACTCATATATATAACAAGAAACATGATACCAAATTATCTCATTACAAAGAATATAGAAAGTAAATATATTAAAAGATGTTTATGCAAAATAAATTTAAAAAGTTTTTTCTATAAATTCAACGTAAATTTGTTTAATAAAAACAATTTTGTAAGCCTACTATACAACAATAAATGAGGAAGCACTTTATAGATTTTATAAACAGCTCTACAGGGACATAAAACAGATATATTTATAATAATTAAAGTTAATACACTTATGTATTAACTTTAATTATTATAAATATATCTGTTTTATGTCCCTGTAGTATACAATAACACAATACAAAAAGCCGAAAGTAATTACATTTCACATTACAATTACAAAAGAAAAATATAATAATTATTAATAATACAGTCTTCGAAATTCTAAATTATTTACAACGCCGCCATTTTGAATGACGTAACATCCGAGCGGAATTTTCATTATTCAAAATTGTCTGTTATTTCAGGTTATACTTACAATATTGTTATTGTTATTGTTATGAACAGTTTGATTAAATTGACAACCATTTTATAGGTGCGTCAATTTAAAACGATCTCGTTCAAATTTTTTTTGTGTTCAATTAGTTTCATTTTATTTACATTTCGTATTATTTAAGTTAGTTATACCTCTTAATTGTTAGCTAGGTTTATTGAATGTCTATTTACACTTTCACTTTACGATATTTACAATTATGCACCGGTGTTGTATTGTCTACAATATTCACTTTTATACATAATTGTAAATATCTTCCATTTCTCATACGTTCATTTCTGACATTGCGGCTTGGGGTACCCTTGATTTTTGCGTGAAGTGTTGAGGTGATGTAGGTATAGCAGAACCGTTCCCAGGGGATTGTGTTTGTCCTGTTTGAGCTTGTACATCTGGTAGATTACTCGCACTCATGAAAGTTGCGTTTTTAGGTAGCGTCATACAGTTGGATGGATTGCAAATTTGATTTTGGTAACTAAAACCTACTTTTCTTGGTAAAGTGGTGCATTGACCTCTGCTTGATGGAGGACTATTTTTCTGTCCGAGATTCGTTATTTGCATACCCGTATGACATACATTAGGGCAATTAGAGCTCGTGAAATGTGGTACTCGATTTGTGAGTGCGATTATTGCGTTTTTATCTTGGTGATCTATGTCTACAATTGTGCTTGAACTTTGGGAATGTCCTACGAAATAGTGTGGATGTTTAGATGACACACTATCGAACGTTGAATTATGATTTCTCTTCTGTTGTTGCTGTAGCGCTTTCACTTGTAGTCTTGTCTTATCTCTCTGATAATATACTCCGGCGAAAATAAGAACATTGAGTATCAGTAAGGAACAACCTATGGCTATTGTTACACTTAGCGCTGTGGAATATGCTGTGTATCCTGCCACTTCTAGATTTGATACATCTTGAGAGTTATTTGGTGCTTGGTTCTGTGTGACCGCAGACCCAGGACGAGCGGAGATCACACTTACGCATGTTGTTACATATGTATCCATTGTTGTTGACGGTACGTCGAGAGTCATGTTGTATGGCTTGCGATATAGTTCTAGAGTTGGATCGTAATAGTTTGGACGGGTCAAAGGGTCGGCTCTTACTAATCCGTCGTATAGCTCCGGGTCGTTGTGGTTGCGGAAGAGGTTATGTTTTGCGACGACATCCTTCATTCCGGCTCGGTGAATTTCGGGTATTAGTCGCAACCATACGGATAATTGATGCGCCCGATAGTGGTTCTTCATGCGCGGTTTCATACCTGTAATATATTTTTTCATTTAATTCATACAAATATTTATATATGAAAAACAAAAATTTATTGTTTTTAACAGAAAAAATATTAATTGTACCATGCGTGGGATAAATATTCCTTCATTTATGATATATTGGAAACTAAAATATATCATATTAAGTAAGAAAAGATATATATTTAACCACTTCCAAATAGCCACCACCTTTCCACCTTTCCATTAGCACCTCCGATTAGTGCCAAACACAGAGTCAAGGTGTTTGGCAATAATCGGTGTAACTCCTGAAGATGCCCCGTGGAGGGGTGAAACACGTGTTGAGTGATTTAACGGTGGCAGTTGTGTAATTCGCATTGTTTGCCGCATACGCATTTATCAGCAGGCTAGCGGGCGGTGCACTTTGTTGCACGACTACCACTGCATGTGCGGAAGTGGCTAATATATGTCCTTCTCTTACTTCGGATGGACTTCAGCAAGGTAACGCCTGATTCCATTAAAAATTATATTAATTTTGAAATTAATCTATACATATGAATATAATTAAAGTGTCTGTTTGTAATATTAAAACAACCGCTTTTTACTACATGAATATGAATGTACATATGGTACATATTTCATAAAACCCTCTTTTTTAATTTTTGGTCTCTCTGTCTGTTTGTTCCTGCTAATCTCTGAAATAGCTGTACTAATTTTGACCGGAAACTGGCAGGTAGCTTATGTAATAAGCAGTGACGTAGGAAGACGAAGTTGCGGGTACAGCTAGTATATATATATATATATATATATATATATATATATATATATATAAAGTTTATATTAATATTCGGTGTGAAGGCATTGCAGTGGGCAGGCCAAATAGCTCTCAAAATAGCTGTTGGGGTCTTAAATGAAGAGACCACGGAGGTCCACAAAGTGGACAGACAACCTTTTTGACGTCATCAGAAGACGTTAGATACAAGTTGCTTCCAACTGGTCCTTTTGGAAATAGAAAAGGAGGCGTTTGTCCAGCGCTGAATCAGTTACGGCTGTAAAGACAAATTATTGTGTTTCTATATATCTACTAGCTGATCCCGCAAACGTTGTTTTGCAAAGAAATAATGTTTTAAATTTACAATTAAAAAATAAGGGATGATCATAGAGGGGTGAAAATTTAGGGTTGTATGTGTTTTTGTATGCTGTATCATAAAAAAATTAAAACAAAAAATTTCGTCAAGAAATAAAAAAAAAATATTTAGGGGTGGACCGCCCTTATCACTAAGGGGTGTGGAAAATAGATAGTAGCCGATTCTCAGACCTACTGAATACGCATATGAAATTTGGTAAAAATCGGTCAAGCCGTTTCGGAGGAGTTCAAGTTCGAACACCGTGACACGAGAATTTTATATATTAGATAAATAAATAAGCAAAAACAAACTTTACCTATTTCCAAATACTTCTGGTGAAGTGTATCGTATTCATCCCAAACTATGCTCTTAAACTTGTTGCGTTCCCTCGATATCGGAAGAACGGATTCTTGACGCTGCAGCTCGTTCGGATTTCTACATATATTATTGGATACTTTAATATACCTCTCTCATTTATAACTTCAATCAATGCTTAATATATATACAGGAAACTTTAATTTGAATATGTTAGACTAGTAACTTCTGGCATTAAAAAGTCTACAAGGATAGACAGTAAACAATAATATGTAGTTGAACGAATTTTGAAAACGGTTTTTTTATTTATTATCATTACGTATTTATAATTTTTTTAAACTATTGACTTTGATCAGATGTACCATGCAATAATTTATTGCTACTTAACTGTACATTCAGATAATAACAGCTTTTACTTACCACTAATCAATTTACATACTTATAACCTATCAATTTCTATGTCTGTATTAGTTCTTATTTATAAGAAGGTTAATAATTATTGTAGATTTAGTTGGAAATGGGTATATAAAATTTATTTAAAGTTAAATATGGGATGAACATATAAATAATATCATCCCTTCAATGCCATTTAATTAGACTTAATATCGCCAAAAGTATGTTAAAAAAACCATCATACGATGTCGTACGATTTCTTTGATATATATAAAATTTTACAATAAATAATAAATAAATAAATATTTTATTTTTATATTTAGGAAGCTCCTCAATAATTATGTACATCTATGTAATGGCAACATATAGAATTATTTCTTCTTATCGTCTTATCGTTCTTATTTATTTATTGTTGAAGATGCGGTTCAAAAATATCAGTTTCAATTTTATTAAAAACTGAATTATACATATGTCTGTCCCTTTTTTATATATAGGTGATCCGAACAAACTGTGGGTTTTATTATTATTTTTACAAATGCCCTCCACAAATAAACTAACGATAAATTAAAAATAATACAAACTAATGAAAAAATAAACATTGCAGTAAAAAAACACGGTAAAGGTTCGCGTGTTTTCGCAAAATAAAATTATTCGAATTAACTGATATCTCGACA
Source organism: Battus philenor (assembly GCF_028537555.1). Classification (NCBI taxonomy): domain Eukaryota; kingdom Metazoa; phylum Arthropoda; class Insecta; order Lepidoptera; family Papilionidae; genus Battus; species Battus philenor. Next base: position 14,611,347 of record NW_027181715.1, read on the forward strand.
ATGCGGAAACAAATAACTCTGTATTATTTCAAAAGGTAAACCAGCTCAGCCGTAATAACAAAGTTCGCTTCGAACGGTAATTTTCTATTTTATGCGACCGCTGAACGAAGCAAGGGAAGTCGTTCATTCGTCTGTTGGATTTCTTTGCGCGTTTTTATACTCCGGTCAATTCATAAGCTAATTTACTATCTAAGTTAACTGCAAATTTAATACATTATAATATTTTTTTAGTTAAAAATTCACGGAGGCCGAACAATCACATGGAACCTCCTTTCGGAAAACTCAAGAACTTAAATCATGTGGATCGAATGACACCTTATCTTAAATATCTTTCAGGGTTTGAATGCAAAGTTAACTCCATTTTCTATCGAAATATGACTTACGTATACATAGTGATAGGTTGTAGATATAAAATATTTTAAGAGGTTAACATATAGCTCACTTATCAGCGAAAATTTCATCTCATTTACACCTCCGTATATAAACATGTTGTATTTTTTGTATTTAAATGCGACTGGCAAATGACTTTAGGAAGTATAGAGTAAGCAGGGAAAGATATTAAACAATAAATAATTTAAGAATGTAATAATTAGTATTTTGAAAAATCTTCTTACTATATTAATACTAAAACTTTTCATTTTTCATGTAAACATTTTTGAAGTTATTACAATAAAAAAGTATAGAATCACAATATACTGATGGCTACTACATAACATAATTAGACATAAATACACCATAAAATATTTATTTATATATCTACATATACTATATGTATATACATATGTATATGTATATATATATATATGTATATACATATATATATATATATATATATATATATATATATATATATATATATATATATATCACTAATCACGATGTAAAGCGAATACCTAATATATTGATATAGAGAAATAATTCATTCTTTAATTAAATATATATGTATACATTTAAATGTAATTCTTATTATGTATAAGAGTTACAATTTTTGATAGAAAATAGCTCAAAAATCCAACTATATTCACTACTATCTTAATCGAACAATGTTTTATATCATAGAACATCAGACATCATATCCAAATTGTATATTTTCAAATTGAGCTAAAATGTTGCCCAACGTGAAAGGAACAGTTATAAAAAAAGGTTATCCCTGGTAAAAAAAAATATTTAATAGCGATACGTCTGACATCTTTATTTTTAAAAAAGGAATTTATTTTAAAAATTATTTAAGTAATTATTTTATTTGTAAATGAGAAGAAAATATAAAATATATGCATTTTATTATTTCCATTGCACTCACCCAGTTCTGGCGAAGTTCGCTATGTACAAGATGAAAGCTTCCGAAAGTGCCACTTCGGATTTCGTATAATCCTTTGGAAAGTGTCCGAGCCCCTCAACTAGGGGCGCTCCAAATAAATAGGGCAGCTCTTCTCCGTGCACGGAACCCATCCTCTGGAATTTCGAATCATTATATTTCTGTACCGGAAAGTTAAGGATCATCATGCAAGGACATTTATTTATTTTAATATAAACACATTTTTGTATATTAAATGTCGAGTCGGAACTTCTTTGTAGTATATTTATTACAAAATACAATAGGAAAAGTGTTTACCATTTTTGACTCATTATATTTTTTAATCGGAAATGTACATTAACGCAGTTTTTATTGAATGACGAGTCTGTACTCTTTTTAAATTTATTTATTACAAAATACAACGGGAAAAGTGTTTATCAATTTTGACCCATTATATTTTGGAATCGGAAAGGAAAAGACCATCATACACAAATTTTTTTTAATATAAACACAGTTTTTTTATTAATGAATCTGGACTTTTTTAATTTATTTATTACAAAATGCAATAGGATTTTTTTTTTCGATTTTTTTTTAAAAAAATATTTTTAACAAAATACGCTTGCAAAGTGTTAACCATTTTGACCCATTATATTTCTGAACCGAAAATTTAAGAGACTGTAAAAGGATCAACAAGGATCATTTATTAACATTATATCTAATATTTAAACTGAATATTTCGATCTATTTTATTATCAAAATACAATTATCAATGTGTTTTACTTTAAATCAACATAGATTTTCAACTATTTTATTCTTACATTACAAGATAATTAAAAATTATTAGCGTTAAACTTTCACTTCCAACTGGTTCCTGTTGAACTATGGGGGAGGCTTATGTTTTGCAGTGTATATCTTAAGGCTGAAACGGTTTCGATACGATAGTATCTAATTGTATATATTTTCCTATAGATATAATTTAACATAGTTAAAAACAAATTAAACACTAAAAAAATAATTCACATTTTGCTTGCAAAACTATTAAGTAAAAGTAAGTAGTCTTTAAAAGAGGAAATCTATAGCTCATTTACCAGCAAAAAACCTTTGAAGGTTTCAATGAGCACCTGTTTTCAGTCAACCTGTATCAAGTGATCTCTCTGAAACTCTATCGGAATGTCACAGGCCGATAAATTCTGGCAGTGCAGTAAATATTATAATTATTATTATGTATATAATAATTCAATAAAATGAATTTTGAAAACTTTTTTCTCACTATACGATCATTAATTTATTTGGTACCGTTGATTCTTAGATAAGGTGTTGTCATGTTTACAGACATACATAGGCCTCCTTGAAAGGTATCTATGGGAGTATATGCTGTAATTGGTGCAGGTACGCAGATGACGCATCTTGTCAACCTTTGAAACCTTTATGTGAGCAGTGGCAATCCTATATAAATAATGCATAAAATCTAAAGTATGTAAAATTTTATCACGGGAATCAAACTCGCGACCTGCGATCGCTATTCTCAATCCTTTACCACTGTGCTGTTACTACTTAGTATACAGGATGTCCGGTAATGAATGGATAACCTTGAAATGTCTTATAGTACAACTTATGTCCGTTTTGAAAAAAATACGAAACATAATATATCACAAGTAGTACCTTCGATATATATTTTTTTAAAGAAAAGTCGATTTTTTTTCTATCTTATTTTACTGTCTTGAACACTATGACCAAAAATGAATGATTTCTATTGGTTTTTTGTTATTTTATTATTATACACTAACTGTGCTAATAGATAAAAAGTAAACAGTATGAATAGCTTTTGCAGTTTTTATTTAAAAAAAAATTCGCAAATTAATTTATTTCTGAAAAACATGCAAAAAATATTATTTAAGCGAAGTTCAAACCTCTTGGGTATGAGAATTTGACGATTTGGCTTGTTTCTGGACTAACGGTAAATGCTTAAAAATTCTGTATAAAGTTAAACTAAAAATTTTGTACAAAAAATTCAAGTTACTTACTTGAGGATAATCTCCGTCTTTCGTTTGATAGTCGAAGACGTAAAAGAATGTGCTCGGTCCTGATTCAGTCGAACTTAAAAAGTCACCAGTCTGAACGAGCGGCGCGACATATTGAGCGTCTGACAGCGCCAACACTGCAGCGTCTCTGGTGTTTATTGGATGCTGTTGAAAAACAAATAATGCATGCCGCTCTCGTACTTCCGCTCCGTACGTATTTCTGCTTTTATTGCACACGTCACTTAAGTTTATTGCTCGTACACGAATAACATGCGATCGAAAAATAAAAAATAATAATAAATTTAATTTATCAGTTGTCAGTGAACAAAAGCCTTTCTTTAGTGGTGATCTCGGACAAAAAAGCGTTGTGTTTTTACAATAACAGTTTATACATACGTATTTCTCTCTCTCTCTCTCTCTCTCTGTCTATATATATACATACACTTATATATATATATATATATATATTACAAATATATATATATATATATAAAGGTCATATAAGCGTATAAGTAAGTCGCTTAATATATGTGTATATATAAACAATTTCCAAAAATATATATATTAATCAATACCTGAACCGTTCTCTCCCAATCGGTATATTCGTTAACTATTGTGAAAAATATTTCACTTAAATGATATGTGTAAGCATTCCTGACGTATGTCCTGAAACAAAAACATATTAGACTTGTTTTTACATATATCTAGTATTCGATTAATGAAAAATAATAAAAAATCTAAAAGTATATAAACAAAACAGATCATCTAGATATAAAAAGAAATTACATTTGAAAAAACTTGAAGTAACTTATCATATAGGAAGGAAGTTTGTGTATATAGTTTAAGGAGACAAATAAGCCAGAAGAATGTAAAACATGGTGACGAAAAATAAATGATTAATGAAAGAATTTGTGAAGAATGTAAGGAGAGAAATAAAATAAAAATATTAACGTAGTTCATTTCACACAATAAAATACACTGTTCCTATATAGGGACGAAAGGGTAAATTGAATAAAAAGTTTTCGATCAAAGGTACATATTATAAGGCCTATTGCAAACTCAGATATATGAACTAAAGCTAGATATATTCAAGAGAAATTTATTATAAAATTTCTACAAAATACAGACTCGACCGGTAGAAAATTCAAAATAACAATAAGTTTAACAGCAGAATAATCTTTAGTTATTTACTAATTATAAAGAAGATTCAAATGTTATTATATATTGAAGATCGCCACGAAGACTGGCGCTGTCCGCATCTAGCAACTTCCTGGAACCTCAACTATGTCATCTGTCCCCCTGGTGGGAGACCTGCTCACACTTCTGGTCGAAAACCTTTTGGCCCCAACGGTCATCGGTTGCATGAGTAATGTAACCCGCCCACTGTCACTTTAATATCTAATAGAATCAGGCGTTACTTTGCCGAAGTCCATCCTAAGTAAAAAAAGGGACTAATATATAGCTACTTCCGCTATGTAGCAGTAGTCGTGCAATAAAGTGCACCGCCCGCCAGCCTGCTGATAAATGCGTATGCGGCAAACAATGGGAATTACATAACTACCACCATTAAAGAACTCAACACGTGTTTTACCACTACACGGGGCATCCTCAGGAGTAATGTTACAACGATTAGTGCAACTCTGTGTTTTGCACTGTATTGCACGACTACTGCTACATAGCGGAAGTAGCTATATATAAGTCCTTTTTCTTACACTGTCATTTCAGACGAGCAATTCTTCAAGTTTCGCATTTCTGATTTAATCGTCGTTCTCTGTGTGACTGATTTTATGTAATATACTTATAGAAGAGTCTATTTAATTTAAAATGTGTTTAAATAATTGAAAAGTAACATCAACACATCTAAAAAAAACTGTGTTTGGCACTAATCAGTGTAACATAACTCCTGAAGATGCCCCGTGGAGGGGTGAAACACGTGTTGAGTGATTTGATGGTGGCAGTTGTGTAATTCGCGTTGTTTGCCGCATACGCATTTATCAGCGGGCTGGCGAGCGGTGCACTTTGTGGCACGACTACCACTGCATGTACGGAAGTGGCTAAATATTGGTCTTTTTCTTACTGAGGATGGACTTCTGCAAAATAACGCCTGATTCCAATAAAAAAAATAAACAATTTAAACCTTTTGAACAGGAAAATGATATTTCACTGTAAATTAAATGTCAATTCGCTATATATATATTCACCTCACCTTATTATTCTGTCACGTCTCTCCCCTTCGAAACCGTTTTGTATATCCTGAGCGGAAAACTTCCAAAGTGCTTCGCTTGTTACAACACCGAATAGTAGGTCGTATTTATTTTGTCCGCCCCTTATCCCGAAGATCCTGTCTCCTGCTCTTTTGTCCGCTTTGAAATTGTTCACTCCGGACACACTTGTGAAACCTTGCAAGTCGTTAGGTATAAAGAAAGTCAACAACTCCTTAGCGTAGTCTGTTTTAACAACAACTCCGTCTACAGACGGCCCGAAAGCAGTTAAGTAACTTGGTGTGCTTATTTCAGCTGACATCAGCTCTTGAAGAGGCACTTCGCGGAGGCAGTCGACGATAAGTTCATGATCCTTGACGATGTCATCTGGCAAAGTACAATTTGACTGCCTTGCAAGTTGGATGGAAAAGCTCACAGGGTCTTCCACTAACGCCCAAGAGCTTAATGCTGAACCGGAAAGGAGTATTGATCGATGGAACAGACCTGAAATTATTGTCTTGTTTATTTCTATTTTCTTATATTAATCCTTTTTATTATTTAAGGTAAACAAAATTTAAATTCAAATTATAAATACTTTATTCAGGTAGATACACGTACTTTTAAATCATCAATTATTTGTAATATTATAAAAATAGTCATAGTTGCTCTTTCAAAATTAAATTAAGCAAAATCGAGTGTTGTCGTTGTAATATACTTTTAATTTTAGATTTTTAATTAAGAAAAATAATGTGCGAGATATATTTTGTAATTTGATTATATTTTCGATCTTAATTAAATTGTAATGTCTTAAAATAATATTTGATTTTATAGTTATTCAAAGCGCTTTCCAACAATCTACGTATTTACCAAAATATTCACGAATCGCAAGATTAAAACATAGAATGGTACGTCAAAAGATATAAACTCTGTACGTGTGTGGAATTTCGAATGTAAATTGAACTCACCCGGCATCACAGTTGGTGAGATCATAAGAAAATTTATGCACGCGGCACCCGAGCCGTGTCCGAGCATTGTGACGTTGCCGCCGTCGCCTCCAAATAGAGCTATATTTTGTTGGACCCAATGCAACGCCGCTATCTGATCCATAAGCCCGTAGTTTGCTACCCGAGCTTTTACGTGAGGCATTGGATTTGCATTTAAAAAGCCTGACGACAAAGTATATGAAAATATTTTGTATTTACTAAGATATATATTTAAATTGAAAATTTCTTATTTACTTTATTGGAGATAAACAGTAAAGACAATAAGAAAGTACAAACTTAGAAACTTAGATATCTATAATTAGTTACAATTGTTACCTTATAACTATCTCACTGAGAACATTTAATGATTTATAGTCAAACAAAAACAAAACAAATATAAACATTACTAAAAAGCTCCATAACCATCTATATGAAATTTCATCAGAATATCTCTGGAAATATAAGGTATATAGAATTTAAATTTTGTAAGAATGTCCCGTTTGTCGAATATAAGTAGATGACTGAGACATGCAATCGTGTCATGGGTTCAAATCCCAGGAAACCGACTTGTATAGTTCAAACTTTGTACATTAATCATATAGGATTGTCACTGCTCATATATAAGTTTAAACAGAATTGGTAGCAGTGTTTTGCGTATCATAATACAACAACATTATGGTATATATCTCCCTCCATTTCTAGATATCTCTGAGGGTTGCCCAGGACATGCAGTAGGCGTCCATGCGCTGAAATTATAACGAATCCGATTGCAAAGTAGAGGTCAAATGTCAGATACGAATGTATTTTAAATCATATCCGTAATTGAACCTCCTTTGTTAAAAAAGTGCCAGGGTTAAAATGGTGAATTTATGGCACGTTTCTCAACAAAAAGCTACAAAACTTTTACACTTATTTCCAATCTCTCGATATAAAGTTATCTAATGTCATCTCTGTAATATAAACCACTACTTTTATATTACAATGCGAAAGGTTAGTAAGAATAGTAGTAAAAAATAAATGATTTTAATAGTTATTCGAATTTTGAAAATGTTTTTTCTTAATGTAATATCATTACTTTATTTATTATTTTTAAAAGTATTTATTTGATTTAGGATATACATAATTTGACAGCATGAGCTATAAATTCACCCCTTTCAGGCTTTTACGCTAAAGCCAAACACATTTTATTTAGGAGATTTCCACCGATGCTATGGATCATTAGAGAGACTAAATGGGTAATATTATTACGTTCCAAATAGAATTTTACGAAATTCTACCAGCAAGAGATGATAGAAGGTTAATTAAAAAAGCATATTTTCAAGCTATAGCTCTTGTAAGCATAAAATATAATCAGAACAATTTAAAAAAATATATTACTAAAGTTTTTTTTATTAAATTACTCTAAAAATGATAGACCACGAGAAACGTGAGATGGCCAGTATTTCATACAGTTATACAATACATTTAAATACAATACAAATGTATATTAATATCTAGATTGATTAGAACTGTAGAGCAGACATTACCGCTTACCTCTGTATTGAAAAAAAAATCTACATTTATGTGATATAAAAACTTTTTACAGAAATAAAATTTAAAAGTTACAATTTTTTGTTTATTAAGACATTTTTTAAATTAAATAATTTATTTCGTAAGATCTATTTGATATTAACAAAACAAATTATGAATATACTTTTGATACTAATGCACTTGTAATTGATATTAACAACGTAATGTTTTTATGTTTATTTTATATGTTTTAATAGCGTTGTAATTGTACTATTTTATTTTGTGTTCTTGTGGTCAGGCTTTACCGAAATCCTTATTTAAGTCATTAATTTTATTTATATCTATGATCTGCTGCACCAGTTCTTAGTAACACCGTAAAGTTCGAAGATGAAATATGATTAGGAATATTCGAAAGTGTTTCATAAGAAATAACTTACCTAATATACCAAGCCTGTAGTTGATGGTGATGACCACAAGGCCGGCATAGCTTGCAAGGACTGCGCCATCGTAAACATTGCCTGAATTCCATTCGAAGGATTCACCGTGAATGAAAATCACGACAGGATACTTCGCCTGTAGCGTCGGACCGACTACAAAGGAGAAAGGTTTATTATAAAGTAAATTGTTCAGTTAATAATAGAAAATTTTAATAAAAGTTTATTCTTAAACATAATTTACTATTGAATGCTAAAATTAGAAGTTGTTTTATTCGATAGTACATTAACAAAATGATATAGAACCTCCATTAAAAATATATTCACACTAACATATTTAAAATTAGTTTGTCTTCGGATGTCTTGTATGTCAATGTAGTCAAGTTTCGTAAATCTTATTCTATTGTTTAACTTATCTAAAAGTCGATTACGGATTCTGTGAATCTGAGGTGGTACTCTGGTGAGCACCAGTTCCCCCGGAACCTAAACCAGAACTGAAGTTATAACTATCCGATGTCTTTCACGTTCTTGAGTGTCTTGGAAGGTATGTCGGTTGTTAGTTTAATTTGCAGACAGCTTATTTGGCAAAGTAAAGTCTTGTAAACAGATAAAGCTTCTTGCCTAGTTTGCACGTTTTCTGTAATAAGCCGTCTGGTTCTCCGAAACATATACCTATATATTTTTAGCTACTATTTTGGTTACGAACATATTTAAATGTTGCAAGGTTGTGAACCATAAAAATATACGAAAAAAGGTCATACAAAAGTTTAAGACTTGTCCAAAAGTTAAAGATATATATGAAAAACATCTTGATTTAAATTTGGAACAGACATTATACTAATAGAATCCATAAATTTGAAAAAAAAAATGGCTAACGAAAAATTTATAATAAAAATCAGTGTGGTGTAAAATCACCATTATTATAAAGTCGTAGGAACACGCCAGATTTTAACTGCTTCCTACAGGTTTCATTTTATGTTATATGGTACCATCTTTGGGATCTTTCATTCAACCACGAGTTGACAGGATTTTTATTCACATTTTTTTTGTTTCTATATACCTCTTTCGTCCTTCTCTACGTCTTTCATTCATTTCATATGTGTATATAATAATGATGATAAAGTAAACCATAGAATCTATAATGTTTAATATCTCATAGTATTATTTCTAAATGACGTCATCAAGTTACATACAGTAGGTATATATCAAGTAGTATGCCAACAGTTAAAGTTAAAAGTAGGCTTCGATTTACAAAGATATATAAATGCATTCTTTAGAGGTTTGGACAGCAAGAATAATTGTCTTAAAACTTGTTAGATATATAACGAAAGCGATAGCGAAACTTTGAAAAAAAAAAGTGGATAATAAATCACACTTAAGTCAATTTTTACCGTACCCTTTTCGATATCTCTTCGTTACTTGAAAATCTATCGATATAACTTTCGCAAGCGTGATTCAACTGTTATATACTTTTAGTATTTCTTAAGACAAGTTGTTTTAGTTGCTATAAAGCGTGTTTAGCTTTTTACAGTACGAAAGGTTCTCGAGTGACGACTAACAAGTGCGGGTAAGCCTTTTTGGTGGACCAGCGACACAGTTACGGTCGCGTGCAAGAAGAGACATGGTGGAGAACATTGGAGAAGACTTACGCCTTGCAGGCCATCGGCTAAAAAGAAAAACAAGAAGTTCGAACACATACCAGGGGTTCGGCACGTGGGACCCACGCCCCATAGGAGGGCAATTCGAAAGTGAACTCATCACGAGATTAGCATTTCCGCTTTAATGAAAAGTTATGTACGTTACATAGGGTGATGATAGAATTTTAGAAAAGCTAAGGTAGAAGCATGGCACAAAAAATGTTGGTAAATACTGCATTAGACGATTGTCAAAAAAATATAATTACATATTTCCTCCCAGGTTGATAAATTAGATTAATAATGGTAAATTACCATAGCAACATATTTAATCTTATTTAACATTATAGAATATTCTCTAAGATAAAACTAATTTATTCAATTTGACCTTTTAACAGAACTCATATTGACCGTCAACTTTTTTTTAAATATATTTTATTTTTGACTCTAATCTGCTTCTCAAAGTGTTATAGTTGTGAAGAAAAAACAGGAATAAACTCCACAACAACACATCTTTTGATAAAGTTTAACAATACGAATGTATATATATACACTTTATCAGATATAGCCTAAATGAAATCAAAATAATCAAGCGACATCATTGCCAAGGATTCTTGTCATTTTAATATTTGATTATTGAATAATATGTCTTTTCAATTGACTCACTTTTAATATGCGTATTGAATTCTATAAATGGCAGTCCAATAATATTTTGCGGAATTTAATTAGAAAATCTGTTTATATACAGTTTGTCCGTACGTACGTATCTTATTTCTACAAAGTTACGATGTTTAACATTAAGTCTACTGGTCTCAACATATTTGGTACATCATTATGCAGGTTACAAAAACAGGCATTAAGATATTAACATAATAAATAATATACATAATAAATCATAATAAATAATATAATTAAATTATCGTGATATTTACTAATTCTCGATCCATTAAATACCATTTATTCTCTACTTATAATGTAATGATACTGTTAATATTATACACTAATTATAAAAAACCTCACAATCACTCAAATAACTAATTGCGTAATATTTTTAATTGTTTATCACGTATAGAAGTAATTTATTTAATTTATGTGATTCTGGTATATTTTAAATAAGCGTATTTTCAATTTCGTTTGGAAAAAAAATATCCGTAAATAAAAATTCTGTATGTCTTTATATATAGATATTTTAACAGTTATAAAGAATCGAAAATCACATATATGACGTAACAAAGTTAATGGAATACATAGGGAGTGACGTAATATCAAAGAGATGGATCATATTCGTCATGTTCACGAAAAAATTGTTTTTTTTTTCCTATATTTCCGCTATCAGCGTCTTGCATGAGAGATTCTTCACGCTCCAAATAAGTTACTGGATACAATCCAACAATACAGAAAATATTTTCCCCCGATTAATAAGAACAGAAGCGGTCGCTTTGTTTCGGGCACCGCTATGCAGGGGTTCAGAACATTTTAATAATTATTCTTTTGTAATTGAACTTTTATATAAATAATATGATATTATAAATATTAATTGTGATATTAATTACGCTCATTCATTTATTACGCTTATACTAAACATTCGAATTTTTGTCACCAGATTTTATTTTAAATTTTTTGGCAGTTTTTTGTCGTTGGAGAAATTCCTACATTGGACACTCAGCTGCGGGAACAACTAAAGGTTAATTACTCCTAACGGCTATAGTACCGAAGTCTTAAACGCCTTTGGTCAAAATCTTTTCAATCATTTTTTATAAGAATTTATATTCCACAGACATCACTGTAGTGCCTTACAACTGCATTTACGTTTGATATTTATGAAAGAAAACTTGTTTGCTCATGTTTGTGCATGTTACAGTATTTACTAAGTCTCTTGATCTATTTTAACTACGCCTTAGTAATGTCCAGTTTTTAAAATTATGTATGGTGCGACCACTTCCTCATACCTACTCCATATTGTCATCATCAGGTTGTACGACAGGATTTGTGAATTTCAACCATCACCCACTGCTGGCCTTGGGAGAATATGGGAAGCAATCATTTTCTTTAGGACCAATTCTATACTATTTTGTATAAAATTTTTAGATTGAATGAAAGCTTTTGAATAGCGAACTATGTAGATTCAAAATCTCATTCATATGAATCATTTTATATCATATACTATGTATTTTATGAAAATTCAATATCATTACACATTTATAATTAAACTTGTATTAACAACGAATTGATTTAGATTAGTATTCTGAAGGTTACAAAACCGAACATAAAAGGATTTTTTTATTATACCTAATATTTTTATTGAGTAATTTATGTATGTTATTTCTAGGAAACATTAAAAACAAATAAAAAATAAGGGTTGATCATAGGGGGATGAAAATTTAGGGTTGTAAATATTTTTGTATGCTGTATCATAAAAAAATAAAAAACAAAAAATTTTGTCCAAAAAAATTTAAAAAGTTAGGGGTGGACCACCCTTAACATTTAGGGAGATGAAAAATAGATGTTATCCGATTCTCCACCCTGGCCGATATGCGCGCTAAGATTGTCGAAAATCGGTCGAGCCGTTTCGGAGGAGTTCAATCACGCACACCGTGACACGAGAATTTTATGTATTAGATTTACACAGCTGTGTATATATTATACAGACAGATTATAGGTTTAATACCGCTGAGCTAACATAGCTTAATTGACGTCTTTATGGAGTAAAGTAAAAAATGAAACACACAATTTAACTTATACGTAAGTAACAAAGCGACAAAATGGTTGCAAAGCTAGAACTGTAATCCAATGTAACAGTATTTAGAACTTTCAAGGCTGTTAATGATTGGATAAGACAAAAGTAAATCGTGATGTAAGCGAGTCTTTTGCCTTGCGGTATATATATATATGTAGCATATACATATATGTATATATGTAGCAATTTTTCTGCACCTATAAGAAAAAATAGTTGATAAAGTAAGGTAGGTTTTTGCTGATTCGTGACTTATACATTTTTAGAGGCTGTGTTCTTGATGACGTAGTAATCTTTAGTATTGCATACTTTACTTTAATAATGCTTGTTGATATTATACTATAATAAGTACATAATAGTAAAGAAAACAGTACAAAGGGCAGTGTTATCACACGAGGCAATTTCTTCCAGACAACTATAATATGGAAACAGTAGAACTATAAAAAAGCGGTAGTCAACGTGCACATTTATAAAAAACATACATATATAAATACACATACATACATATTTTTATAGCATAAATACTTATAATAAACGGTATTATAAAAATGTGTTTTTAAAAACAACAAAAACATCAAACTGACTAGGATAGCACTTGTACAAAAAATAAAGAAGCAGAGAATGATAAATAAATAAAACGAAGAACAAATAATCATTGATCTAGCAAATATATCTTAACCGTTTTCTTAAAAATCGGTAGTGAATTAGCACGTCTTGTATTCTGCGGTAAGTCTTTCCACGATCAAATGGCCTGTGTGGTAAAAGATTTGACCATAACAGAAGAATATGCCGGCATTTTTAATTTCAGATTATCTGATGATCTCAAAAACCTCTCGTGTGTCACGAAGAAATTGACAATTTTATTCGTGATAATGGAGTGAGAGTATTGAAAATAATAATAATAGGTAGATAAAGGATTAATAATGATCCAAGTCAATTTAATATTGTCTCTACAATGAGCTTGACTTAATAAAATGGACGGTGAATCAAAATTAATCAAAAATATAATTTATATTACAGATTCTTGATGTCAAATAACGAAATTATTTTTTTATTAATATAAATCCTTATAAATATTTGTATAGAGTTTATTAATTATATTACCAGCCAGCGAAAGATCCTATTTGTAAATGTCATGAAACGTAGATCACAAGGGAGTATCTCGGAGACCAAAATTTAATCATAGTTTACAATGGAGTAAACGTCTTTCAAAGTGATAATTTAGCAAGGTAGCGAGAGAGTAATTCTTTGTAATAAATTTAGATTTCCCAAAGCTTTTAGTATATTAAATTAAATAATTTATATTACAATTATTTACAACGTTAGATATAAGGTATTATAAAGTCCTTCTTTCATATTTTTATCTAATACCTTTTTTTATATTCGCACAACATTATTGGACGTAATTCAAAATGCATATTAAAAATTAATGGACAGCCTTATTATTTTCATTTAGGCTATATCTAATAAAGTATGTATTTATAAATCTGTGTTAAACATTAATAAAAGATGTGTTGTTGTGGAGTTTCTTCCTGCTTCTACACAACCATAACACCTTGCGGACCAGAGTAGAGTTAATAAGTAATTTATATCTATGTATATATATATATATATATATATATATATACATAGATATATATATATATATATATATAAATATAAAAATTGGTAACAATTGACAATCAATAAGAGCTCTGTTAAATGCTACGATGTTTAATAAACGTATTTTATCTTTTATTATAATTTCTTTTTTAATTAGTATTTTTATGGCCCCTTTTTGGGGCATCTCGTTCAACCTCTATCCTGCCAGGATCTTTGTCAGAGTTTTTATTTACATTACTATTTTTAAACAATTTTAATAAATTTCCATTCTTATTTTTCGTATTTATCGATATCTTTCATTCTTTTCTCTAATTTCCTTCACAATATTATTCATTATTTTTCATACATTCTCACCGTCTTGCCCTCCCTCCAGAATTTTACTTTTATTAAGTTTATTATTTTTATCATTCAACAGTTTATTTATTCCTAATTCTTATTATCTTACTATCTATATTGCACCTACACTACATTTCCAATATTACAGTTATTTTATCACTGTTGTTATTTATTTTCATTATTCTTGTCATTTTTATTGATTTATTGTTTTTACTTATTTCAGTTTGTACTACGAAAGATGACTAAGAAATTTCAGAAACAGATTTCTGGAGCAGCATTGGTAGGATTATTCACTTTATTTAGTTAGGCAGGTAGAAAAGTATTTTCAGTTGAGGTAAATGCCAATACATTGCGAACATACCTTTCTTAACCTACTACCTACTTACTACGTAGTTCGGTAGACCCCAGACCCATACCCGACCTCTCTTACAACAACAAGAATTTTTTAATAGACTATAGGCAAATCATTTGACGTAAGTCTCGCCTGGTATTAAACATAGACAAGATCTGCGATGCTACATGCTTTCCTGGAAAACTATTCTCTTGATTTGAAGACTCCTTAGTTGGAAACAATGCCGCTAGGTTTGTAGGTTTCATACCTTGAGTATTTGCACTATTAAAGTAGTATTAAAACTCTTAGATATATATGTATATATTTCGTCAAAGATAACCAGCGAGGAGGTTTTGGTGTGTAGGAATCTCATAACACATCGTACATCCTGAAAGATTACTCCAGATACAAAAAAAAAACGTACAATCTTTTTAGTTTAATACAGACAATTGCTGTCAACTAATTTATGCTGCATCATATTTAAAAATCAACAATTTTAGAAAAAAAACTGGCATAATCATAATATAGTAAGAAAACGTGATTTAAAAGCTCGTATTACTGCATGTTAAAATTAAAACTATTGTTTATTATCTGTCTCTGAACTTCGTACTGGCAGAAGACCTGCCTGTCGAATTTCAATAGAAAAAATAAATTAATGTAACTTATATCACAGTGATCACTTAATAAAGTGTGACTGAAAATAGATGTAATATATTTACAGTTTTTGCTGACAGATGAGCGGCTCTAGTTTTTACACTTATTTACAATCGCCTTGTATTGAAGTCATCCAATACTTTTGAAGTCAATCAATCAAAAGGATATTAGGATGGTATCATTAATAATAGATTTTTTATAACATTACAATTAAAGGTTTTGCTAAACTTTTGCAGTTTACAAAGCAAATAATTTGACAAATACTTAGATATTAAGACAAAAAATAAAATAATTAATGTAAAAGTACACTACAGAAATAAGTTGTGATATTGCTCGAATTTTCAAGGAAGGAGATAATAGTGATTTCAATTGAAAAATTAATCCAGATGATAATGACAAGTTTTAGAAAGATATTTAGTGGAATCAGGCGTTACCTTGCGGAAGTCCATCCTAAGTAAGAAAAGGACCAATATTTAGCCACTTCATGCATGTGCGGAAGTGGCTAAATATTGGTCCTTTTCTTACTTAGAAAGATATTACAATGATTGAAATGAATACAAAAGATTTAGAGATATCCGTTTCAAGTAAAAGACTAGAATTAAAAAACTTCGACGATCTTGTAACATAAGTTGGCACATTCTAGCAAACTCGACATTTGTGTGAAGAATGTAGATAGTTTCTCAGCGAGATGGGAATCACGGAACGTTTGCAGAGATGAAAATAAGGCTCTGTATTGTTTTAGCAACGCATTCATTCATCTCACGACGAGTCGGTTAGTAATCACAACGTAAGAAAGAGTTTTGTAACCTACTTTGCTTTGTTCTTCGCTTTATCCTACTGTCCGAAAAGCAGCGTTATTTCTTTCTCGAAATGACTCACTTGAGTAAGCCTCAAACACAGTCTACTGATTTATTTTCAAGTTATCTTCAATAATACTTGTGTTCATATTTAAATACTTTAAAATATCAATGTACAAGTTATAAGTTAAAAAGCTTTAAAGATGTGAATGCATACTTCTTTTATTACCCTTAACCTTTTCCACTCCAATGCTGTTATGTAGCATCGATAAAATTTAATTGAATTATAGTATCTTGCGATCCTAGAATATGTTTCATTCATTCGTGATTCAAACATTTTAGTAACAAAAATCTTTCCTGTTTTAAAATTTTCCGCAAAAAGAAGTATTACACCATGTCGAGTATCACTCGACAGTGGAGCTTGTGGAACAAAATAAGTGTCGAGTGACACTCGACATTGGAGTGGAAAGGGTTAATAATAATTATGTTCTTGATTTCAATACTTTAAAATATCACTATACAAGCTATAAGTGAAAAAGCTTTGAATCTTTGAGCTGAAATTTTGAACATGTGAATGCATACTTCTTTTATTATCTTTAAACCTTCTATTGTTATATTTTTTATTATTATTAGGATCTGTTCCACAGACATTAGCGTTCGTGCCTTTGTTTTTATATTCACGTTTTTGTATGTCACTTAATCTATTTTAATGACGCCCTAACATTGAGTTTTTAAAATTACATTTCGTGCGACCATCTCAACCCTACTCTATATTGTTCTCAGGTTGTACGCCAGTATGTGCGGCGGTTGTCGTATTCACATCGATGAATCTTGCGTTCGCATCTTGAGTCTCATCCGTGTAATACACGCACGTTTATTTCGATTGATTTTTTTTTCTAAAATTCGACGAATCAGTAACTCCTTTCAGTACAAAAAATTATTAATTTTAACTTGTAATAATTCAAATTTTTAAAATACTTTATTGTACAACATTAATATAACGATATTTATTATTTCTAAAATCATTGACTTTAAAATAGGCAGTATCATACATTAATTTACAACAAATGAGCTATATGAACCTTTAAAAGTTCTATACACCTATAATTAATCAATATATATATATATATATATATATGTACTTTAATAAAATAGTAAGTTTGTGAGTTGTTTTGAATGAGCCACATGACCAATTTAATTAGAAAGCCGTGTTCACGCTGTTTTGTTCGAGTACCTTCACAACGTGCTTTGATCAATAAATCTGTTTGTTATAACATTTTAAATGAATATTATATTTTCAGCTGTAAGATGTCCACTAGACATAAACTTATCCCATCGATTTTTAATAGCGTCTCGCATGTAGCGTATAGCGATGACTTCAACAAAGAGGTCTGTTGACTTCATAGATGAAAGTCTTGCTGTACTTGACGGTCAATAGTCTGGATTCCAAAATCTTAGGATTTCAGAGGATATCTCTTTATGCAGTAATTGCCCTGCTCATTATAGATTTTACTAACCAATACACATTTAATACATATACCGAACTCGCTTTAAAAAAGTCATTAACTAAAATTTTTAATGTTTGTACAATCTTCTGTGTTATATTATCAATGTTATTTTATATTTAAAGTCTATTTGATAAATATAGACAATTTTTTTTTAATTTTATTCAATTTATGTACATTTATTATTTTCTATATGTTTTATTCTTATATATATCGGATTATCAAACAATATATGCAGCGGTCCTGAACACAAGCCTTTATTTTAGAATAAACAGAGTAACAAACTTTTTACTTTATATTTCTCGTGACATTACATCCACACACATACACACACATATATATGTATATATAAATATATATATACATATATATATATATATATATATATATATATATATATATATATATATATGTGTGTGTGTGTGTATATATACCTTCGCCGACGTTTGAATCCTCTAATCATTTAATAAAAAAATATTTATTTGTAAATATGTTTAGTTACTTCTTTGTCTATCTCCATTGACCACTTTTGTTTCGGAAATAAGTAAAAGTCAGAAATATCCAGGTTTTAACAATACAGTATCGGAGGCTTCATTAGTTTGTTATTTTAAACTACAATCGCACTTGCAACGATATAAACTCAGTATCTTTATGATGTTAAAGCCAATTATTTCCCCACAAATCAATGAAACTCTGGTAAATTGTTAGGAACTAGCTCATATATATAGTACTCTAGTTCAATGGATGATAATATATTTTGTAAGGATATATTAAGTCAAAGTATAGTTCACTTTATACTTCGTAAAGCGTACAACGAAGCATTGGAACTGCGCTTCATCACGAACAGCAAAGTGAACCGCAAGGAATATCCGCAACAAAGGGATACTCGACTTACATACTTGAAATACGTATCGATCTTATTTGCACAAAGTGTCTCAAAAGAAAGTATATGCTTGATATCAAATTTCTATTTGCATGATTAATTGTTACTCTTTTATTTAAATATAAGCCAGCATTATTACAAAATGAAAACTACAATTATCACTTTTCACGACTGTCATTACTTCGTGATTTTGTGTAATAGACTCTTTATAAACTAATAGAATAAATATTTTTAGTGTTGGCCGCTGTTTCGGACACATTTAGCGTTGCGTGTTTAAAGAAAGACGTTTAAATTGAGAGTGATTTTATTTCGAAAAATGACTTTTATACAAATAGAAGTAAGAAAAGGACCAATATTTAGCCACTTCCGCACATGCTTTTGTTGGTTAATTGTAAACTAGTCATGTTTTTATCCGTGGGTAGAAAACATGATCAGACTGCCCGTCACCATCACCGGTTCTACCACCGTTACATCCCCGGGACCAATATTTAGCCACTTCCGCACATGCTTTTGTTGGTTAATTGTAAACTAGTCATGTTTTTATCCGTGGGTAGAAAACATGATCAGACTGCCCGTCACCATCACCGGTTCTACCACCGTTACATCCCCGGGACCAATATTTAGCCACTTCCGCACATGCTTTTGTTGGTTAATTGTAAACTAGTCATGTTTTTTATCCGTGGGTAGAAAACATGATCAGACTGCCCGTCACCATCACCGGTTCTACCACCGTTACATCCCCGCACTACTTCTCCATGTACACCACCATATCTACCACCCTGTTGAGCTAATGGTAACCTACGTAACTTATGTGTTTGAACTATATATTTATCATGCGCTGCCTGTGAAGCGAAAACTCTTGCCTTGTGGTCTAAAAGGTCAAATTCTACTTTATGTAAATTAAAAACTAACTCGGCATGTAACACTTTTAAATGTAATTTTAGATTATTTCTAATCTTAAATCACCGGCAAGATTCCGCCTCTAACGAGACCTTCTGAGCCTTGAGTATAGCCATATCAGCCGCATGGCTGACCGTGTTGGAACGGATATTAAGATGTTGTTAAATATTGTGGCTAAACAGGAAAAAGTTAAATAGTGGATAAATATTGGTCCTTTTCTTACTTAGGATTGCCTTCCGCAAGGTAACGCCTGATTCCATTAAACAAATAGAAGTCATATGAATAAGCGAATGAGGGCGCTTTTGGCGTTACTCTCGTAAGTCTCTCTCGCACACTTTAAAAAGGAAATAAAATAAAAATAAAGACATGAATTCTAATCCATGTTTTTTTATATTTTTAATCTTTTGTTGCAGTATAAGTATTTGTTAAAATACTTGAGTTTCTATGGAGTATTCAAGTGATGATTTCGTCCAAATATATGTATAGAAAACGTATTACTAAAAGATAAAATGTTTAATAAGTAGAAAGATGTCTATACTTTGTGTTAAGCAAAAAAAAAATACATACGTTTAATATTAATAATTACCTTACCTTGTACGGGTGTATATATATTCATATACAAGCAGTCCTCGCTTTGATTCTTCAAGCGTGGCAGAAGGCGGCGCAAGTACTCGAGCCGACCTTTCGGCATCCTCTCCAACGCTTGCGTCTCGTTCGAGATGTCTGGCAGCCGTTGAGGGCATACAGGTCCCATTTGATCCACAGTTTTCACGTCGTCCCACGGTGCGGGCGCGCGTGTTGGAGCAAATCTTAACATCCAAAAATTATTTAACTCAAAATACATTTTTATCTAAAAAGTTTAACACGTTCACTGCGGCTTGAGGCCGATTCAGCCTCATGGTAGACTTTGCACTGGTGCGGCGCGTAAAACTCGTGTTTTCTCTCTAGTGCGGCGGCTGTTTACACTCAACCGAAACATGAGGCAGAAAAGGCCTCAACCGCACTACTAGGAAGTTCAGCTTGAGGCTGATTCGACCTCAGCCGCACCAGCTGAAAGTTCTTCAAAATTGGGCCCGCAGTGAACGTGTTAAGTACTTTTTCACGGAGATTGTTTTATATGTAAGTTCGTTTTAAACACCTATTTCTCACTCTGAAATATATTCATCCTTTCACATATACACGTACACTGAAAGACGTAGGGCTGCCCTAACGATATCTATGAGTGGATTACCATAATAACCACGCTTGGCAGGTAGTTGATATTATTGTACGTGTGAACACCAATCATCTTGTATTAATATAGATTTGGCGACGTATATATCATTACCTTTACGCTGATGAAAGACCATTTTCCGGATTAGAACTTCTTATAAGGATTATCGCATGTCTTATATGAAGTTATTTTCGTCGATAATATATTAGAGATTATATATAATGGTAATCCGGAGAAATGATTTAGTTAGGTGAATAGAGTTGAGTAATTTGTTTTACGTAGTTGAACGTAGATTACGTGGTTTTTATTAAACGGTTTTATTTAGTTCGACCCGTACGGAATTTATTTAGATCAAAATAAGAAATTGAAATTTAAGCACCTTCCCGTTGTCAGATTGATCTGAAATTTGGTACACACATTTAATTTAGATGACAATACAATATAATAAAATCAATAACATTATAAATCTAAGATGGCCGCCGATACAAAATGGCGGATTACGTATTTTTCCTTAACCCCCTCAATATCGGTATCAAATGAAAGGGCTACACTAGTAAAACACGATGATTATGTCAAAATTTAAAATTCAAGATGGACGCCGTTCCAATATGGCGGACTAGGTACATATTTTTCCACAACCACCACAATATGGGTATCAAAAAACCGTTTAACTTAAAAGTTTTTTACTCTAGTGTAAGGGAGACAGGTGAAGGCTTGAGGAGATACGAAATTAACAGTTCCTGAAATCAGAAGTGTCTAAACTTAAGTACCATGTAACAAAGGTATGGTCATGATTTGATAGAGTATGGTTCTTATACCAGGTTCCGAAATTGTAAGTGTTCACCTAAACCTTCAAAGAGAATGTTGGTGATGATGCAACCCTCACGTAACAAGGTGATAAGAGTGGAATAAAAATCAATATTTGTCGTAATTACTCAAGTAATCGCCAACATACGAGGGTAATACTTTTCTCAATAATTACATTTCATGAATAAGGTGTTTTAATATTGTTACGTATATATACTGAGATTGGCGACTGGAAATGATGCAATGAATTGTAAATGGTGCCAGATAAAAGACGTATGTTGAGTGTTCTAATTGTTTATTCACTTTTTAAATATATTCCTTAAAGTCCTTTTTATTGGGGCTTATTTTTGGTTATTGGAGACCTCTGCTTCCACCCATATCTGGTTTGGTACAGGGTTGTTTTTTATCTTTACTTATTTTAAAAGTCATCTTTCACATAGTCAATCATTCTATTCTTTCATACCACAATTCGTTCTTTCTCTTCCATTCTGGTTGCCATTCGTTCATTTCTTAGTTTTGACAAAAAATACATTAGTTTTTTTTTTATTTTTACATACTATTAATATTATAATAGTATCTTATTGTAGTTGATTCAACATTGTTTCTATAATCTTCTTCGTATCGTAATTACACGTAATGTCTGACCTATCTTGCAATTTTAAATAATATCTAGTGGAAAATGTATAAACCAAAATAATCATATGTGTGGAAACTATTTATAACCGTTATTTAATCAAATAGAATTAACAAGTTATTAAAATTTATTGATAAAAGTTAATATAAGCATACATATGTATACATATGTACAGGTAACAAAATACAATAATAAAGTTTATAACATGATTTATTATCTGTCGCCAAAATGTAACTTTAGTGATTTGTTCGTAGATTGAATTTAAAAGTTCGTGAGGATACATAAGGAAACTGTGAGAGAAAAATGTAATATGTAAACGTATTGTTTTTAAAACTTATTTATAATTTACTTTCGTTTTAGTTTATTTTTATTTATGTATGATTAGTATACAATAAATATGTATTTAAATTATTAATTATGGATAATTTATATCTCATTAATTTATTTATTTGTGTGCAATAAATACTTTTTTAACAGCTTTTTTAATTTATTAAGTAATTTTATGTTTGATAATAGTTGTACGTAGTTTTGATGTAATTAATAAATAATCCATTTTAATTAAATACATCTTGAATTATTTATTATCCACTTAGGCTTATTTACAGTAACATATGTACTTCACGAGAGCCTAATTTAATTTAAAACTAGATTTAAATTTAGTTTCAATGACATCAGTTTAAAATTATAAGGTTACACGCGCTATTTTGAGAAGAAATGTATTTCTATAGCATTTATGATTACTAGTGTATATATATAGATGTATATATAGTATTTATGTAATAGAATATTACCTGTTAGAGCCAGTGGGTGGTGTTGCATACGGAACACCGAGATACGCTTCGACCGGCTTCAGATATTTATGTTGGTCCATCGGCAAAATTACACCTTGCAATTTACCATACCTTGTACCTATTATTCTAGTTCTTAACATAGAATTTCTTCCACCACTGTAACTGTTACCGTTTGAATTCACACTTAAAAGTAAAACTAATAGTACAGTCAATTTAGCTCTATCGTGAATGTCTAATTTGAATATTAACTTCGAACGCGAGTGCTTCCGAAATCTCTTGTCTAAGCATATTTCTATAGCGTACAGTAATAGTTTGAACGAATTTGTTAAATGTAGCGGCAATCTATGATAGGCCATTTTAATTAAATATCACCTCTCTAGTTCCATTTCTAGTTATTTTAATAAATCGCAATTCAACAGTTCCATAGATCTATTCAATGGGTTCAGCATTATTGGTATTGTCTTCTACTGGTTTCATTTTCATTTCCAGTCATCGTGTTATCTGTAACAAAGAGAAAACACTATTGTTTATTTATATTTCTAGATTATTAAATCTGAGTGACGTAATATTTAGTTTTTGGACATTACGAATTTGAATCAGAAATTTGGAAATCTACAAAACTAAGGTAATTGAATAAGGGTAGGTTACATTGCTCGTGGAACAGATGGTCGTTGAAGACGAAAAGCTTTCGAGAGGCGACCATAAGCCAGAGGACGCGACGGAGATACGCCCCTTACTAGGTCGCGGAGAGTCACCAGATGCGGGTAGCGCAAAACCAGTTATCATGACGATCTGAAGGTGAAGCCTATGATTTGCAGTGAGTGTTTATTTCCTGATATTACTATTATGAATATAAGCATAAGTAAGTATCCGATGGCTGGATTTGTGATGTGAACTGATGATACAGTTAAGATCGCATTAAGTAACTAGATGCGGGTAGAGCAAGGCAGATCATCGTTATGATCCTTAGAGGAGGTATATGCTTTACAGTGAGAGTTCATCAGCCGAAACGAAAAAAAAAGAAGAATCAACAAACGTCAAAGAATTGCTCATCTAAATTGTCAGTGAGATCCAAAGGCTGTTGGGGGTCAATAGACTCTCGAATACTACAATCCAATAGACGCAAAGTAGGTATGCACTTCACAATGTACACCGACGACATGTTCAAGATCCCTGGAATTTACTGACCGATCATTGTGACAATCTTTGGAAAAGGCCAATGCCTTGCAATGGTTGTCTATTGGCTGACAATAATGATGATGAATTTCTCAGTATTTCATGGATTTACCATCAAAGTGATTAGTACATCACTTTGTCAAGAGAAGAGTTAGGTGCGGTTCTCGGGGCTGACGACCCACTTAACAACAGGTTTAGAATGGATTTTTACAAATCATATAAATTCACATTCACTGAACATGCTCCTGTTTTAATCAAACTAAATAATATATGATTCTGCCAGTGATGTTTTAATAGCTTGTTTCATAACTCGACTGGTAATCTCTCTCGTCAAATTTAAACCATTCAGCAATTTAGTAGATTACTTCGATTTGACTCTATATAAATTCTGTGTTTAGCACTAATCGGTGTAGCATAGCTCCTGAGGATGCCCCGTGGAGGGGTGTGACACGTGTTGATTGATTTGGGGGTGGCAGTTGTGTGATTCGCATTGTTTGCCGCATACGCATTTATCAGCGGGCTGGCGGGCGGTGCACTTTGTTGCACGACCACCACTGCATGTGCGGAAGTGGCTGAATATTGGTCCTTTTCTAACTCTATATAAATTGATGCAAAGTAATTTTGTCGACTGTCTTAGTGTGATAGATACATTTCCCAGGTAACAGTTAGTTGTAAAGTACTACAATATTCAATGTGCTTTAACAGGAACAAATACAGTCTACATCACGTCACGGCTATATCTTCAGGGATTATGTCTTGCTTCTCATACATATCTATCGTAACTGTTTACTCAGGAGCTGTTATTGAACCAGAAGATATTTCGTGTAAGATTTAACGATTTTGATATGAATTAATCCTAATTTGGAAAAGGTTTTTCTAACTACACCATCGTTACGTTTTTTGAAGTCCTTTATTTTTGGATAAGTTGTTAAATAATATCTAGATAGAAGGTAAGCATTACATAGTACAATCGAATATAGTAGTAAATAAAAAAATTAAAAATGAAAAGATTAAAAATTTATAAAACTTAAAAAGTGACTACAATATACGGTATGATTTTTAATCCTCTGCTAGAACCTTTCTGCAGATGAAAGCCTCCTCCAAAGATGCCCAATGTTCTCTAGATTTGGTTTTTGAAACCAATCTCCACCGGTGACTATATTTACGTTAATTCCATCTTGCGCAGGATCTTTTTCTCTTTCTTTTTCCAAGTGTACCTTTCCACGCTGTAACTATTTGGTCCATTTCTGATCCTGCACACGTGCTACGTAACGGCACCATTTCCATTCAAAAGTCAAAGCTTATACTTGCCCACCTTTGGCGTTTGTAGTTTCTCTAATTTGTGTGTCGTATTTTATAGATGTTTGGAATCCTACGCTGTATTCCTCATTGACATGTTACTATTTTTCTTTTATCGTTTGTTTATAAACTACCATACTTGGAAGGCGTGTAACAAGCATGGTAAGATGCAAGAATTCATCACCTTTGCTTTTATGTTGATTGGTTTGCCTTTGAATATTTTCTTTAACTTTCAGTTGTGGCGTTCATTAGAACGCACCCAAATTTATTATCTGTGAACGCATCTGTTTTTAGCATGCCCCT
Source organism: Battus philenor (assembly GCF_028537555.1). NCBI lineage: Eukaryota > Metazoa > Arthropoda > Insecta > Lepidoptera > Papilionidae > Battus > Battus philenor. The sequence goes on from NW_027181715.1 coordinate 14,637,388, forward strand.
TCTTACACTCGGTACAACTTGCTCTCTCTCTCTGACCGAGCGGACGTGTCGCTTCAACCGCTGTTCAACAAAGGAAATACTTGTAACTCAGATTGAGATTTATTGTTCTGTGATATTATAAGTTTAATTATCCGGCAAGTGTTTTTCCTTACATCGAATTATCTATTATGGGACGAGGGGCCCGTACGAACGACTTTACTTGTTTCATGTTAGTTGTGTCCTTCGTTCAGCCTCTCGTTCGGATAGGGTGTACTGTATATTAATTGACAGAAAATGAGAAATACATTCACCTCTTTGAAGCGTGATCACCTATAACAAATCACACTAAACGACGACTCAACAGTTATTTTCATCGGATCATATAAATAAATTTATTAATATCCCATATATGTAATTAACAAAATTCGGTTAGCGAAAAATGAATTTATGATATATTTTTTTCATTTTTACTGCTTCCCGATGTACATTTTAAAATTTAAGCCGAAAAACTGGACAGCTATCGCCTAAAACACGACCGCGCTGTTTGAATTAAATATGGTTTGAAAATTTAACGTACCATGTCCGTCTTTATGTCATATTCGTTTTCAATTTTCCACGTTACCATTTCGCTTGTTATTAAATAAGTACCTTTATTTTGCTCTTTTTTAATAAATACAGATAATCTGGTAATTTCACTCGTAATGACATTAATTTTCTTTTTTTTTTAACTTAAGTTTTAACCAATCTGAGTTTAGTTTATAATATAAAATCAGATGTATTAATATAGTTTAAAATAATGAAACGTTATAACAATTCAAAATTCTGATGGTGTTGCTTATTTAAATTGTGTACAACATTCATAATACTTATGATGTTTAACATCATACACACTCATACACGTACACACGCATGCGTGCATGCATGCACGCACGCACGCATGCATGCACGCACGCATGCACGCACGCACGCACATATACTGACGAAGCGAAACGGATACAAACTTTAAAATTGTAAAGTATGTAGTTTTAACTTGCATTAGTAAAAGATATAACAGAAAATGCATCAAGAAAGTTTAAGTTTCGGATAACGGTGCATTTTGAACTCTTGCAGTCTGGTAAAACAAATCGATACATTATTAAAAAAAAGCGATCTCATATCAACTTATTGTTTTAACATATGATAGATATGACGTCACAAAAACATAAATATGACGTCACAGTTATAACTAAAAGATTGTTAGAAAGTTTTAAATCGCTAAAAACATATATTTCGACGATTATAAAGATAAACGTACAAAATGTTTGAAGTTATAAACACAACTTATGACGTTAACAATGTATTATCGCTGCCAGAAATTTAAATGGTGCATTTTGCACTGGGAACATTGCGCGATGATTGTGTAATAAATAGCTTCAATCAACTGCATTGAAAATAATTGACTAACTCCTCCGGGTATTATGTTCGTTCGTTGTAGTTACAATTCAATTTTATTATATATATTTTTGATTGTAAATTCGTTAAAATATTTGAACTAAATATAAATATATACTAGCTCATTTCCTATAGATAAAAAGCTTTTAGGAGGTCAATATATAGTTCATATCTTGTAATTAATATATGTAAACCTTATCCAAAAATCAATGTATTTAAAAATTGTAAATAACAATTTTTTATACACTTTAGGTATAACATTTGACATCTGTCTCGACTGATGCTTGTTTAGAATAAATTTATTGATTAAGAAAAGGACCAATATTTAGCCACTTCCGCACATGCAGTGGTAGTCGTGCAATAAAATGTACCGCACGCTGATAAATGCGTATGCGGCAAACAATGCGAATCACACAACCGCCACCACCAAATCACTCAACACGTGTTTCACCCCTCCACGGGGCATCTTCAGGAGTTATGTTACACCGATTAGTGCCAAACACAGAGTCAAACACAGTCACAGAGTAAATTTATTGACTCTTGACTTAAAGACAGCCAAACTGGAAACAACGATGTTGGTAGATTGTTCCATCCCTGTTGAAACTATAAGTAGTATCAAAACACTTAGCGCGGATTGAAGAGATGTCAGTCGTGTACAGGTGCGAGAATCTGTGCGTCTTATTTTCCGATGTAAGAAAGGATATGGAGAAATGAATTGATTTAACTTCGTCGCAAATTTTTAAGACTGCAGTCTATAGGACACCGATAATCGTTTTATATTACAAACATGCCTCGAAAGTTAAAGGTAATGTGAAAAATGAAAGAAATTGTGAAGGACGAGAGATAGAAGTATAAGTTCTTGTCCAAAATAGGAGAAACTATAGCCCCCCAGAAGCAATTGTCATAAAAAATAGAGAACATGTGAGGTACACGGTATTGTTGATCAAGCATCATCTCAAGTGGGAGACGGTCGACGAATGGAACAGGAGATACGTGGAAGGTAAGATTGCTTCGATAACAAAAGAGAAAGAGGTCAAGTCGACCTACAATAGGAGATTGTCAGAGTATCTACACAAGTTTTAAGCTCATGTACATCGTGTAACTGAACTCCGGCGGTGGACCAGAGAGCAGAGTATGACATGTATCTTTACAGGATATAGAGCGGCAGCATTGATTTCTTAATGGAAGATAGCGATGGCCGTCACATATTCTTACACTACTATAAACAGTAATAAACAATAAATATAATATAAGAATTGCGGAGAACAATGGTAGGTGACGCAACGAAGGTTCGTTATTAAAAGTTTGGAATAAAACTATAGAGGAGAAAATTCTGGAAATTTTTAAAAATATTAATAGTTAAATTACTAGAGAGTTCAAAGGGGATGTCATAGGAAAATAAATAAAAAATATTTAATGGAAACAGGCGTTACCTTGCGGAAGTCCATCCTAAGCAAGAAAAGGACCAATATTTAGCCACTTCCGCACATGCAGTTCCGATTAGTGCCAAATACAGAGTCACACAGAGTTACACTTATCGGTGTAACATAACTCCTTAAGACGCTCCGTGGAGGGGTGAAACACGTGTTGAGTAATTTGGCGATGGCGGTTGTGTGATTCGCATTGTTTGCCGCATACGCATTTATCAGCGGGCTGGCGGGCGGTGCACTTTGTTGCACGACTACCACTGCATGTGCGGAAGAGGCTAAATATTGGTCCTTTTCTTGCTTATAAATAAAAAAATCCTGTGATATTACTGTAAGATAAAGCGTTATCAAAATTGCTTTATTTTAAAATCTGTACATAGAACCTTTGTACTGCCAAAAGTTAAATGCCTGTCGAATTATTATAGAAAAAAAATAACATGTTTATGAGTGACTTTATATGAGAGAATTTTAAACATGTGTAAAATATTTTAAGCTTTTTGCTTTCAAATGTGATGTACATTTAAATTTGATGCCTTTACATCTATAACCACACCTGTGAATATTACTAATAAATTTAGATATATTTCTTTGCAATTATTGTGAGCATTCAAAACGTGTTTGCTATAAGAAATCGACAAGAATTATTTTCCTTGAAACACTTCCGACAAAACAGAATGAGCAACGATAAGCATTTCACGAAAATCAAAGATGAAAGAAAAATAATGAAAAAAAAATCCAAGTGGGCTCTAATCTTTCCCTGAGCGCTTTTCTTTCGTTCTTCGAGCGAAAAGCCGTCGCATTGTTTTTTTTTTGGCAAACGATAATTTTCACTTTCACGGTTCAATGGTTTGATTTATGTTCGATATGAAATGATATTTGAAATTTTTTATGAAACATTACTAAATAAATTATGATATATATTATAAAGTATCGCAGAATACTGGCCGATGACATTTAAATTTAAATTTTTTTTATGTCTCCAATTAAGCCTAAATACGTCTTATGCAGGGCTTAGACGTAATCCAAAGATAACAATGGGGAGATATACAATAACCTTCATACTTAGCAGGGAGGTTGGAGATCGCAGTGTGATATTATGATATACAGAGGACGATGGTGCCCATTCTCTGGAAATGTGATTGTGTGCAATGGCAATCCTTAATGATTCATCTTTATACGTAATTATATTTTGTCAAATAATAAAGTAATTTCAATCCTAAGACGCCTATCGTAAGGCGTTGGTCTGTCCAAAGATATCAATAAGGGATATAATATAATTACTACGCTTGGCAGAAAGTAAAGAACACTATCACCAATATTCCTGAAACTTGTTTGTGTGGAATGAAAGAAGTAGAAAGATAATAAACAAAGAGCGTGAAAAAATCAATAAAGAAAATAAACGATAGGGTCGTTTATTCCTTTTTTGATTTTGATTGAGATCCTTCCCAAAGATAGGAGTAAAAGAAGACCCTAATAGCGGGGGCCTTTAAAAAATACTTCTTTATGGGTGGTGGTAATCCCACGTAATTAATACACAAAGTATTTGAATTATTTAACATTGCACCCAGGAATTGAAACCGCGACCTACGATCATATGTCACTGTCCTCCATCACTACAAGAGCTGATAATTTTCCGCATGTTTAATTTATGATATCTGTCTTAACATATATGTAAATAATTGTTAATATTTTCAATCGTAAACCTTATATTTTTATTAATACTGTAAGATATATATGAATTGTATTTGCATTAGATATGCGGATTTAAAATTGAATTTATAATATTTTTTGTCAAAGATGGCCGCCACTGCCTTAAGATTCTGAAGTCTCTAATTCATTTGCATTAAACGTAATCAGGTTTTTAAATAAAATTTTGCGAAACTTTATTGTACTACCATTAATAAAATTCAAAATGCATATAAAAAGTAAATTGACGAAAAAAACTATTATTCAATAAACCATGACAAGAATTCTTTGTAATGATGACGCTTGATTGTTTCAATTTCATTTATATATCTGATAAAGTGTATATGTATCAATCTGTATTATTAGTTATCTGTATTATTTAGTTAAAATTTATTAAAAGATGTGTTGTTGAGAAGTTTCTTCCTTTTTCTCTACAATTATAAAACCTTTCGAAGGAGAGACATAAATAAAATAGATTAAACAACCAGTTGAAGATTAATACGAGTTCGGTTAAAAATTATATAAATATCGTTTTGTATTAGTTTAAATTAATAATAAGGTTTAGCTTGGTCAATAAAACCGTATGGAAAATTTTTATATGTACAAAATCCAATCTCTTCTCTGAGTCACGCCATAACTTAGAACGACTTTATCGATTTCATTCAAGTTTGTTTTATTCGTAATACTTTGTTGAAGGTTCTTATGGAAAAAATACAGGTTTCAGTTCAGTTTGCATTTGCGATGTCTCTAAAAGATGTTTAAATGTTCGTGATTTTTTTTAATTTACGCTTTATTGTACACCAAAACTATATTAAAAATAAGAAGATAATGAAACAAAATGACTTAAATAATAACTAAAAAAAGGAACAATTTATATAAAAGTACAATAAGCGGTTTTATCGCTCGAGGCGATCTCTACCAGACAAATTTTGGATGGAGATGAGAGACATGAAGGAGAGGGCAGTTTAGAGTGTACATACATACAAATACATACATTACTATACGCACAAATGTAAATATATTTATATATATATATATATATAAATATATATATATATACACACACACACACGCACACATATATATATATATATATATATACATTATTTAAGTTTAGTAGTAGTATTAAGTTGGGATATGTCATTCTATAATAAATAAGCAGTAGCTAAATATGTTTTAAAAATATCAGAACTAAACCTTACACTTATAACAACCTTCTATAGATTCATATTACCTAATAAAAACTCTGAATATTTAAAATCTACGAAGGTTCCATGTTTATTATAATCCAACCGGTATCACTCACGCAAGCAGTATATAATGTTTTTTTAATCGCCCAAAAACGTATGTTTATCGATTCCAAAATAAAAATCGATATATTGTTAACGTATGTATAATGTTATCATATAATCACTACTACCTTAGCTATTTCAGCCCATAGACGCCCACTGGAAGGTATAAGTCTCCCCCAAAGATATCTATAGGGGATATACCATTATCGCCACGAATAGGGGGCTGGCGATCGCAATATAGTATTATAGTATGTAGAGAGCACTGCTGTACATACTCTTAAAACTTGTTTGTGAGCAGCAGCAATATTGTATTATTAATACATAATGTGTGAATTATATAAGGTTGTATCTCGAAAGACGAACCTGCAGCCTTTAATAGCAAGTCTCACGGCTTCGAGTGCCGGTCTGGCGTTGAAATCAGGGAGGAGACAATACCCTGATAGGCGGAAAAGAAATCATGAAAGAATTCCTCAGTTATTGCAAAAGAATTATACAATATGCAGTAGAAAAAATAAAAGTTAGGCATCAACAAACAAAAACAAAAAAAGATATGTAAAAATAAATAATATTAAACTGTGATAAAGATAAAGATAAAAATGTGATACAACAAAACTAGAAATTAAGAAAATGTAAAATGAAAAGAGGATGAAAGAATGGTAAAACAGAGCAAAAGGGAAAGAAAGCAGAATTGTGGTATAAAAGAACAGAATGAAAGTTTATGTGAAGAATGAAAGAGAAGAGAATGAAAATAAAATAATTAAGTGAATAAATTAAATGCTAATAAAGTCCCTATCCCTCCATAAATAGGGGTACGAGAGGCCCCCAATAGCGGGAGTCATAAAAAAAATAGCAAGTCTCAATCCTCTACCTTTGGACTACTACTGCTCGATCTCTGAAATGTATTGCATTATCTTTTTTAAAATAATGCGAAAGTTCCATAACTTCTAGTAGTAAATTGTCTGCAGCAACAAAGAGTAAATGATAATTGAATTTAATATATAGTATTACAAATTTGTTTTGGTGATCACAGTGTGGTGTTATGGTACATAGAGGGCGTTACTGTGTTGAAACTTGTTTGTGACTTATCTCAATAATTAAACCAGCGACCTACGTTCACAATTCTTAGTCGTTTACCACTGTGCTACTACCGCTCTGAATTAATACGCTATCATTAATTTAAATACACGTGTGGATTTAAGAAAATTGTAAACATTATGTACACAATATCTTCTTTATATTATAGAGGTACCATTCATATGATTTCAAAACTCGGCACTCAAAGCAGTGCCTCCCGTTTCGCTAATTACCTAGTGAGATAATAAGATGTCTCTTTCTATTTCAGTTACTTTAAAAATAACAGGTCAGAAACCTTAACTTATGTAACGTATAAAGACTACTTGGTTATAGAATCGCCTGGTGTGTTAACTAACAAAACGATCTCTATATAAAACTTCTTATTCACAATCTATTCACGTAGATATGCTTAAATTATTTATAAATATATCGAGAATGTATTTAATGATTTTCTAGGCTAAATAAATATTGTCATTTTTTTCTTTTTATTACAGCTATTCAGCATTATTCTCCGCTTATGGCCAAATTTTACCAAAACAGCCTTTAAAATTATGGAATGAATTACCGCCGAATACAAGATATGCTAAATCACATATCTCTAAGAAAATGGTTAGTAAATATTTGCTAGATCCTTGATTATATATCTTTTAATTCATTTTTTTCTTTCTCTATGCAATGTAGGTCAAAATAAATAAGTTATTATAAGTATATGTATAATATATTAGGGGGACAGGAGAGTAATGTCGCTTTCTTAAGTTAAATTCACACGACTACATTTTTAACAAGTTTGTATTTCTAATCAACAATATATTCACCTGAGTAATCAACCTTTTGCCATCGAGTATACAAATTTTCAATGCCGGAGCAGTAAAAATCAATCAGATTTATTTTAGATATGCCGTCAGAAACGACATTACTTTTTGGACCCCCTAATACATATATATGTATGTATGTTCACATATATAATTTTCATTTATATGTACACATTAACTACCCTTTATTTAAACTTCTACTGTTTTCGCTTTAAGGTTCTCTGTAAGAAATTGCCTCGTGTGATAAGACCGCCCATTGTTCTTTTTTTCTTTACTATGCACTGGTGAATACATATTAATTTAGCGTGTGCATTGAAGAATATTGAATTAAATACGCTTAAAAACTTATAAATAAATTGAGAATGTATTCAATGGTTTCCTAAGTAAGTACGAATGGACGTTGGTAGAGTGGTTGCTGTTGGAAGTGGGAATGGTGCTTGCAGTGTTATAAATGTCTGCAACGTGTAGATATTAGTGTTTGGGTTGTGGGAACCCTAAAATGGTATTATTGAATGTCTTTAGGACGCCTCTTGAGGGTGTTTTAGGATAACTAAAGACAGCAAGAGTTATATATATATATATATATATATATATATATATATATATATATATATTCATTCAGTCACCGTCTGAACGTGATAGATACTAATTGTGTGTGTATTGAGGTCAGTGGTGTGATCTAATTTTAAAGCGAAGGTTCGAAAGCTGTTGCTTAACTGTCTGTTGCAATCATCACGATACTCCGACTCTTTTTTATTATTTATATAAATACTATATGTATATATTTAAATACATATATTGTTGTAAATTAATATAAAGTAGAAGCTATAAGTATATTTATATAAGTTATGTTTAAGTGATTCTCTTCCCTTAAAACTTGATTTTACTTTTTTTTATTTTTCGTATATTATGATATTAACTATTTTCATCTACATTAATTTATATCTACACAACAATGCTTTGCGCATTAAATCTGCCGTAACAAAAATGTATAAAAAGTTTTTTTTAAATATATACATAAATTATATATTATATAAAGTTGTATCTTATTATCGATTATTTTTCCTCTCAATTTGTTTCACCTACCTTTGTTAATTTAAAACTGCATCTGTAATTGTTAACTGGCAGATAATGCCTTTAGCATTAATTTCGCCGTTATAAAATTTTAAAAAAAAAGTTTTTAAATAAATATAACAAAGTAGAGAAGAGTTAATTATCTTGAAAGCCTCCCCTCTTTCTCGAGTCATCTTCCTAAATATTAGAAACATGATCCTTTTTTGTAAAGTATGTCGCATAATATGTTACGCTATCTGTGGCGATCGCCGCGGTGTATATTGTTTCGAATATTTTGATACTGAATGTGGTTAGAACCTGATAAGAACAGCTTCTAAGGCTGTAGTCTTATGATAGCCGTCAATATCGTTGTGGCTTCAATGTTTAGAAATAGTATAACATAAATAGATAATAAATTTTTGTATAACATAAAGCTTATATTAATTTTATATAAATTAGTAGTTGAAAGTGAAATAAAACATACAGGCTCTAATATCATACTAAATGCCATATATTAGACTAATAGTTTGTACAAATGTAATTAATTACTTTGAATCTACATACAATAATCATAAGAACTAGACTTATAATTTGATAAAGTAAGTAGGAAATTATGAAAGAAAAATAGATCTCTACCGTTTCAGAGTAGAGTTAAAAGGCGGTCTGTAAGTAAAAAAAAAAAAAACATCTTAGAGGTTTTAAATTAATAATAAATATTTTAAAATGTATTTGTTAAAGATATCCATGCGAATACAGATTGATTCTGACAGTGTACCCGTCGAGTTTGTTATAAAGAATACATGATGAAGAAAAACGAACAAACAAAACTTGTGTTCGCTGTCGTACATCTTTACAAAGTACGTGTACAAAAACTTTGAAAACTTCAATTACGGCCACTCCGCCAAAAACACACGGATACACCGTAGCTTATGTGAAAAAAAGCAATAAAATACAAATGCTTCCCGAAGAAAAGGTTACATAAAACGAAACGAGTTCAAATCACATTTTTTTTTTCGCCCGTTGTATTTTCGCATCAGCCGTGACACTGCCGTATCTTGACCTCTTTCTGGGAGGCGTATTTCATTTCAGATTTTCTTGCTTGGCAGGCGTGAAAGGAATTCTCTTCTTTTATATTAATACTAAGTCCGTAGACAATGCAGGAGGCCAGCGGTTTTGGCCGAAGATTCAGCCAAAAAATCTTAATTGCTTTTTTTACATCTATATCCCTTTATTTATTTAAAAACTTTTGATACACTTTTTATAGCAGCAAACTTAATTCCGTAGGCGCTATCTACCAGTTAACTTCAAGGCAATGCAGATTTAATTAATAAAGGTAGATGAAAATAGTTAATATCATAAAACACGAAATGTAAAATGAAAAAGTAAAATCAAATTGAAAAGTAAGAGAATCACAATATACTGATGGCTACTACATAACATAATATATATATATATATATATATATATATATATAGAAATAATGAAATACAGCTATGGTGATGATTCCAACAGCTTGTCAAGCAACAGTTTTCAAACCTTCGCTTTGAATGCGCAACGATACCTGATCATCCTAATATCGAGGGAGAGCGCGTTCCAGAGAAGAATAGGTTGTATTGCGAAGGAGTGAGTAAAGTCGGTACTACTTATCTAATTTCTACAATTACATTTAATATATATCCTGAACAATATATGTTACTCTAATAACTGAATATTTATTGACTGTTGTAGATTTCAAATTTTCGTATTTTTTTATTAACTTTAATGACAAATAAACAATAAATTTTGAATATACAATTTAAAATAAAAACGGTAATGACCAAATGCATTTTTAAACGCAATACTCGGGAACGGCACGAACAATTAGGTTAATTTGAAAAGAACAAATGTTTTAATACAGGGAAAAATAAAACAAGGGGAATATTAAAACCAACAAAAGTCATTTAAAACGCCGTTTTCCTTTTTACCAGAGATATATGACGTCAACCTAAACAAAAGTAGTTATTTTAAATAATACAATTTTTGATGGAAAAAGTAATAATCCAAGTTTATGATTGTAAATTGGTATTAATTAGTTAATAAAAATAACTATGAATAGTCAACTCAAATAGTGATAAATGGAAAAAAATGTCATTAAAAATGTACATTTTTTGTAGTTTCTATGTTTAGTGCGTAAATATTAATATTTTAACATACAGACCACAAGCAGGCGATATATCACCACGTGAAAAACATGAATTTACAACATCACTGTCATAAATACACAAACTACAATTACCATTATGGTATATTTATCAAAATTATAAATCAAACTGTAATGGAAATTGTTATTTCTATTGCCATATGATCTTCGTTTGCGAGACGCCTTGTTGAGGTAGAGATGATGAAGAATTATCAGAAGAGCCGTAAAATAAACCCCTTGATTTTATTATTTATTATATTATAATATTTATATATATTTATTTATTTAATAACGCTCTTATATTTACCATACACAGTAAATAAAAGAAAAGAAAAACAATTGATATGGTACAAGAGGCGGTCTTAACGCTCGAGGCGATCTCTACCAGACAACCTTTGGATGGAGATGAGAGACATGAAGGAGAGGGCAGTTTAAGGTGTACGTACATACAAATACATACATTACTATATACACATTAATACATACACGAATACTTCCATATACGTAGCAATAAATACTCGTACATTTATATAAATATATACGTGGGAAAGGTACTACATAAATACGAATAATTAAAAGATGCAACACAATATCCTATTTTAAAGACAAAGGAAGTGTACTTTTTTCATTTTTTTAAACGACAGCGACAACAGTAAAAGATTTCTCTATAAACATCGTAGAGTGAGCAGGCGTAGTCAATTTCAAGTTCTCCGATGATCTAAGCAACTTATCATAATTATATTATGTACTAGACATTCCATTAGTTTATTTATATGAGGTGTTTTTGAGTGATTCTATTTCTTTTCAATTTTATTTTATTTTTATATCTTATTTTTCGTGTTCTGTGATATGATTTTTTTTAGAATACCTTCGTCATTAGGATCACCGTTACACAAAAATATAGAAAAAGTTTTTAAATACATCTATACATAAATTAATGATTATGTCAATACCACACAATTACAATTACAAAGTTCTTTTTTAATGTATCGTACAATCACTGCTGCCTAAATGGCATTAGCAGATTCTGAAGGTTAAACATGGCAGACCACAGAGGGCGCTTAGTCTACAACTTTTGTTAAATTAGCGAAACTCGGGTACTCCCCGAGAAGCCTTACTCGGTAAGCTATGTACTACTATTATATCGAATAGTGAGGCTGCCGGTCTCATAGATAGATCGCTTCGGTGGATGTTCCATGGAGCTAGACTCAACTCAACTCACTCAACTCTACTCAACTAAGGCTGTCACTCTTCGATAAAGGAAGTCTGTTGTGTCAATCACTTGAAAAGTTACAAGAAAGTTTATAAATAAGCGAAATTGATAAATATCCTAAAATTATTAAAATTTTCTCGCAATTTTCTATAAGAACTTTCTTTAAACTATGAGAGGGCTTATAAAATATGACTAGTCTTTCGTTATGGCAAGACGAAGTAGATGACATCGTATTAGCCCATATATGCCCGCTGCATCATAGGCCTCTAGTCTTATGACTCATACACGCAATTATTATACACGATACAATACATTTAATAATATCAAAACATTTATATATAAATATATTAATTTATAAGTAATATGTATTAATATAATTGATTTATATATCTTGGATATTGAATATATCCGACCTTTTTACGTCTTAGAGCCGCGAATCTCATGAGAAAGCGATTTAAAGAGGTCAATATTCTTAAAGTGACCTCACAATATATTTGTGATAATATCTTGTACGTTAACAATAATAATAAAAGATAAAAATAAAAAAGGAGACGTAAGTAATGTATATATTTATACATATATATATATATATTTATATATCTCATAAATAAATATATATATATATATATATATATATATATATATCTTCAATTATAATACATCACGCTCGCATCGACTTTATAAGTGGAATAGTGTTGATTAGCGGTAGGGGATTGAGACTTACGATCATGGGTCTTGGGTTCGATTGCTGGGATACAGTCTTAGATAATTCATACATTGTACATTTTTAAATAGGATTGCCACTGCTCACAAACATTTTACCAGAGGATGGGCAGTGATCACCAACCCGCCCGCCCAGGGTAGCGATTATGATATAACCTCCTATTGATATTTTTGAATGAGGCCTACACCTTGCAGTGGGAGTCTATAGGCTTGAACAACGACGACGATGACAAACAAACGAATTTCATAAAAGAAAAACACCGATGTACATCTAAAATATGTTCGGCTTGTAAATTTAAAATTTGGCAACCCCGGCAATTCGGGTGCCAACGCATTTTTATTGAGTTGACCTAAATTATATCGGATGCCTTTTTTATATTGAGATACAACGTACAAAGCTGTTCAGGTCGACGCACCAAGTTGTTAAATGCTAATGGTTTGGGGGTGCGGAGTGATGGAGCCTTGGGACACGAGGTCGGGGGGTCGAATCCGCCATTTTTCGAATGTCTAGAACATTCCACCGGCACACGTTAGTTAAATGGTGCGGTTAAAGAGAAAATTAAAACGGGCGTTTCGCGTAACACAATTTCCCTTAATAAATACATTTTTCCTCTGAATTTTTAGATCATTTTTTCTACCAAATATGTGTTTTAAATAAATAACTAGTGATAAGCTTTATTAATAAAAAGAATAATTAATTGAAAAACATAATATTAACTATTTCTCTCAGCTAAAATGGCTGCTTATTCGATATAGCCTTTCGTACACTAACTACACTTTTTAACTTTTCAATTCTAGTTCATAGTCAGTACACTCTGTATACCCCCTATAGTACCGACTTTATTCACTTCATTGTAATACAATCTATTCTTCTCTGGAACGTGCTTTATCTCTTTATTACAATGATCAGGAATCGATGCGCATTTAAAGCAAGGTGACAAGCTGACGGAATAATTAGGATAATTGGATTTTATTACTCATTATATATATACATACATACATATATACATATATATATATATATATATATATATATATATATGCATTTGACGTGGTGTTATATGCAGTAATCTGAATTTTAGGCTTTTTATGAGCTATGTATTCCACTTGTAATGTTTTATTATAATCACCCTGTATATTTTGAACAAATGAATTGTAAGGAGCAAATTTGTGGGTAATGGTATGAATAAATACATCGAACCTACTTATCCTCAGTAATAAGATATATATATATATATATATATATATATATATATAATAAGATATATATATATATAATAAGATATATATATATATATATATATATAATAAGATATATATATATTTATATATATATATTCTAAGTGATTAGATTCATCAACCTTCATTAATTTATATCTACACCATTATAAAACAAAATTTTATAAAAAGTGTTAAATAAATAAATAAGTAATATTTTTTAATTACCCGACTATTCATAAAGAAGAAATAATCTCATAGTTATCTGTAATGCGGAACGTAAAAGGGATATGGGATGATCACCTACTATCTGGGCTGACGCAATTTCAAAAACGTAAATCAACATCGTGCACAGTTCCTTAAATCTTTCCCAAAAGAAAATAAAGAAAAAATATATGAATGAATGGGAATTGAAAGAATGGTAGCAGTGACTGGCGTGTTCGACCAAAACCCTCACTCGTGGGCAAACCAATAAGAAAAGTAATAATCTACTTATTAAAAGTTACAATATGACGCTTGTAAATAATACTAAAATCTTACTTTACAAATATAATACGTAAGAACAGAAACAATGACGCATAAAAAGTTCACATAAAATGCTATCTGGTACACGCTCACTTGTTAAATAAAAAAATATACATAAATAGTCTGTAATAAAATGGTCGTCAACTATATATATCCTTTTATCTTAAGAGATATTTTAAAACATATCTATTCACTTGACACATCTTAATGCAACATTAATGCCGTCATTGAATAAACTTCAATGTAAGACAATGTTAGAATTTCTATTGAAAGAATATAAAAGCATGTAGCCATTACCGTGTTTATATCTAGATATTATATAGTTAAAACATAGGTTTAAAATAACATGCCATTAAGATATATTAAGGTCCATTGTTAGTTATCTGATATACTAATAACATTTCTATTAGTTTAGAATAACGATGTTAATAAATAATATACAGGGTGTTAAAGTTATGACACAATAAAGAACTTATAAGAGGGTATTGCATTGCACAATAGTCGTTAACACACTATAGTGGATGTTTGAAACTATCTAATGGATTGGAATATGATACGATATATGTTCTAGAATCTTCTTTAATTATAGATATAAAGGCAGCGATAACATTGAATACATGATTACGTAATTTTTATTTGGTTATAAGTAATAGCTGTGATAAGCAAATTCAGAAAAATTTTAGGTGTACGGAATGCTGACAAATTATAATTTATTAATGGTGTTCACTTCACAGAAATCTATAAATTCACCATGAGGATATCGAATTAATAGAGACTTAGTATTATACACGGGTCTAACAACTTGCGTTCAAGTAAGAAAAGTCGTCAATGGCACCAATCGGTGTGGCATGACTCCTGAGAATGCCCCGTGGAGGGGTGAAACCCGTGTTTAGTGATTTAACGGTGGCGGTTGTGTGATTCGCATTGTTTGCCGCATACGCATTTATCAGCGGGCTGGCGGGCGGTGCAATTTGTTGCAAGACTACCACTGCATGTGCGGAAGTGGCTAAATATTAGTCCTTTTCTTACTTAGGATGAACTTCCGCAAGGTAACGCCTGATTCCATTAAAACTTGCGTTCACTTTAACTGATCAGACTCTTACGAAAGCAAATTATAAATGATCATTTCAATGTTGCTTTAGAAGCTCATTTCAGGAATTAACTTATGTTCGCTCTTGGCAGTTCTGTATTCTTTAGCAAGTTATTCGAATTCTTCTTATCAGGTGATATATGCCCACTGAAAGGTAAAGGCTTCACCCAAAGATTTCACGATGAACGGTGTTTCTCTGCCCGTATCCTACGACTTCCTGTAACTTAAACTATGTTGTAGGTCTACCTAGAGAGCCTGCTCACGCCGCTTCTACCGATTCGTGGTCGCAACTCGAACCTGATGAGCCCAACGACCATCGGTTACACGAGTGCTGTGCATCGTAATACCACTTCAGATGAACAATTTTTGGACCTACAAATGTGACATTGGTATATCTAAAGATCTCATTTCTGATATGATCTCACAGCGAAACTCAGAGCATAGCCTTCTCTGGGTGAACCTGGAGCCTTCCTATGAGGTCTATCATAAGCGACTACGTTTTGGATTTGTATGTCATCACCAGCAACACACTGGTCAAACACCTTCATCTTCAGACAATGCAATATAGGAAGATTATGTTGAATATATTGATAAGATTAAAACTACTCCTAAAGTATAGTGTTCATCATCAGATAATGAGTTCATTTTACCCGAGATGGTCGAAGAAGAAATGCAGTTTATAAACTATAAAATGGACTGCGGAAATTGTTCCGTCGCGTGAAAGTTCGCAAAGATATTGCTGGAAAATTCTTTTAATTAATTGAAAACTTTCTGGGTATTCCAATTATAGTTGATAAGGTACAAGTTGCAATGATAAATACACGAAATTTTTATCAACATTATGTTTCTAGGAAGTCACCTATATATGTTTTGTTTAACGTCTTCGCTCCAAATATAAATACGGAGAACCTAATAAGTGCACAAATAAGTTCTCGCTGTCTCTAGTAGTAAATGTTAGTAAATTTTGACATATCCCAAACAGCTTTCAGCTGTTAAACGTTCACTACTGGACATAGGCTACCGCCAAATATTTCCCATTACAACATAAGGAATAACACAGCTTAGACATATCTTAGACAGTTTAGATGATCCTTGGTCAAATGTACTCGCATTACACTGTTCAGTAGGTTCAGGTTAGACTAATTAAATACAAGCTGTTGTAACCAAACAGAAAAATCACATGGTAATAGAATCGATGCTTTAATTGATGCGACTGATTTGATAAAAGGTCACAGTCTTTACTTGGTCTCATGTTGTTAAAACTTACATAGAAACTCTCAAAAAGGAAAATCTACTCTTCCTGCTGTATTTCACAGACATTGCACCTTCTTATTAGAAGTACAGTTACAGTTTCGCCCCTATAAAGACGGACGGAATATAAACGGATTACTTAGTGAATAACCTCAAAAGACGAACACTTTCATTACAACTGTATTCGATGTATGCTAGAAAGATATAAAAAAATATGTAGCTAGCGAACAGACAATATTAGAGTAATATATAAGTCTTACTACTGTTAACTTTTATTAGTAATTTTATTTCGACGCTAACACGTGGTCCCCTTATATGCGAGTTCTAACGATACCAACAATCGACTACTAGAGACATCTATCGGCGTTTTGTGATACTAACAGTGTTATTGTCAATAACTTAAAAAATAAACAGCGAGTACTTAGTTGCACAGTAAATATGTGATTAGCTTTAATGTTTAATGAAATATTACTGTTCTTATATAACTGTTGCTACTACCTTTTAAATCAATTAAACAAAAATGATTAATCGCCGAATTGAAAATTTGAATCGTGGAAATTAAAATACAACAGCAAGGAAGCCCGACGAAAGCTTGGACGGGAAGATTATATTTATTGTAATGAAGGGATGGAAATCCGATATCTGGAAAGCAGCCAATACACTTAGATAACTGGTATAATCCCGGGGACCCTTTTGTCATATAAAAGCTAGATAGCACAGATTGTAATTGTGTTTGTTGAACTACAAGTAAATACGTTTAGATTATCTAATTGTTATTGAATTGAATTGAAATTTATTACAACTATTATAAATCTATTGTATGTTAACAGTGCGTGATTTTTAAATATTATACTCTAATTGCATCATATAGGAAGTAATGTATATTGAGAAATGCAACTTTTTTTTTTAATTTATGGCAAAAAAATAAATGTACTTAATGGAATCAGGCGTCTCGACCTCGCGAAAGTCCATCCTTAGTAAGAAAAGGACCAATATTTACCGATTAGTGCCAAACATAGACTCTGTGTTTGGCACTAATCGGTGTAACATAACTTCTGAAGATGCCCCGTGGAGGGGTGAAACACGTATTGAGTGATTAGCGGTTGTGTGATTCGCATTGTTTGCCGCGTACGCATTTATCAGCGGGCTAGCGGATGGTGCATCTTATTGCACGACTACCACTGCATGTGCGGAAGTGGCTAAATATTGGTCCTTTTCTTACTTAGGATGGACTTCCGCAAGGTAACACCTGATTCCATTAAATTTTTTATTCTTCTTATATATATCTTAAATGTCTCATCAACATCATCATCGTTATTTTGGTCTCAAGACGTCCACTTCTGGACATAAGCGTCCAATATAGATTTACAATAACACCGGTTAGAAGCTACCATCACTCAAAGTTTTTAATGTTTTTTTTTACTACGTCGTTTTTATTTTCATTAACTTTTTCGTTTCTGGAAAATATGTCTTGTTTTCTGAAAAACGCATAATAAAATTAGATTATTGCACATGTATTTAAAAATTACTTTTCTTAAATAAATGTACGGCTAGATTACAACTAAAATTATCATAAGATTAATAAGTGTTACATAAACTAGTTCACATCATCACAGCGGTATTAAATCAACTGCTAGAGTCCTTCTTCACAAATTTCCAAGACGTCTGTCTGGGAGTAGACTGATTCTAGCATCTTCTGACGTCAACAATGTTTCTGTTCCTATCCTATCACATGTCTCCGCTTTTAGATACCCCGTCACCCCTATTTTTGGATCTGGACTTTCATTTCAATATTTTTATTAACATTCTCTTCTATAATCATTTACAATTTCTATTAATATATCTTTATTGGAGAGCGTGTGGACTATAGTTGATTAAGTATATGAAAATTATGGTTGTAATTTCGGTATGGTATTTTAATTATGATTTTACGAAACTAGGTAACAGTAATGTGAAATGTAACAGTAGACTAACACAGAACTAACAAAGATACATAACTGCAAGACGACACAAATTTTCGATGTAAAAAGTGTAAAAGATAAATAAAAATACCAACATATAAAGAGGTTCTATAGGCTTTAGTCAGTTGCCAATAATTTTCTTTCATACTTCATATCTTCTTGTATTCTCTATCCTTTCATACATAATCTTTACACACATGACTTCTCTTCTCCGGCACAGTATTTTACAGTTACTGGCAATTTTAGTTTAGTATCCTTATTTCTATTTTATGTTTTTTATTACGTTTAATTTCTCACGACTTTATATCTCAATTTAATTCCTTATACTTAATTACCTCCTTTTTAATTGTTTAACGGTATTTAATAAATTTGTGGCGGCATTCTTTATTTCCCATAAAGGAGGCGATAGTGCCACTTTTCAACCTTTCACGAAGCTGCACCTCACACTCGAATCTCTATCTTGCGAATTCCTTAACTTCCTCCTCAACTTCCTTTGTTATAGTCTTTGAGTATCATAGTTTAAGTTTTAAACTTTAAATTCTCATTCTTGTTTATTTTTATTTTTTACATTACTTTATAATTTATAACCTCTTTCATGAACTTGTGACAATATTTAAGAAATTTATGGCAGTTCTTTATCTTCCTTTAGCGAGAAAATTGTGCCTCTTTCCTTCATTTCCACATCAAAATCGGATCTTTCTTTAGCTAATACTGGACAGCTTGTTAATTCGTGCAGCTACCATTAACAAAGTCATCTGTCTACCTCAATGGCTCTATGAAGTACTTGCGGGTACGTGGTATCTATTTCACAGCATTAAAGTTCTAGCGCATATCTTTTCTTCACACTATCAAGCCTTCACCTTAAAACTTCAATATGATAATAGCTCGACTGATTTCTTCCTACCTGTATGAACTTACGTTCCTCTACGAATCTCTCATTCATGATTCGATATCGTAAATCCCGAACAAAGCCTTATCCTTATCTCTAAAATAAGAATAATATTGAAGCCTTATTCTTGCAAGCCTATGCTTGTTTAACACTTATAGTATAGGTGTTTTAGAAACAGTATAATATGATAGTAAAACTTATAAAAGAATTCCCAAGAATATAGCGATAGCGTTTTATAGACTTGACTGGTTGACATCGAAACTACCGAGAAAAATGAAAATAGAACTTACTTTTTCCCGAGAAAAATATTAAGCTAAATTCCAAATAACTAAGGCGAACATGTACAACAGCGTATTAAATGATATTACTAGAAATAAATATATTGTGAAATGCAGTGAAGATAGCAGCGAGAGGCATAAGAGAAACTTCTATAAAATCTGCTTAGGAACTTACGCCTATCTAGACCGTATATTAGGTTATTTCTAGAACAGGTTTCTTTAGCAGCATGGGTAGTATTATTTCAAATTGAGTTAGGTAAAGAGAGGAATCTGGAAGATAAACGCTAATTCCTTGTCTTCTTAAATTGATATGCGGGTCGTCAGCCCCGAGAGCCACGATCGTCTTCCACCCATACCATGCGATAAACCCGGCACCCGTACGATGCGGAGCATCCATGTAACGCGTGTGATTAGAAAACTAAACTTTATTTTAATTCCGATAAAATTTATAACATCATCAAGATCATCACCATTTCAGCTGGAAGACTTCCCTTACTGGATATTGGCTTTCCTTAAATATTTTCAATGCAACCGGTTGTTTCAATGGAAAATGTCGTTACATGTTACCACTATTTTGTATACTCTATTAATATTCCTTCATCCGCCATTTTACTAACAAATAGGATTACCAAAGAAAAAACATTTTTGAAAATATTAATAAATTTGTATATATAAATAAAGCAAAAGGAGTAATTGAATATACAGAATAACAAAAAAATATATAAACGCGTTTACGATGTTACATTATATTATAGTTTCAGACGCATTGGACCTCTATCAAATCACAAAAGTCAAACCTATCTCTTTATTTGTTAGTTCAATTGCAAGGGAATGCCAAAAAGCATTAGGCCCAGCTGTTGTGCCCTATTTGAGATCCAAATGTCATAAATTTAACGATCCTTCTAACTTACATTGGTCCGAGGCAAGTTCATTGGTTTCATTACTGTCCACTAGATGTCAGTGTAATCAATTCTTATTACACTTTGTAAAAATAAAACACGGCTGATTTATTTTAGAGGGTTATGCCTAGTTCCTATGAATTTATTTTAATGAATATAGTTAACTTTACAATAAATATATAAATGTTAGAAAGCTCAGAAGCTTTAGGTTTTTCAGATATATAAAAGTATACAGAAAGTTAGGTTATGTTAGGTTAGGTTTGTATCAACCTATAATTTAATTCAAATACATTTAGCCTTTGAGTTTTGTTTTGTATATATATGATACTAAATATTTTTGTATATCTGCTGAATGGGTTGTGACTTCTGAAGCTGTTGTGGTTGATAATATTTTAAGCAACAACGTGCTTTACACAATAGAACAAATAAACACCCTGGCACACATAAAAACAGAAATGCCGATGTTAGAAGGACGCGACAGTCATATTTTACAAAGTACAGCTTCAGTCATTCAATCATTTATATTTTAGGGTTTATTAGTCGTAGTGAAAATGTAAACATAGTAAAATCTATTTAGTTAAAAATTACACGAATTGCAGTTTTAACCTACTGGTGGAGAATTGAAACTTCTGATATTCGGTCGCGGGTTCGATTCCTTGGATACATTCTTTTAATTCACACTTTGTGCATTAATTATATAAAATTTCCAGTGCTCAATAACAAGTTTCTAGAAGATGGGCAGCAGTATCTTTTGTGTAACATCATACCATTTTATATAGCGATTATGGCATATATATCCTTTGAGAAGGCCATCGCCTTTCAGTGTGCGTTTATG
This sequence comes from Battus philenor, assembly GCF_028537555.1. Lineage (NCBI taxonomy): Eukaryota > Metazoa > Arthropoda > Insecta > Lepidoptera > Papilionidae > Battus > Battus philenor. The sequence goes on from NW_027181715.1 coordinate 14,659,203, forward strand.
AGCTAAAATGCCGACGATCTGAATGAATATGACCAAACCTTGTAAAAATATTTGATTTATGTGTATGTGTTCCAATCGTAATAATTTTGTATACAATATTTAACCCTTTCAGGACCATAAGGTTACGGTACCTTATTTAATTAATTTAGCTAGATGTAATGCATTAATAGGCATCCTAAAAACATAATTTATACTAAAAATTCAAAAAAGTTTTACATTTTTTTTGGAAATTTATGGGACAAATATGTCCCTATGGTCGCTAAGGGTTACTTTCTACTTAAACTCTAAATTTTGGTTTACTTGTTGGTAAGTCTGTTTTGTTGTAAATAATGTACATTTGTTACTTAGTGTACTTTTTTTACTTGTTTATGAATAATATAAATATAATAGGGCAAGTTATTTGTGGTACTCGGCGAAACAATTCCTGTTGTTAGATGATTGGTTAGTGATTAGATGGATTGTTTTTTTGAGACGTTGAAGGTTCAGGTGATTCTTGCCGTTGAAGAGTCGTCGTCTCTTCAACCTCGACATCAAATACCCCTTGGTCATCATCCTGTACTAGAAGTCTTTGGTCTTCGTCATCAAGCACTAAGTCATCTTCCTCATCGCTATTGTCGCCCACAAAAATTTGAAGAATTTTATTTTTTCGAAGTTCAAAACTCCACGTCCCTTACGAAACATATTCTGAGAAAAATATGAATAAGAAAATGATAGCATTTTGGTATATCACCAGGCTAAAAGTTAAGAAATTCCGTATAAAAAGTATCCCTTTACGCCGACAGGGACATCCGTGTCCCATAATCTTTATAACGATTTATCACAGAATACAACATAAATACATTACTACTGAATATTTAGAATAACAATTTACTTACCAGGTAATGATAATTTGACACTGTAAAAACTTGAAAAGCACTTTTACAATATCAATTATTTATTCCAAACAGCAGATCATTCGCGCCAAAAGAACTCTGACGTTCCGATGACGATAAACAACAAACGGTGTTAGTTATCCTATATTGCTAGTAAAAAATAATAAAAAGGTACTTTCCGAAATATTAAAACAAAAAAATAATTTACAATGGTTACGTAAATATTTAATTAATCCATGATTTTTGCTTGGGACACCGGCGTCCCCGTGGTCGTGAAAGGGTTAAATAAAAAATTAATGCTAAGTCACTGGACAAAATGTATGGAAAATGGGATTTTAAATGAGAAACAGAGCATAAAACCTTCGCCATCATTATCGTCACATTTCAGTCGTAAAACCTCCACTGCTGAATATAAGCCTCCGTATATACTTCTAATAGAATTGCCTTATGTCTAGTCTTTTCCAATTTTAAAAAACTTTGTGTATTTTTTACTTACATCAATAAAAATCTTAGGAACGAAAACATTTTAGATATAAATTCTAAGATATTTATTGTATACATCATTCATAGGAATATTATCTTGTTTGTTTTGCAAAAAAAAATTGTATTTGTCCCTCTATATAATTTGATTTATTGTTAACAGAATCCGATATCTCTTGACGTAAAAGTTACTTTATTTATCCCAAAGTCCCATACATTTCCATGCAATATTATTCATGACAGAATCGATATCTCGTCAGATATTTTAAGTGTAAAATCGCTAAAGTTCAAAAAAATTGGATTAGTTTTACCGATGGTTTTATTTTTTTAATTAACAGAAGAAGTTTTATAATAAAAAAACCATATAGGAATACTAATGCTACCATAGGAAAAAAAGATGCCTGAATAACGATTTCAATAATGATCATGTGGGTTCGGCCCATCACACCGCATTTTGTCGTTCGTCAGTCCGGCTCGGCCCGTATACCACAATCGAACCAACTTAAACTGCCATGCATAGCCTAACTTGTATGTATCGTGTATTTTATTCATTTCAAAGACTTTTTGTTTTATTTATTAAATTCAAGCATTAAAGACTATAACTTGAGTTATTGTTTTAGCTTGAATGAACAAGTATCGTGTTCGTAGAACAAATTTCGATCAATCTCGTTGTCCTGCTTGCTCTGTTGGGTGGAAAGTATTAAAATCGTGACACACGAAGCTGTGCTACAGTCACGTGACCCGTGAAATACATTACATATTATTTCAGATATAATCAAATAACGTGCGGAGAGAAACTTATATTGAACTGTATTAACTGAACATATCCTTTACGGTTCACCTATGAAATTTTCTGTTTATTTTATTACTTTTTATATAACACTAATACTAATCTTCGTTTCAGTCGTAAGACGTCCAATGTTATTTCTATATAGTTATCTCTAGTCTCCCAAATAGATTTCTCATACGACTGGTTGAAAGCGTCCGCCAACAAGCGCCTTGCAAATAATTTAACAAGGTAGTCCACTATGAATCCAATGATTCCTTCAGCCATCTGTTCTGCATCCTATGTGAATGAACCTTTATTATTATGTCAGCTGATGGGGATAGGCCTCAGCTAAAAGCCCATATATATATATATATATATATATATATATATATATATATATATATATATATATATATATATATATATATATATATATATATATATATATATATATATATATATATATATATATATACTATATATATATATATATACTAAGCATCCGTGCCTTTGTTTTACATTCACGTTTAATATTTCAAAAACATTTTTGCTCATGTTTTTGTAACAGTGTTTAGTAAGTCTCTTAAATCTGTTTTAACAACGCCATAGCAATGTGTAGTATTTAAGATTACTTTTCGAGAGACTATTTACTCATTTCTACTTCGTATTTCCATCTTCAGATTATATGCCAGTATTTGTAAGTCTACCGATCTCGTCTTTAGTTTCTTCCGTCGCTACCACCGCATGATGGACACTGTTGTACAGCCCGAGGGTGTCTGTTGTTAGACAGACAATGATGACCGCCTCACTCTTTAGCCCCTGAGCCTCGTGGATGGTGAGCATCGAACCTGTCTCTATACCGTAGCCTTGGCTAATGAGAACTTGTTTATCAGCTTGTGTGTCAGATACAAGATGTTCCTCCGTCTCAGGATATTCTCCCCAGGATAAGGATGCCTACTCAGGGAGTGCACTAGATATAATTTCAGCTATAAGCTGTTCACTGATGAGACCCGAGTAACTAGGTTTGAATGTATTCGGATAATGAACACTGCTATACGACCCGACGCTGTCTGTTGTTCGACAGACCCTTAGCCCTGGACCTCGTGGATGGAGTCCTTGAACCTGTGTCTGTATAGCCTTGCTAATGAAAAATTTTTTATGGGCTTGGGTGTGAGTCAGGTACAAAATGTTGAATGGTCCTCTAGGATGACAGACATTATCGGCCTAGTATAAATGAAAATAGATATATATGTAGTATAAATAAAAAAATATATGAAACGTGATTATGTTATATATATCCAACGTATGTACGTACGAGAACGTAGACATACAAATTCAATATACGTCAACCGTGCCATTATGTTCGGGTTATGGAGATAACAAAATCGATGTATACGGTTTGGCAATATGCCAAAGGCTTTTACCGTGCGGCGATGGTAACAGTAAAAAAGCTCTGCTACGTGCGTTTGTGCTTTTAAGCGTTCATATTGAATACGTTATCATCTTTCCAAAGTTCTTGCGTCACATAAGTGTTCTGACGTAGACAGGGTAAAATATAATTCACATGCCTTTCTAGGCTAGAAGCTATTGTATGACTCATTTTTTATTAATAATTTCTTCTTCCTTCTTCCTTCCTTCCCTTTTCCCTTTATTTGAGGTCGGGTCTCCTTATCAATTTGCGCCAGGCCTCTCTATTCTGGGTTGTCCCTGCATCAAGTTGAAGGGTTTCCAGTTCTTTTCTGATATTAGACCACCACGTAGCGTTTGGACGCCCTCTCCCTCTTGGGAATTCTGGGAGGCTTAAGGCAGTTTTTACCACGTGGTTATCTGGTTTCCGTTGAATGTGGCCATACCATCGTAATCTTTTTTCCTGTAATTTGCTGGGGATCGGAGCTACCTTAAACGAACCTCTGATATATTCGTTCCGTATTTTGTCCATTCTAGTGACGCCACCCGACCATCTAAGCATCTTCATCTCATTGACATGAAGTGTTTGCTCGTGTCTCTGACTTACAGTCCAACATATATTAATTAATAAGAAAGGAACAAATTAATTATTATTTCCGATAAATTAATTATCTATCCTTACAGACTTTGTACCGATTAAAGTTATTATCCTGCCATGATATAAAAAAAATAGTGTTTACATATTTCAAAGTGATCCATTTATACATGAGTAGTAAGTGTAGGATTTACAGCTTTTTACTGACAAATAGGCTGTACATTCACCCCATTAAGGCTATAACACCTATAACCAATATCGCGTATAATGCGACTCTCTTCTCTTAACGACTTGACTTCTATTAACGACTTTCCGTAATGACATTTTTTTTAATTGCCACCGTTTTTAGGGCCCACTCCTACCCTCTAATTTGTGAGGGTCAAAGACGCTACAGTTGCGGATTACATTTTTTTTTTAATTCTGTATATATGACCCTTCTGTAGAACTCTAAACCCCCCGCGACTCTCCTCATTGTCCATAAGCGCTGTGTATACTGGCTTAAAATCGCCATTCGGGAAACATAAGGCCCCACTTCCTTTGGTTGCAGGAGCCAATATAAGTATGTCATTATCGCTCAACTTGATTCAAGTTTCGATTCGATTGAGCTCTTCTGACGAAACGTGTATATGTGATCACTATTGTGAAATAAACTTAAGTGGAAAATAACGTAAATAAAAATAAGAAAACGTACAATTATATAACAATTGTATTTTTTCCATATGCTTTAATTTTCATATTATTTGCGCTTTCGTCTTTTTTTCTTATCAATGTCTTTTATTCATTCATCTTTACAAAATTATAAATTCTTTTAGTTTTTTCCCAATCCTTTTACCGCACTATTGTAGCATTCCCATCAGAATACTACAAGTAAGCGTTTCGTTCTGTTTTGTTTTATTTTAATTTCTGTGTTTGCTGCATTAGTTTTTATAATGGAGATCATGAGCAAAAAATCAAGAAAATAGCGGGTGCAGACTTCAAATCAGTAATGTTGGAAGGTTATGATGAAGACCAATTCAAATGAAGTATTGATCTATCATGAAATATATATATATATATATATATATATAAATATTGTCTAGGTATTTCTGCTACTCGAAATAGTCGAAATAATCGACAATAGTGGATATCAGTGAATAAATCCTTCTATGATTCCAAATAGTGCTCCTATAGATAAAACATAATCAAAATGAGCTACTACATAATAAGTATAATAAAGAGTAACATGAATTGATGAATTAACTAGAAATACTCCAGTTATTCCTTCAAATGTAAAAATAAAAACAAATCCTAATCTTCATAAAATAGAAGGGCTATAGTCATTTTGCGTTCCATGTAGCATGTCAACTGCAAATTTAAATTCTTGTAGGTACTGCAATAATTAAAGTAAGTGATGTGAAATAAATTCGAGTATAAATATTTAATCTTACAAATAAATGATGTGCTCAAATAATAAATTCTAAAACACCAATTGATATTACAGCATAAATTATTCCTAAGAACCAAAGGTATCCTTTATTCCCTTTTCTTGTGAAGTAATAATATGTTCAACAGTGGATATACCTGAAAGTATTGTTAAAACAAAAACATTAAAAAAACCTTTAAATTAAACTGTTTTTTGATACCCATATTGTGGTTGTGGAAAAATATGTACCTAGTCCGCCATATTGGAACGGCGTCCATCTTGAATTTTAAATTTTGACATAATCATCGTGTTTTACTAGTGTAGCCCTTTCATTTGATACCCATATTGAGGGGGTTAAAGTAAAAATATGTAATCCACCATTTTGTATCGACTTTCATCTTAGATTTATAATGTTATTGATTTTATTATATTGTATTGTCATCTAAATTAAATGTGTGTACTAAATTTCAGACCAATCTGACAACGGACGGGAAGGTGCTTAAATTTCAATTTCTAATTTTGATCCAAATAAACAAATTCGTACGGTTCGAACTAAATAAAACCGTTTAATAAATTAATTTCTGTTATAATAAAATTCGATTTTAATTATTGCATCGTTACGTCAAAATTCATTAGCGTCACGCGTCAGTTTTAACAATGGCCGTCAATAAAATTCATCGGTGAATGACGTCACAAAAACATGATCACCACTCGATACGCGGTACGCACTAACAAGGTGGATATATACGTAATTGAACCCTCAGCCGCCGGCTGTCCCCGTAACAAGAGAAACGTCTAATTGGGTCGGATCGGCCCTTTGTTAACCCTTCGCTAACAGAAGTACGCGACAATGGCGGCCTAAAGCTCAGGTTATTTTAAACACCCCATAACGCTAGATGAGAATCCATCAGTTCCCAATTAACACTTCATTAGATCGCTCTATTTTAAACTAGTAATACAGTTGAGAAATATAAAATTGTAATATATATGTACTTCTTTAAATAAAAATTCGACTTCCAGTCATTTATAATATCAACCATCTGCCTGGTACATATATACATTATAAATATATAAGTATCGTAGATAAAAAATATGGCGGTGGCGGTTGTGTGATTCGCATTGTTTGCCGCATACGCATTTATCAGCGGGCTGGCGGGCGTTGCACTTTGTTGCACGACTACCACTGCATGTGCGGAAGTGGCTAAATATTGATCCTTTTCTTACTTAGGATAGACTTCCGCGAGGTAACGCCTGATTCCATTAAATAGATAAAATATATAATACTAGCTGATCCCGCAAACGTTGTTTTGCAAAAAAATTCAAGTTTATAATTAACAAATAAAAAATAAGGGTTTATCGTAGAGGAGTGAAAATTTAGGGCTGTATGTATTTTTGTATGATATATCATAAAAAAATAAAAACAAAAAAATTAGTCTAAAAAATTATAAAAAAAATCAGGGGTGGACCACCCTTATCACTTAGGGGTATGGAAAATAGATAGTAGCCAATTCTCAGACCTACTGAATACGCATATAAAATTTGGTAAAAATCGGTCGAGCCGTTTCAGAAGAGTTCAAGTTCGAACACCGTGACACGAGAATTTTATATATTAGATGTTGCGCGAAATTATCTTATGAAATCTTAAAATGTAAATCATTATTATTTATGTAAACATATATATCATACATTGTATCAGCTGCTACAAAAGTTTATCCCGTCTATATATATACTTTTCTAGAATATTCTCGAAGAAATTAAACATTTTAACCAAATATTTACGTAATACGTTATATTCAAAACGAAAGGATAATTCTATGTTTGGAAATGTTTGCCTAGTCAGTCTTGTACACCAATTACAAAGTTAGTATATCTTGGAAAAGCGAATATAGGAGGTTACCAGAAAAGTGGGTTTTAGTTTTAAAATAGCATCAAAATCTAACATGAGATTTGAACTCAATTAAAAAATTGTGATGACGTCAAAGCAATTTTTTTTTTAAATATAGACTCGTAATACCAAACGACCCTAAAATAGTATAGATAGTTAAAATTTAAATAATAACTCTGCTTAAAAATGAGTTGCTAAATTTGACGAAATTTGTGAAATTTATCAAAAATATAAAAAATATTAGTTTTGTTATTTATTATTATGACTAAAGATTGTAATACAATTTTAAAGATGATAATATACTGTATCTATAACAGAATTTAAAATTTAATCAAATATTTTTAAACACACAGCCTTTAAGTTTGCGGGCTGGAGGAAAACTGTTAAATTAAAAGATCTTTTGGTGTCTAATGTCGTAAGCCAGATGTTTCCTCTTACGTGCGATCAGTTTTCTTTTCAATATTTTTCTTTCAATTCCATGTGGCCTGATCTTTCTTTCTGCAATGATACATATTGTAATTTTTTAGTGTTGTATCACCTATAAAGTAACACTTAACATTATTCACACGGTAACTTTAAATCTACTTGTATACGTGTATTATAATATGTACTGCGGGTGTATCTAAATAAATAAATAAATAGACGTTATTTTAAGGTCAATATGATTTTATTCATTATCAAATGGGAGTTTTCTCTCTTTTCCTTTTGATTTTCAAATGATCGCATTGAAGTTTGCAAAATGTAACATAACATTATTAAAGGCTTAAATAAAATGTTAATATAAATTTTTTATTACGTAATACTAAAAAGTAAGAAAAGGACCTATATTTAGCCACTTCCGCACATGCAGTGGTAGTCGTGCAACAAAGTGCACCGCCCGCTGATAAA